>NC_142502.1:68083500-68397750 GCF_057876585.1 Rhinolophus sinicus | reverse complement strand
CTGCCCTTTGCTTTCCATTGCCCTAATAAACTCTAAAGGAACAGGAAAAAAAAAAAAAAAGAAAGAAAGAAAGAAAGAAAGAAAGAAAGAAAGAAAGAAAGAAAGAAAGACAGACAGAAAAAGAAAGAAAGAAAGAAAGAAAGAAAGAAAGAAAGAAAGAAAGAAAGAAAGAAAGAAAGAAAGAAAGAAAAGAAAACCCAACTACAAAATCTAAAAGAAAAATTTAGGAAATAATTGATATTGCGATGAGTAAGACACTTTTAGCAAAAAATAAAAAAGCAATAGGATCAGTTTTATTGTCACAGGTTAATATATCTACATAACATGAAAAAAATTTGAGTGACAAAAACAAGTACAACTGATAGGAGAATAATGGAAGATATTGGAACACATGATGAAAGATTAATCTGTATAATACATTAAACATTCTGAAATATCAATAAGGAAATAGCTCCTTTATTTAACATGTTGCATACGGATCACGAGAATCTTCACGAGGGATTTAAACCCCACCGTACGCAACATGTTAAAAGGTCAGACACAGATTTTTTTTTTTAGAATTATTATTGGCCAGTAAACATGATACCGTATGCCACTTATTATGGCTAAAAGTGTGAATTTCAAAAATGAAATATTAATATCATTTGTTATCCATAAGAGTGGCGTCTCCTAAAAATGAATGATATTTAATGTTGATATGATGATGTACGGTGAATGTAGAAACTGATTTATTCTTCCAGGAATCAGTTTTGGAATGTGTATCAAGACTTTCTCTGACGCAGGAATTCTAGCAGTTGTCACTTTGGAGTTACACACAAAAATGTATTAAGACATTCTTTTCAGTGCTGATGGTTTGATAGGAATATATTGGAAATGATATTAATGACAACAGGAATATAGTTGAATAAGTTATGAATGTTGTGGATTTATTAAAATTATAAAAGAATAGTTGACAATATTATGATATTTGCATGCATATACTATTAAGTGAAAAATCTCACTGTGGAAGCCTACATGTGTTTTACTTGCTCAATTTTGTGAAAAGGAAAAACACACACACAAATACGTATGTCTAGGTACAGGAAAAAACTTCAAAATAGAACTTCTGTAGATTTATATTTTCTTCTCAATTCTTTATTTTCTATGTACATACATCGTAATTTATAGTAATAAAAAGCTGCCTCTCCCACATGGCATGGTAAGTCTTCCAGTTCTTCCTAAGTTCTTTCAAGTAAGAGAGCCCATTTTGCTCATAGAAATGATTTTTAAAATTTCATGTTTTATTTTGACATGGTTTCTTAATCATGTACATGTGAGTTTTGGGGAATTGTCATTCATAGTGATAGTCACATACTCAAATTTGTGATGTGGGATGATTTTAAAACCAGTGAAACCCCACTGCATGGATTTGGTTATTGTGCAGGTTAGTTCTGTCCCCCACATGCATGGTATATTTTTGATTCATTGCTCTCAATATCAAAGTGAAAGCTGCATTATATTGGGATGTTCATATTAAGTTTCCTGTGTTAATTGGTCAGTGATACTGAGACTAACATTACTCGTGTGTAATGATCTCCTGCTTATGTTCCCTCCCTTCATTGGGTATTAGCTTTATAATGGATGGCCAACATTCTTTCTGAAATCTTTCTGGACGGAAGCCAGTCGTTAAAAAGATCATCTACATTCCATCTCTCTGGGCAATGATAAAGTGCCCCAGTTTCTCTCGCACAGTCCTTAGTATTTTACCAGTCGGAAGTAGTCCCCTTTGCATTCAAAGGTGCATTCATACCAAACCTCCCTTTTTCTCTCCCTTTCTTTGTAACTTCTGGTTTGCATTTTGTTGTGTTTTTTTGATGATGTCCCAAGACCACTCCTGTCCACCCCACTTACGACTGACTGATCTGCCAATTGGATGGGAAAAACGAACTCTGCTGGAACACTTGAAAGGAAGTGTGCTCAACTGAAAGGTCATGCTATAAAAGTGTAGTCCTTTATCACAAGATAGTAGTTATTTGCAGGAGTATGTGGATTCTGCAGTAACCTCAGTTCTGAAATAAACAGTGCCTCCTCAGGCTCTCCTGATGTCTCCTCTACAGTAGGTCCTGCACCCCACAGTCTTTTTCCATCACATTCCTCTCTCGAAATATCCTCATAGCCCTTGAAATGTCTGCAGGTGTCTTTTTTGTTTGGTTAGCGTCCTTCCCCCAGTGGAAGGCAAGCTTCATGAGCTTCATGTCTGGCTTGTTCACGCCTGCAACCTTAGTGCCTAGATCCGTGCCTGTCACTAAGAAGGCGCTGAATAATTTAAATCAATTGTTGGACCCCAAGCATCACTGTTGTTAGCCATTTCTTTGAAGGAGAGGGATATTCCTGCTCATTTATGTTGTTTATAGAAATTCCTAGTCATAAAAACTGATAGACTGAATTGCTGCCCTCCCTCATACACCACCACTCCACAACAAATCTTTTTTCTTTTTTTTGGTCAACAAATAAGATTTGTTTTGTCCTTCTAAACCTAAAGTTACTCCAGTAATGGGCACTGATGTTATATCCTTCACATTTCTGCTTCATATCCTTTTGCCAAAGAATTATTTTTTTGAATAATCTGGTGGTGCTCCCCCGCCACCGCCCCATAATTGTCAAGTGAAGTTAAAAAAGACATTTATGTAGTTACCAGTGAAGTCTCATAGAATGAATAGACTATTGAATGAGTAAAATAGACTCTAAAGGAAAGCATTACTTTCTTTACCCTCTTACAGTGATTTCTATTATTTGGTATTTTAGTACCTGAAGAGTTGTAGTTTCCTTTCAAAGCAGTAATTCTTGAACACCTATTTGTGTCCTTAAAGAAAATTAGTATAAATGATTTAAAATATTTCATTTCCTAATTTGATGTGAAATAGGTTCTCATATGTAAAAATATATATTTTAAAATGTATAACCTTGTCTTCAAATTTTTCAAACTATAATAAAGTTATTTAAAATTTTATAAATAAGAGACAGAGCATGTGTCCGTGCCCTGGCCAATTTTCTTGGCCACCTTATGCAACATTTTAGGCAAATATGGAGAAGCATATTAAATTTGTAAAGAAATGTGAGGTATGTTTTGTCAGAGTTGTATTCACAATCATTTAGGGGCTGGGCTGGCCTCCTGGAGACAGAATTAAATTTCTTAGCTAGTTTGTCATGCATCTTGGTGGGTAAAGTTGCTGTTGTTGAAAGCTCATTTTATTTTGATAATTTAGTGTACTTAAATTTATAGCTCAAATTAGTTTGTTTTGTTACAGGACCATCATCGCTTTTCATGAATGAGTTCACAGGTCACCTAAACATAGTTGAGTTTAAAATAGACATTAAAATAGAGATTAACTATTTCAATGACTTTTCTGCTCAGTTTGAATCTAAATATTGTGAAAATTAAGACAGGTTACAATCAGCACTTACTGCAAAAACAAGCAGTTGAAAATGAAAGCTATGAACAGAAATCATTTAGTTTATAATTGTTTTGATTTTTTTCAAATATTTTAATATTAATGAAAGTGTTCAAGATGTGTTAATTTGCCGAAATGTCTGAAAATTTGCAGTTGATTAGGGAAGTGTTGAATATTTTAGTTTTTTCAAGTTATATTAAATAAGGGGCTTTATTTTAATTCTTGATCCATTTGAAGAAAGATACTTTACTTTTCTGTTTCAGTCCTTCAGAGGATCATATAACGGTATTTATTCTTAAGCTAGTTCTATATTGCAGATGGCACCAGGAGCCTATTTGTCTTCATCAGAACTATTAGGTGAAAAGTATAATTTATGACTATTCTTTTAAGAACGTCTAAATATTTATGTTTTAAGAAGTGCCTTAAGATGACTAACATTTCAAAATCCACATTTCTATCATCCACAATTATAGTTGTGTCATTGTTTAAAACAAGTCCTGAATATTTTCTGTCTTTTGAAAGAATTTGTTTGCCCTTTTCATAGCTACATTTCTTTCCTGGATCAATTTTAAATTCCCATCTTAGAATACAAATAGTATAAAATACTCACCATGCCTGCATTGTTAAATGCTTTCTGAAACAGACTGAATCTTGGTTTTCCCTGAGATTTTGTATTTTTAGTGTTCTAGTACCATTTCTCTCTTTTATATTCTACTAGTCTTTAAAAAAATATCAATGTTTAATTCTATATTGGCAGTTAAAGAAATCAAAACTTATTCTTACCTTTACAGTTTGTTACTGAAGAATCTCCTGCCTCTGCATTCTGTCAATAAATGGATGCATTGTTTTTCAAACCATGAACTTTTCTGGGCTTGGATTTCTACCTAAGTGTGCATAGAGACCAACTTGAATGCATTTTCTGAATAATATTCCAACATGACACAACCCTATAGTTTAGTTTATTGAAACCAGCTTTCCTGTGGCAGTTCCAAAAACATAGTTCAGGTACAGTAAAATGAAGTACTATACAATTGTTGATAAAATATGATGGAGTGGTTTATTTTGCATGCATCTATCAATTTACCTAATATGTTAAACACAGTATTCATTTTAATAAAACTCTTGTATTTTACAAAACTAGGACCTGGACTAACCCGTGTTTACACTGAGTCAACATGGAAGAAGCCAAGTCCTCCTGTTAGTGGGCATGCCACTTGGATACCGTCTTAGCCCTTCAGGGAACCACAGTATCTTTTTTCCTCCTTTCCTTCCTTTTTGCCCCCTCCCCTTTTTTCCCTTCCCTCTGCTTTTCTTAACAGTTTTGTCTGTGCTAGCCTTTATCTTTGCAACAAAGCTATAATTCTTCTCTCACCACAGACAGACTAAGTGAGCGGTATTTTAGGTAGTTTTGCTTATGAAAGCCTTCTCCATCCTAGTAGGCAAGAATTAGAAGTGCCTTGTTATATTGGAAGCAGGTGAAGAAGTGAGATTGGATGTAGGCAAATACTTTCTTTTTCATGTGGTTGATCAAAGGTGATATTTAAAAAATTATGGAATTACTTAACACCACTTGACAAAGATTTTTAAAGTGGGTCATCTATTAGTAACAAGGGTATGTGTATGTCCCTCTAAAGAATATATGAATTCACTTTTTTACTGCTAGTTTTTAAAAATGGTATACTAGAATAGGGTGTTATATATGAAACTTCTATGTTGTTAATGTCTTCCAAGACTGTCACAGCTAACAGTAGTTTTAATCGTTCTATAAAAAGATATTTACTAAAGTTGAAAAGGGGGATCATTATGACACGTATTTAAGAAAGACATACTTCTCAAAATCTGGAATGAAGAATAAAAAAGCAAGTGGAAGGTCCATAAAACATTTTTAAATGATATCTCTGAAAAGTAAGCCTGCTTTTCATGTTTTTCCTTTAGAACAAATATCCTTAAAAAAAAAAAAAGTCCCATTTTGAAATGCTGGTCATGCTACTTAAAGAAACTTGCTAAATACTTGAAAAGTTCATTTTGCGTGACTTTTCTTACTACTTGTTACTTAAAATTGGGACAAAATATTATTTTTTCATTGGTGAAGAAGCATTTAGTTAATAATCTGAAACAGAGTTATCGCTAGCATGTTGTTAACTTCATTGTGTTAACCTCTATTAAAAAGGCTACTTAAGGACCAAAGCTTGGTTTACGTGCTACCAGCTAATTAATTTGTTTTCCTTGGGGACACTTAGCCTTAATATGTTTTCTGAGAGGACAGAATTTCATGTGATATAAACAGGTACTTCCCTTGAGAGATTGGGCAGGATAGGTGGATTTATCAGGTGAATACTAGTTTGTTGAAAGTCTTTTGCCTTACAACTGTGAAGCCAACAGTCTCTACTGTCTATAACATTTTCAAATTGATGACTATTTCATAGATAAAATCTAAAGTCCATTGTTAGTGGGGAAGGTTTTTATTAGTGAAAGTTTGTTTTTTGATGTCTTAGACGTGTCCCAGTTTCTCTCACACAATCCTTAATATTTTTCCAGTTGGAAATAGACCCCTTTGAATTCAAAGGTGCGTTGCGTTCATACCAAACCTCCCTTTTTTCTCCCTTTCTTTGTAACTTCTGGTTAGCATTTTGTTGTGTTTTTTTTGGTGATGTCCCAAGACCATTCTTGTCCATCCCACTTAAGACTGACTGATCTGCCAGTTGGATGGGAAAAATGTGACTGTCAATGGTTAACTCTATATTGGCAATTAAATCAAAACTTACTCTTACCTTTACAGTTTGTTACTGAAGAATCTCCTGCCCTGCATCCTGTCAATAAATTTATGCATTGTTTTTTAAACCACATAATAAGACTTATCTTTTCATGCTCTATGCAAGTGAAGCATTTTAAGTGTAATTTTATATTTGCATTAGTTTCCATGGCCTTTGATCATCTGTATGTCAAATGGAGCCAATATCTATTTTAGGATACATTTATCTAAAGAAAAAATGTTCAGATATGTACAGTATATGACCACAGAGTTTCAGCTTTCATGTCAAGTTAAGGAGCGGTGAATTGGTACAGAGTAGGAAAATGAGACACATTTCTGGTGTCCCAACTGTTAAAAAAAAGTTGTTTCTATTTTGACAAATTCCCCTTTCTTAGTGCTTGAGTAGGAAGCTTGTCATAGAGACAGAGAGGACTTATTTTTGAGTTTTGTAAATGATCTCTTCTGAATGCCAAAAACTTATTACATACCTTTTTATTTTGCAAAATGTTTAGTTCTGTAATCATGATATCATCAACATGAAACATGTTGAAGACTAGGTGTTTGAAATACTGACTTTTTTGGCAAAGCCAATATGTTGTGAAGTAGGTGATAGAAGCGTTTTGTAAATACAGCTAGCAAGCACTGTGTATGTTATATGTCAGTGTAAACCAATTTGAATTTTCTTGCTAGTCAGACTTTGAAAACAACAACCAATTCTATCATTAATTGTGCCTTTATATTTGTTTAGCTTTAGACTATATTTTGGATTTGTTGATTTCTTCAGTTACAGGGCAAAGGGATAAAGGAAAATATATGAAGTTGAGCTGAAACAGAATTCTGCAATAAAGTGAAATATGAGCTGTACTGTGAAACAAATATTGCAATGTGAACATATGGAACGAAGCAGCATTTTATTTGAACACTCAGATCTGTGGAGTAGCAGCACTACTTATATTCACAAATATGAGTGTTGGTGTGAATGGGATGGTGATGCTAAAAAAAGAAGTAGAATTTCCAGTGTACACTGCAAGAAATGTAGACAGACTTTATTAAAACTGGGAAATAAAAATTATACAGGGAAAAGTTTTCACATGATATTACCTGAACTCAAAGGAGAATTCTGTTGTATCTTATGGCTTCAGTTAGTGGGATTTATATAATCCTATGTCAAGATGTAGTGTTGAGGTGATGGTACTATAATAAATCTAGCAGACAGATGGAAAAGAAAAAGGATTTTTAAAACTAGCTAAGTCTGCTTATGAGTTGTAACTGAATAAGTCTAGTAAAAATAGATGATAGAAAGACAAAAGAAACAAAAAATTAGGACAAAACATGATTTAAAAAAAAAAAAATCTTAAAGAATGTCCAATCCAACTTTCCACATCCTCTGCTCTGATCTCCCTTGATCCCCTTGAAACTTCTTTACATGCCCATGACTGTGCCCACACAAGCATACAAGTAGGACAGACATAGGTGTCTGCATAAGAATTAGCAAGGCCTAGAGCAAGTTAATAAAAGACAGTACAGAGTCAACTCTGCTGTGCTGAAATCTCGTTTTCAAATAATTAGTCCACAAAAAATGAGAATATTAAGAGTGCTGTCTCTCTCCTCTTCCCTTGCCCCCCTCCCCTGACCCTCCCTTGTCTTATGTAATAGAAATAGAAACTCTTCAAAAATCCACATCCTTCCTGAGAAATGTCAGTCTTTTATTCTGTAATTTTGTTTATCTTCTTTTATTCATATCACATCATTTTTCTCATCAATTGATATTGTTAATTGGCTTTTTTGTATTATGATTTTGTCACTAAGTCTACCTAATGTCCATCACCCATTTCTTTGTTTTTGTATAGGAAAATGTACCAATGCCTAAAATGATGCCATAGACCAATGTTTTCATTATCCTGCCCACATTTTAGCTCCTTAGAGCTAGTCTCTATTTTGTCTTTGCTTTTTATTATACTACTAACAGGTCCACTTAGGTGAATCGCCAAGAAAATATTAATAGAAACAGCATATCCTAAAAGGATTGTTCTAAGAATGTTTAAGTTTTTCAGTGACTTTTAGAAAATCTTGTACATTTTAAGGTTTTAAAAATGTACCTAAGTAATCAAGGAATTCAATTACAGGTGATATTGGGCCAAACTAGGTAATTAATTTGAAAGGGATGCATTTATTTCTAAAGGCTTTTTTTTTTTTTTTTTCCTGTATCTCTTTTTTTTTTAACCATTTGTCATTGATTTGTATGTATTCTGTTTAAGGAAAATGGGGAACATGAAAAGTGAAAACATTGTAAAGGACATAGAGCCACCATTTATTATACTAGATACCATTCTAAGCTCTTTATCTGCATTATTTAATTTATAGTACTAGTAACATAAAACTATAAAAAAGAATGATACTATAAAATAGGAACCACTCTCATCTTCATTTTACAGATGAAGGAACTGAGGCACAGAGAAGTTTAGCGACTTGATCATGATCACACAGAAAGTAGGTAGTAGATTTGAACCTTAGCCATCAGATACCAGACTAAACTTCCCTAAAATTTGTCTCTGATAGAAAAACAGATACTGTATCTCTAGTAAAAGTTGAAGAACACTTCTCTTAGTTATTTGTAAGAACGTTTAAGAATAATTGGGGCCACTGGAATTATTAGTTATGTAATTACTTTTCAGTTTGTTTTACTACATGACTGACGAAAGTTTTATTGATAGGAAAACAAATACTATAAATAATTCCTAGTTGAATAATCCTTTTTTGGTTGTTTTTTTAAGAAGCTAGATAATTTTGCAAGCTATTTATAAAATTGTGAAATTGTACAACATTTTTAATTTTGGCCAACTTTTTAAAAAACACATGTAGGTATTATAGCATCATATATGTGATATTGTTGTTTTTGTTCTTTAAGAACTAGATTATATTTTATATAATTTTGAAAGGTTGTATATAATCTAAGTTTGCAAATACCGATAGACTTCCATATTACTGATAGGAGAAATTTGACAAGTAAGCTTTGTTAGTTTATAGTTCTTCGAAGAACTAATCGTTAGATGATATGTCTGCATACTGTGAATTTTGAGAGGGAAGGTTTTGGTCTTTAATTTGCTGCTCCATTTGTAACGTTAGTTCCCAACTTTGGCTAATAACCTTGGTTTATAACCAGATGACCAGATCCTGACCTACGAAGTAGAAATATAACTGAAAGAATCTTTTTTTGTATTTTACCATCCTTTAAAACTTTTATTTTACTATGCTCTGGAAGAATGGAAAAGTAGTAATTTAAAAATCAACATTAAATATATTATAAAAGAAATGAAATCTATAGCAAGTCAATTGTATACCTCTTTTTAAAAAATTATTTACATTGTCAACAAATATGAACAAAAAGCTACTAGACATATGAGATTCATTGTGATGATACACTTTGGAAAGGAATATAGATTTAAAAAAACATTTATTAGTTGACTCAGTTTAAAGTTCTGGGTGAAAAATAACAGCATCTAGAAAGCAAAGCTGACTATTCTGTGACACGTAGTTTCTAGTTACTGATTTCTCTGGACTCATGATATGCCTGGTTTTTAGTTTTACTAGAGATTATTTTAATTTGAATTAATTGTTGAATAGATTTAGGTATTCATAAAACCTTTAGGGGAATTGCATCTCACTTTATTTGGGCACTGTAGTATTTTGGGGTTGGTAATTTGCAGGTCTAGAGATTGGTTATTGCTTTCTGGTTAGGCAGAGTTTACAACTTGAGACCTCAGGAGAGGATGCTGTTACATCCTGAAGCTGGTACTTTCCCTCTAGGCATGGAAGAACGTAGTAAGACCCTTAGTTCAGGTCTGTTTTACTGTAAGCTTTATTTTTAATTTCCCGTTGCCCTAATCTTCTTGTTATTATACCATCTTTATATTTTCTATTAATTGTACTTATTTCAGTGGAGAGAAGAAAGTGTGGAAATAATGGGTCTTAGATTACTTTGTTTGCCTAGGCTGGGAAATCTGTCAACCCTGTTTGCAACCTATGCCATGATGATGGAGATTGCAGGAACATCTAAAATGTCAGAGTGTGAAAATTGGACATGACTTCCTAACAGCTCAGGAAAAATTGGATGCAGTTTAGCACCATCTGTGAATGTTTTTGAGACTGTTTTATATTCTTTCTTTACTATTTTTTCTCATTACTTCCAGTTCAAGATCTTCCCCCAACCCCTCAACAATGCTTTCCTCACAACCTTCTAGACATTTACTGTTTCTCCCATATGTTTTCAAAATGTAATTATTTTGTAGGCCATTTAAGTATCATTCTGGGGACTTCTTAGTTGCTTGGTAGAAGTTTGGGAGCATAGTGTGACCAATGACTAAGTTTATGTTGATCTTAAACATATGCCACTTTAAAAAATATATATTTTTATCAGTTGCAATTGACATTCAATATTATTTTATATTAGTTTCAGTTGTGGACATAGTGGTTAAACATTTATATAATTTATGCAGTGATCCCTCTGATTAGTCTAGTACCCATGTGGCACTGTACATAGTTATTGCAACATTACTGACTATATTCTCTATGCTGTATTTTACATCCTGTGACTATTTTGTAACTACAGATTTTCATTTCTTAATCCCTTCAGATTTTTCTCCCATTCTCCCAAACCTCCTCCTCTCTGGCAACCATCAGTTTGCTCTGTATCTATGAGTCTGTTTTTGTTTTGTTTGTTCATTTATTTTGTTCTTTGGATTCCACATATAAGTGAAATCATATGGTATTTGTCTTTCTCAGTCTCACTTACTTCACTTAGCATAATACCCTCTAGGTCCGTCCATGTTGTAGCAATTGGTAAGATTTCATTCTGTTTTATGGCCAAGTAATATGCCATCTTCTTTATCTAGCCGTCTATTGACAGGCACTTGGGTTACTTCCATATCTCACCTATTGTAAATAGTGCTGCAATGAACATGGGGTGCATATCTCTTTTGTGAATTAGTGGTTTTGATTTCTTCAGATAAATACCCAAAAGTGGAATTTCTGAGTAATATGGTGGTTCTATTTTTAACTTTATGAGGAACCTCCATAGTTGCACCAATTTGCAATCCCACCAACAGTGCATGAGGTTTCCTTTTTCTCCACATTCTCATCAGCCCTTATTGTTTTTTGATTTATCAATTATAGCAATTCTAACAAGTGTGAGGTGATATCTCATTGTGGATTTAATTTGCATTTCTCTGATGATTAGTGATGTGAAGCATCTTTTCATATATCTAATTGGCCATGTGTATGTCCTCTTTGGAGAAATGTCTACTCAGGTCCTCTGCCTGTTTTTTAATTGGATTGTTTGTCTGTTTGGTGTTGAGTTGGTGTTGAGTTGTATGAGTTCTTTATATATTTTGGATGTTAACCTCTTATCGGATATATCATTGGCAAATATCTTCTCTCATTCAGAAGGCTCTCTTTTCATTTTGTTGATGGTTTCCTTTACTGTGCAAAACTTTTTAGTTTGAAGTAGTCCTATTTGTTTATTTTTTTTCTTTTTGTTTCCCTTGCCTAAGGAGATGGATCAGAAAAAAAAAAAAAAATATTACCAAGAGCAATGTCAGAGAGTTTAATGCCTGTGTTTTCTTTGTGGAGTTTTATAGTTTCAGGTCTTACATTTAAGTCTTGAATCCATTTTAAATTTATTCTTGTATATAGTGTAAGAAAGTGGTCCTGTTTCATTTTTTTTGCATGTATCGGTCCAATTTTCCCAACAGCATTTATTGAACAAACTGCCTTTACCCCCTCCTATATTCTTAACTCCTTTATCACAGATTAAATGACTATATAGACATGAGTTTCTGGCCTCTCTGTTCTATTTCATTGATCTATGTGTCTGTTTTTAGGCCAGTACCATGCTGTGTTGATTACCATAGCCTTGTAGTATAGTTTGATATCAGGTAGCATGATACCTTCAATTTTGTTTTTCTTTCTCTAGATTGCTATGGCTATTCAGGTTTTTGTGGTACTGTATACATTTTAGGATATTTTTTTTGTTCCAGTTCTGTGAAAAATGCCATTGGTATTTTGATAGGGATTGCATTAAATGTATAGATTGCTTTTGTACTATGGACATTTTAATGATGTTAATTCTTCCTATCCTTGAGCACGGTATATGCCTCCATTTATTTGTATCTTCTTCACTTTCTTTCTTCAGTGTCTTCTGGTTTTCTGAGTGCAGGTCTTTTATTTCCTTGGTTAAATTTATTCCTAGGTTTTTGGTTTTTTTTTGATAATATTGTAAGTGGGAATGTTTTTTTAATTTCTCTTTTTGACAGTTATTAGTGTATAAAAATACAACTGATTTCTGAATATTAATTTTGTATCCTGCTAATTTACTGAATTCATCTGTCAGTTTTAAGTTTTTTGGTGGAATCTTTAGGGTTCTCTGTATATAGTATGATGTCATCTGCAAATAATGACAGTTTTACTTCTTTCCCATTTGGATGCTTTTCATTGCTTTTTCTTTTCTGATTGCTATGGCTAGGACTTCCAATAATGAATAAAAGTGGTGAAAGTGGACATCCTTGTCTTGTTCCTGACCTTAAGGAGAATACTTTTAGCTTTTCCCCATTGAGTATTATGTTAGTTGTGGGTTTGTCATATATGGCCTTTATTATTTTGAGGTATGTTCCCTCTATTCCCACTTTTCTGAGAGATTTCATCATAAATGAATGCTGGATTTTGTCACTTTTTCTGTTTTTTGATTTTCTGTCTGGAAGGTCTGTCTATAGTTGTTAAGGTCCCCTACTATGATTGTATTACTATCAATCTCTCCCTTTATGTCCATCAATATTTGCTTTGTATATTTAGGTGCTCATATGTTGGGTGCATAGATGTTTACAAGCATGATATCCTTTTGTTGGATTGATCTCTTTATTGTTATGTAATATCCCTCTTTGTCTCTTACTCTAGCCTTTGTTTTAAATTCTATTTTGTCTGATATAAGTATTGTTACCTCAATTTTATTTTTTTTGTTTCCATTCACATGAAATATCTTTTTCCATTCCTTTACTCTCAGTCTATGTGTGTCTTTTGATCCGAAGTGGCTCTTGTAGGCAGCATATATATGGGTCTTGATTTCTTATCCATTCAGCTATCTTATCTTTTGACTGGAGTACTTACTCCATTTACATTTAAAGTGAATATTGACAGGTACATAGTTATCACCATTTTATTATTCATATTTATGTTCTTCCCCTACCAGCTTCTTCTCAGAAGTGCGTTTAACATTTCTTGTAACACTTGTTTGGTGGTGATGAACTCCTTTAGCTTTTTCTTGTCAGGGAAGCTGTTTATCTCTCCTTCAATTCTGAACAATAGCTTTGTTGTGTAGGGTAATCTTGGTTGTAGGTCCTTGCTTTTCATCACTTTGAATATTTTGTGCCAGTCCCTCCTTGCCTGCAATGTTTTGTTGAGAACTCTACTGAGAATCTTATGGGAGCTCCCTTGTAAGTAAATAGTTGCCTTTCTCTTACTACTTTTAAGATTCTCTCTTTAACCTTGTCTTTAACCTTTGCCATTTAATTACAATGTATCTTAGTGTGGGCCTGTTTGAGTTCATTGTGTTTGAGACTCTGCACGTTTTGGACTTGTATGTCTATTTCCTTCTCCAAGTTAAGAAAGTTTTCAGACATTTTTTCTTCAAATAGGTTCTCAATCCCTTGCTTTCTCACTTCTCCTTCTGGTACCCTATGATATGAATGTTGTTATGCTTGATGTTGTCCCAGAGGTCTCTTAAAGTATCCTCCTTTAAAAAAATTATTTTTTCTTTCTGTTCTTCTGATTGGGTGTTTTCCCCTACCTTGTCTTCCAAATCATGGATTGTATTCTCTGCTTCATCTAGTTTTCTGATGATTCCTTCTGATACATTCTTCATTTCAGTGATTGTATTCTCATTTCTGACGGTTCTTTTTTTTATGGTTTCTGTGTCTTTTTTTATGATTGTTATCTTTTTGTTGAAGTTCTCACTAAGTTCCCTGAGCACTTTTATAACCATATTTTTGAACTCTGTATCTGTTAGGATGCTTGCCTGCATGTTGTTTAGGTCTTTCTCTGTAGTTTTGTCCTGTTTTTTTCATTTGGGACATATTTCTTTGTTTCCTCATTTTGGGTGCCACTCTGTGTTTGTTTGTATGTATTAGGTAGATCTGCTGCATCTCCAGGTTTTGGTTATGCTGCCAGCCGAGGATGTCTGCCACCAGTACCGGGCCTGGGGTAGCTCTTAAAAAAGCCTAGGATACCCTGAGACCTGCTGTTGCCTACTGGCTCCCTTATGGCTCAGCTGATTCTCAACGGCCACACTCAGGTGTGGGGCCGGCCCATTCTGTGTCTCCCCCGCTCCTACCAGTCTCAACGTGGCTTTTGCTTTATATCCCTAGTCATAAGAACTCTGTTCAGCTAGACTTCAGAACGTTCTTCAGGTTCACTCTTCTATGATTTAGTTGTAATTTTAATGTGGTCATGGGAGGAGCAAGCACAGCGTTTCTGTACTCTGCCATCTTGGATCTTCCTTCCCGATGCCACTTCTTTTAAAGACAGTTATAGTTGTTTAAAAATGTTAACTTGAGTACTTTTAGAAGGATTTTAGAAAATATAAGTTTTATACTGAAATCTCTTATGTTGTTTTAGAAAACAACAAATCATAATTATTTTCTTTTAAACTCTAAATGAGTCTTGAAGGTAGCAGGTCAGTTCTCTAGTGTGAAACTTTGAATGTAGAGGGAGTTAATTGGAGGTTACGTGAAGCCGTGCTGACTAAATTTTTAAGTCATAAGTTTCCTCAAGTCAAGATCTATTTGCTCTACCCCACCTCTCTTTTCAAAAATTTAAAGAAAGAAATGATGTGTTACTAAAGCTGATCATACACACATACATTATGGATTTATGATCTTATTTCTGATTGACATTTATGGAAAACCTAATACTCTGTTTTATTTAAGACAGAGGCATGATTTTATTTAGTGTTGTAGTTTCAGGGAATTTGACCAACATTTTCCTTAAGTTGGAATAGTAATTTAATTGGGGAATAGTAAAAAATGGAACCAAACTAAAGATTGATTTATGTGAACACAAAGAAATATTAGAAAATTTAGAAAATGGTCTATAATTTGCTGGAGACAAGGAAAGCTATGGTAATTATAAGTGATTAATTCAAAAGTAGTTACCATCCTAATAAGATCAAATACTCTTAAGTTGCAATTGTGAAAATAGAGTATAAGAAAGTTAACATGTTAGCATTGCTCTGATATTTTCATAGTTTCTTCATTCATAAGGAGTTTTTGGCAGATGTGGGTTGTCATTGTTATCTTTTGGTGGGGTAAAGATTGTTGATATCTTTTACGATTGATGCATTTGGGATTTTGGATTTCTGGATTTGATTTAGTGGGTTTGCTATAAATTTTTGTTCTCTAATGTCACCCCAAACATCTTAATTTAATTTTGTAAATGTCAATTAATTGTGTAGTTCTGACTTCCCTAGAAAAATTAAAATTACCAAAGTTGACCCAAGAAAAAGAGGAAAACTCAAATTTTCCTAGAATGTGAAAGAAATTGAACCAGTAATGTGTCTTCTCTTAAAGAAGCATCAGATCCAATTTTATAATTTCTACTGGAGTTCAATGTTTTATATACAGACTTTTACTGTTTTTATTTCTTTATACTGTTATTTTCTAAAAATGCTTTCATCTGTCTGTCATCTTTTGAAAATGCTTTGCATTAGGTTTAATTCAATGTTAAATTGCTGGTATCAAACAATATATACTTTAAATGATAAAAACAAGGAGCATGTTTATTTACCAAAGGAATACTGAGTACCTCCAGTATGGTAGGCTGGGGTTTAAAGAACTATCAGGTCAGAAATATCAGTTTAGTGCAGAGAGATACTTGTGAATGAACAACGTGATTACTGAGATACCAGTATAATGGTAATCTGTGTACAATACAATCGAAACATGGAGAAAAGTTTCCTGAAAGAACCTAAGAAAATCAGAAGACTCATGAGGAGTGCAGGATTTTCTCTGAGAGCTAAAGAATGAGTAAAATGCCTTCAGCACGTGAGCAGATAAGCCTGCCAGGACTGATATGACTGGAATTCCATTCATAGGGCTAAGCTATTTAATAACCTTTGCAATGTTGTGGCAACAGGCTTATGTGTTGATGGAAAGACACCATCAGACACAGACAAAGAATTTAGTTTCATTAATGGAAAATGATACAGAAACTTATGGAAACAAATAAATCAGGTGGTGACACAGCATGCTCTCCCATGGAAGTATAGCTTTGCATTTTCCCATGGAAGTCATGCAGCTGTGGATTGATAGCTGGCATGAGTGCTCCCTTTGTCCTGACTCTACCTTCCTCCTGGGAGCTGGCTCCATGCCTACTGGAGATTCTCCTTCTGGAGACTAGCTCCAACTCTACCTGGTACAAGTAAACCATGACACATTCCTGAATATGTTTACCGTGAAACTGAGTGAGGTGAAAGTCAGTCTCCAGACGCATCCCTCATCAGGCCAAGCTGCCGCCCATCTGAGATCTGATCATGAAACTTATTCTTTGCCCTTGAAGCAGAACCTTGGTCTTCAAGTCTCCTTGTTATTTAAGCTACATAACTAGCAACTTATTTTGAGACTTGCTCCTCAGTCCTTCAACTGATCTTCATCACCAACTTATCTTCCCCGAGGCATAATGGCACTGGAGAAAAAGGCTTTGTTTAATTAGACAGACTGGGGTTAGAATCTACTATGTAATAGCTGCATTGTCTTGGGAAAGTTATTTTCCTTTATAAATCTCTATTTCCTTATCTGTAAAATGGGGATAACCAATCTAACATGTAGGGATTCCATGAGATAATATATACAAAGTGCCTACTGCATTGCCAGATGCATCATAGGAATGCAGCAAATGGTTTATTTTCTCTTTTTTCCATATTCTAAAATTGGACTCTGTCAATATTAAGTGTCCTTGCCCCCTTTCTGTAGTGTTTTGTGCTCCACAGTGCTAATGATTTTTTTTTACATTTTCTGCATATCCCTCATGAAGGGACATACCTCTTTTAAATTTTCAGTAAATTGAAACTTAAGTCTTCAGATATATCCATTAATAACTACAAAACTGCCTTTGAGTGAAAAATATCAATATTATACATGAAAGAGTAACAGAACTACAAAATATATAAAATTTTAAAATATATTTGTGTTCATATTAGACCTATTTTATTTTAATACAGAACATGATGTAAATGTCCAAATTGATGTTTGTTAGTTCTCTTTGTCTCATTCTTTTAGCAGAACCTGAAGGACACAGTTCACAATGGAGTAGAATTTTTTTTTTTAATTAGGATACAGACCCATTTAAAGAGAAAAAAAATACTGAAATCATAGATAATCTATTCAAATAGAATTGTGTCCAGATGTGTTTTGGACTACATAACACAGTAAATGTGACTTCAGAAAAACACTTTAAAGATATAGAAACTATTCCCAAAGTAGAATCATAGATCATCTTATACGTCATTCAATTTAGTTTAGCAAAAATGTTTGAATGCCAAATACAGCAAAGAGCTCTACAGTTGCAACTAAGGAATGGTCCCTGGCCCCAAAATGCTAACAGGCTAATGAGAGATAAAATAAATATACATATTAATTATAACATAAAATAGAGTAAGATGAGCAAAATTGGAAAAACAGAAAAGGTTACACTAAAACTATAAGGTTCACGAAGCAGTAGCTATTATCATATTTGTCCCTGTGCACCTATGTGTATATGTATATCATTTTGTTTTTGCACTTTAGGGATTATGCTTCGTGTGTATGTGTTTGTTTCTTGCTTTTTTTTTCCATTTAGGATTATATCATGAATATTGTCTCATATCCTTAATTATGTTCAAAAATATTAATGGCCATAAAGTATTCCATCATATGCCAATAGTTTAAACTTTCTTCTATTGTTGACCATTTAGTTTGTCTATTTGCTACCTCCTCCTACCACAATATCTGACCTAATGCAGGTGTAGAATAATTGACCACTTCATTCTCTCTCTCTCTGTCTCTCGTTTTTTTCTATTTGCACAAGTTACAGCACAAACTGGTCTGTAGAAGATTCTATAAGGAAAAATGCAACCAATTGGAGCGTTTTTAAAAAATGAAAGTATCAGTCAGGGATATCATTCCTCTCAGGCAAGTTGTTGAACTAGGGTGACTTCTAAGGTTTCATTCATGTTCTGTAATTTCAAGAGTTTGAAACAGTGAGAATTACTGGTAGGCTTGGTTAGGCAGTGTAGTCTCAAGTTTAGGATAATTTAGTTTGACAGTTAAATCATAAAACATATGTTAATACATTTACATACCTCAATGAGCTATTTTTTAATTGAGAGTCCAATCATTTGCAGAATGGAAGCTATATTTGATTCTTAGATTTTCCTTGAATCATAATGATTTAATTTGTATATGAAAATTACAGTTTTGTATCATTATGCAACAAAATATTCAGTGAAACTCATACGCAAACTCTTTTTTCATTTTGCATCAGTCTTTTTTCTATATATGAGGTGTGATAAAAAAATATGGTGAATGTTTAAATTTTAAAAAATCATTACAGTAAAAGATACATTGCTATTAATCCCTCTCAAAATACTCCCCCTCGCTTCAAACACATGTATCCTATCATTCTTGCCACTTTCTGAAGCAGTTCTGGAAGTCCTCTTGTGAGTGTCTTTAGTTATGCTGTTAACAGCTGCCTCAATATCCTGAATCGATTCAAAACATTTTCCTTTCATGGTCATTTTGGCTTGGGGGAAGGCCCAGAAGTCACACGGTGCTAGATCTGGTGAATAAGGTGGATGAGGACACACCGTAATGTTTTTATTTGACAGAATTGCCGTAAACCAGAAGCAACATATGACATGGAGCATTGTCATGATGGAGCATGAAGTAAAGACACTCATGAAAGAGGACATCCAGAGCTGCTTCAGAAAGTGGCAAGGACCATGGGATAAGTGCGTTCGAAGCAAGGGGGAGTATTTTGAGGGGGATAAATGGCAATGTGTCTTAGTGTAATACATTTTTAAAAATTTAAACAGTTCACCGTATTTTTCGATCACACCTCATACATGGTCGTTAGTCTAATTTAAAGTAAAAATATACTACTTACCATCAGAACTTTCCATCCCAACAGCCACTAGTTTCATATCTTATGACTGTAGAATGGGTAACAACATATGCGGATGTGTTTCTGGTGTCCATTCTTCATTAAATTTAACTTCACTCTTAATTAATGGAGAGAAGTATGAAAGCAAGATGCTTCCCACAACGGGTTCTGAAAATACAGTGCTTCATTCCACTAACTTTTGTGATTTCTGCTTTCTTTGCCTAGAAGTATTGACAGAAATGAGAGGAAAGAGATCTTATTTGTGCTAACCCCTCGGTGGCTAGCTATTGTTCCCCTGCCGCCTGGGCAGGGGCTTTGTTGCAGAATGCTTTGTAGACTGCCTCCTTGTCTCATGCACACACTCTGACCTTGGCTTGCAGTGGAGGGCGGAAACCATTTAGTAGCACTGAACAGTGTGACTTTTATTCTGTTTGATTTTATACATTATAAGTTGGCTCAAATCAGGATTTCCAGAAGAGAATCTTGTGGTGGGCTTTAGAATTAGAGCAGCATTTCTCCAAAGATGAACAAGATTTACTGTATCAACCTTTCACGTTAGGTACTCTCTCTGGGCTTGCTCTAATTCTTTAAAAAAAAAAAAAAAAAATTGTCCTTCCATTTTGTTTGGCCTCATTGAGCTGTCAGGCTCAGATGTCACCTTCTTCTCTGCTGGGGAGTGGTAGGGAGGGGACACACACACACACACACACACACACACACACTTCAGTTTTTCCCCTCCGCCTTCAAAGGGCAGAGTTGATCTAGAATTTTAAAGATCCTTGTATTAATTTTCTATTGCTGCCATAACAAATTGCCACAAACTTAGTGGCTTAAAACAACGTACATTTATTATTCTACAGTTCTGTAGGTCTGGTGTCTAACACATGTCTCACTGGGCTAAAATAAAGGTGTCGACAGCGCTGAGTTCTTTTCTAGAGGATTCTCTCAGGGATCTTCCTTGACTTTTCCAGCTTCCAAGAGCAGCTTACTTGATTCATGGCACTTCCTCAGTCTTCATAGCCAGCAGTGTTGCATCTCTCTGCCTCTTCCATAGTCACATCTCCCTTTCACTGACCACAGCTGGGGAAAGTTTCCAAATTCAAGGTTTCATGTAATAGGATTGGCCTCACATGGATAATCTTGGGTAATTTTCCCATCTTAAAGTCATTAATCTTAATCACTTCTGCAATGTCCCTTTATCCATGTAAGGTAACATAGTCACAATTTCTGGGGATTAGGACAGGGGTATTTTTCAGGGCAATTAATTTTCCTACCACAATCCCCTTCTCTTTTTTTTAGTGATTTTTTTTTTTCTATTATTCTGGGGTCTTGGAGGACACCACCCATCCCTCTTCCTCACCACAGTGGGCCCTGGATATAGTCATTTTAAAAGCATAAAACCCAGTGCATCTGGCTCCAGACCAAGGCTTCTTAACCTGACTACTTCCTTTCAATTGCATAGACTGAATTTGGGGCTGTCTCTCCCTCTGCTTTCCTCCAGCAGCTCTCGGACTTGTTTTGCTATATTTGATTCACTGATTCCTCAATCTGCCAGTGTTTTTCGTGTAACTTTCCTCAATTCCCATGTCAGGGCATACATTGTACTTTATAAAAATAGCTGTGAAATCCCACCAGTTTAGGCAACAATCCACCACCCCATCCCCCGCTACTCCTTCTCACTGCAGCTTTTCTCTATAAACAACCATTTGAGGCTCCATAAACCAGACAAAAAATTCAATCAGTTAATCATTTAAATGTGCAAGATGTAATGATTATCAGATAAAAAGCCATGGCTCTTCCCCTCAGGCTAATAGTCTGATAGGGAGACAGACATGCAGTACGATCATTGCTATGTACAGAATATAGATGCGTGTATAGATGAGTATATTTATGTGTGTGTGTGTGTGTGTGTGTGTGTGTGTTAATGGGAGTACAGGAAAGGGAAGCCCTCAGATGTCCCTGGGGGATTCAGGGAGAGTTGTCCAAAGGCGACAGCAGCTTGGCAGGAGATTGCATGAGTATGCTAACCAGAGAAGACTTCTGCCTTCACTCAGGCTTTATGGAAAGAGCTGTGCTTATGGAATATTTTATGTGGAAAAGAATTACGTGTCACACCTGCATTTTTCTTCTTTCTCACTCCTTGCTTGTAGAAGGAACCAGTAGGAATCAGCATACTGGCTGCCGTCTTACCAAGAATGTGGTCTTGCACAAACTTCTTATCTCTTTATCCTCAGTTTTATCATTGGTGGTGCCCAACTCCCTGAATTGTTGTGAGGTTTGAATGCGTTAACAATGTTAAGCTTTTAGAATGGCATACAGCATGCAGAAAACATACAATAATATTGAACTGTATCACTGTCACCACTTATCATCATGATCTGTCTTGAATTACTCATCACTTTTATGCTATCATTACGTGGAACAAATGCCTTGGTTCAGGCCAACCTTTCTCTCATTTAAAGTTCTGGAGTTGCTTCTAGTTGTCGAAGGAACCTTGTAGTCTTCTGGTCATATTGCATAAGTGGGGGTATAGTGAAACCATGAGGATACAACTTCTAGATGAGGGAATGTGTTTATTTAGGTTTAGGAGCTGTCAGTTTCCTACAAGACAATTTGTAATGCTTCATTTATAATAGGAAGATGATCTCAATTTTCTCTAAGCTACGTATTGTTTGTAAATTTGGTGAGATAATATGGAGAATGATCATTTAAAACAAATACTTTTTTACTCTGATTAAACTATACAATTATGATTTTAAACAAAAGTGACCTTCAATCTAGCTTCTTTTAAAATATTAATAGACAAATTTGTAGAATCAGTTTTTTTTTTGATGTTGGGTTTACAGCCACATGGTATATGAGGTCTGACAATCAGGTTCACAAACTCACCCTAGAAAAAGTGCTACATACCTCATTGCTGAATCGCGCTACGGTCACCTTCGAAGTACTCCCCTTGGGAAGCTATGCACCAATGCCAGTGCCTAGTCCACCCTTCAGAGCAATTTTGAAACTCTTTTTCTGGAATGGCCTTTAGAGCTGTCACCGTATTTCCCTTGATATCCTGAATGTCATCAAAATGTCTTCTTTTCAGTATTTCCTTTATCTTTGAGTAAAGTAAGAAGTCATTGGGGGCCAGGTCAGGTGAGTAGGGAGGGTGTTCCAATGCAGTTATTTGTTTACTGGCTAAAAACTCCCTGATAGACAGTGCTGTGTGAGGTGGTGCATTGTCAGGATGCAAGAGCCATGCATTTTTGGTGAAAACTTCAGATCATTTCTGTCTAACTTTTTCATGCAGCCTTTTCAGAACTTCCAAATAGTAAACTCGTTTAACTGTTCAGTTGGTACAAATTCATAATGAATAATCCCTCTGATATCAAAAAAGGTTAGCAACATTGTTTTTACTCTTGGTTTGAACTGATGGAACTTTTTTGATCATGGAGAATTGGCTGACTTCCATTGTGCACTTTGATGCCTTGTTTCAGGGTCATAGTGGTACACGCATGTTTCATCACCAGTGATAACATGGCCCAAAACATCGTCTTCCCTCTCCAAAAGGTCTTGGCAAACTTTGACTCTCCCTTGCTTTTGTTCTTTGGTGAGCTCCTTTGGGACCATTTTTGCACACACCTTTCTCATGCCAAGATTTTCATTTAAGATTTTCCTAACTGGGCCAGCCCGGTGGCTCAGGTGGTTGGGGAAGCACCATACCTCTAACACCGATGTCACTGGTTCGATTCCCACGTGGGCCAGTGAGCTGCGCCTTCTACACTACAACTAAGATTGTGAACAACAGCTCTCCTTGGAGCTGGTCTACCAGAAGCGATCGGTGGCCAACGTGAGTGGCTAGCAGCCAGCGTGAGCGGCTGATCGATGACCGGAGACTTACTACCTCAGCCAGGGGGAGTGCAAGACTCCTAATACCAGCATGGGCCAGGGAGCTAGACTGAGAAACCACGGCTTGAACCGGAGTGGGCGGGGGGAAGGCGAAGGAAGGGGGAAAAACAAAAGATTTTCCTAATTGTTTCTCTGTCAATGTTTATTTGGTCTGCTATGCTTCTCACACTCAGCTGAGGATTTTGATGCACAATTTGACAAATTTTTGCAATGTTTCATCCGTTCTGCTCGTTACTGACCTCCCTGACCTCTCTTCATCAGTGATGCGTTCTTTCCCCTCAGAAAAACGTTTAATCCATTTGTACGCTGCCATTTTTTTAAAAATTGAAATTTATTGGGGTTACAATTGTTGGTAAAGTTACATAGATTTCAGGTGTACAAAACTGTAACACATTATCTGTATATCACATTGTGTGTTCACCACCCAGAGTCAGTTCTCTTTCCATCACAATGTATTAGACCCCGTTTATCCTCTTCTATAGGCCCTCCCCCCTTACCCTCATAGACATATTGTCTATGTCTATGAGTTTTTATTCCTTCATTTGTTTGTGTTGTTCCTTTGTTGTTTTCAGTTTTATATACTACATATCAGTGAAATCATATGGTTCTCTACTTTTTCTGTCTGACTTATTTCGCTTAGCATTATAATCTAATGCTGAGATCCATCCATGTTGTCACAAATAGTACTATTTCATCTTTTCTTACCCCCAAATAGTATTCTATTGTGTATATATACCACAACTTCTTTACCCATTCATCTATTGAAGGACATTTTGGTTGTTTCCATGTCTTGGCCACCGTAAACAAAGCTGCAATGAACATTGGAGCACACGTGTCTTTATGGATAAATGGGATTGCTGGGTCATATGGTAATTCTATTATTAATTTTTTGAGGAACCTCCACACTGTCTTTCATAGCGTCTGCACCAGTCTGCATTCCCACCAACAGTGTATGAGTGTTCTTTATTCTCCACAGCCTCTACAACACTTATTATTTGTCTTGTTGATGATAGCCATTCTAACTGGGGTGAAGTGCTATCTCATTGTGGTTTTTATTTGCATTTCTCTGATGATTAGTGATGTTGAGCGTTTTTTCATGTCTATTTGCCATTTGTATGTCCTCTTTGGAGAAATGTCTCTTCAGGTCCTCTGCCCATTTTTCAATTGGGTTCTTTGTTTTTCTGTTGTTGAGTTGCATGAGTTCCTTGTGTATTTTGGATATTAGCCCCTTATCGTAGGTGCTGTTTGCAAAACTCTTCTCCCATTCAGTTGGTTGCCTCTTTCTTTTGTTGATGGTTTCTTTTGCTGTGCAGAAGCTTTTAAGTTTGATATAGTCTCATTCATTTATTTCAGCTTTTACTTTCCTTACCTTTGGAGTCAAATTCATAAGATGCTCTTTGAACCCAAGGTCCATAAGTTTAGTACCTATGTTTCTTCTATGCATTTTATTGTGTCAGGTCTTATGCTTAGGTCTTTGATCCATTTTGAGTTAATTTTGGTACATGGTGACAGACAGCAGGCCAGTTTCATTCTTGTGCACGTCACCGCCGTTTTCTTCATGGCATTATGCCCGTACACTCGAGTAACACGTCCATGATTTCACTTCCACAGTTGCCAAGTTTAACAAGAAATTAATTTTTGTTTGTGCTCTAATTCAAGCTCTGACATTCTCACGATGGCACACAAAAACACCCAACAACAATAATGAACACCACTCAGCAGAACACTGCCTCACATTGGCACACACACAGCTGTGAGACACTGATACACCAAGGTTATGAAACCTTCTTGAGCTGTTTGTACAGTGCTGCCAATGTAAGCACACGGTGGAAAGTTCACGATTTCAATTGTCAGCCTCCTATTTGCTTATGAATCTTTAATGAAATAGTAAATATTGTTCAAATTACTAAGTGTCTGTATAGCTAAATTTAAAATGTACTAAAATGAGCACTTTCTCCTTAGTCCCAAATGAGCAAAATGAAATCTGGGTCATATCAAAGTGAGCATGTTTGTTAAATAGAGAAAGCATGAATTCAACTTTTATAAAACCATTTATAAATAATGCTAAGTTCTTTTTTCTACCAAATTTGATCGAGTATGTTTACATTTTCAAATTTGTTTTATTAGTTGCAATATCATATTTGAATAGTAGTAAATATGTCCTCAGGTTATTTTCTTCCAGCTTCTTCATTTATAATGTACATAAACAAAATTTTCTTGTAACATTTACACATATGCAATATTGACCATATTTTTGAAATGTAAACAGAAATGTAAGTCCTTCTCAGAGATATTTTTTTCCAATTGATTAAATTAAACCTTCAATAATCTCACAAAAATATTTTCTCATCATACCTCTGATATACCCCCTTCCTAAAGTATGAATTTAGTAAAAATCTAATGAATATACAGAGACAGACAGTATACCCAGGATAGAATCTATCCTGACCTAAACAAACTTGCATTATGGAAGTAATAAGACTGTAATAGATAATGAATTAGACAGTCTAGCTTATCTAGGGCTGACAGTTTTTACCTCACACGTAACTCCTGTCACTGTTAGAAGGAGATTCCTAGAGTGTGAGTTGAAAAGGATACTGAGCTCAGAAAGAAACAGTCCCATGATCAGTTGGTGATGTCTGCCATGGGTGCAAAATGTCAGCAGTGGAGTGAGAGGAGCACACGTTTTACACCCTTCAGTGTCTGGGTGAGAAGGAGCGTAGAACTTGGTAGACCACTCATCCTCTGACTTATAACTTGGGATCTTTCCCAATTCTGTTGAATAACCTTTCCTGGAAAACTCTGTTTCTGTAGTCATACCCCTAGTCAGGGAGGATTATCTGAGAGGATGCATGTGGAATGTCATATCAATTGAACGTACACAGACATAAATAACGTGCTGACCATGTGGTGACGAGGACGGTGTTAGATCTCTAATGTGTTATCCTGATGAGGACTCTGTGCCTGAGTCTTAGCAGCTCTTTTAAACCTAAAATGCTTGTATTTTTCATTAACATGACTATAACTTACTGAATGCTCAGAAACTTTCAGAGAACCCAAGTTTGCCTAAATTCTGAAAAAGGGATTGCACTTAAATGAAGAATAGTTCTTTACCTTATCATCTTTAATGCATCTTACCTAGTATGAACCAGTAAACTAATGTCTGTTATCTAATACTTTATTGGGAGTAATGAAGTATTCAAACAGTAATCAAAACATAAAATGTTCCCTTTCTGATTTTCTGTTCTTCTCGCCTCCCAGTTACATTTTGTAAAATATGAATAATTAAATCTGAGATTTCCAGTAGGAAAAAATGTTATGAAATCAATTGTATTTTCTCATCTCATATGTATATCATACTATTTTGGTGACTGTCAAACATTACATACGCCCAGCAGATATTTTCTTGGAGTCTCCCACATGTGCTGGGCAGTAGAGAAACAGTGATGAATGGAATATGGTTCCTGGCTCCAGGGAGCATTCATCTACGAGGAGAGGTGCTCCGATCTGGATCACTATGGGGAGCATATATATGTATATTATTTAGCGGGTAAGAGATAAACACTTATGTAGAACACTGCCATCATTTCTCCTTTCCTTACTGTAAATCTCGCATTTTCAAGTCCATGGAAGCCAGCTTGTGCTGTGTGTGTGTTCTAAAAGAAAACAGATTCCTTAGGAATTGGGATCTGCTTAGCCACCTTTAGTTAGAGGAGACTTTGGCTTCGTGACTTGTGGTTGTGTGGAAATGAAAAGCAGAGTTATTGGGAAATATTTTCTCAAGGGGAGGACTTTAAAGTTGCAAAAATAGCATAAATTAAAAATAGTTTAAAATTATAATTTCTCCATCATCACCAGTAAACATTTATGGAGAATCTCCAGGGTGACGACTGGCTCTGGATTTTACATCTCAAGTTAAACTTGCCTTTGTCTTCAGTTCTTGCTGTGCTGTCATTGCCCAGAATGTTCTTTGTAAATTTGTCTGGTATTTTGTTGTTGTTGTTGTTGTTGTTTTTTTTTAATACAGCCTAATGTGTCTGTGGTGATTTTTATTTTATTTTAAAGTAATTTTGATGAATCAGTAACCGTTTATAAAAGAGCAGAACAAGTAAGAAATTAGGGTCTGGAGTTGGACAGAGCTAATTTCAGATACTGTTTTTGCCACATGCAGACTGGACTAGTAGCTGACTATAAACCTCAGTTTCCTCATCTCTAAAATGGGGATAATGAAGATTCTTCCTTCTCATAAGGTTCATGAGGATCAGTGAGATAATGCAAGTCAAATCTTCACATGGGCACTGAGTATATGCTCAGTAGGTATTAGCTACCTATTTGTAATTATATTGTTAGTGTCATTTCAGTTACAGAAACCCGCCTTCTTAATTTGTTTTCCACTAATTTTGTTTATGCCTTTTGAAGTATTGTGTTGCTTGTGAACACATAATGCAAATTGACCTTTTATCTGTTTTACAATGGTCATTTTTATCTCTGAAACTGCACAGAAAGGATAAATTCTGTTACCTTGGATTTGTTTTCTTTAACACACACACCACCTCCCAACACAAATTTTAAGGCATTAAAACACATTAGAGAGCTTTTTTAAAATTAGAGTTTAATAAGTGGGTTTACACTCTAGTGTATTAGCCCCATTCCAAACTGTTCTTTTAATAGAGAGGAATTTGTTGACAAATTTCATATACAGCAATTTCTCCTTTTTCCTTCAGTATTTCCCTAACATATACATTAACAAACAGTGTTTATTTCCATTAACATTTTCACACTTTGGCCATCATAACTCATTTGCATATTCCTAGAGCTCTGTTCTGTACACTGATTTTACTCCTCTTTCTCAACGTTAGGGGGCTATTAGAGAGGAAAAATATTATTTTTCCTATTCGGTGACTATTTTCCTTACCAGTTCAGCTTAAGGTAAAGACAGCTGAGAAAAATTCATTGGCTTTAGTGATTCAGAGATCATTTATAGAAGCTGTTCATCAGTACATTGGTTCTCAACCCTGGTTGTACATTAGGATTGCCTAGGGTTTTAAAAAATACTGATGTCCTGACCATACCCTAGAATAAATACATGAATTTTTGGGTGGGGTGATGGTGGAGGGTGTGACCAAGACATCTGTATTTATTTATTTATTTGTTTGTTTATTTGTTTGTTTGTTTATTTAAATTTTATTGTTTTTAATTTTTAAAGATTTTTATTGAAATATAGTTAATATACAATATTATATTAGTTTCAGGTGTATACCATAGTTATGCAACCTAAAGAAGTGATCACCATGATAAGTCCAGCAACCATCTGATACTGTAAAACACATAATATTATTGACTATATTCCCTGTGCTGTACATTACATCCCCATGACTTGTTTTGTAACTGGAAATTTGCAGCTCTTATTCCCCTTCCCCTCCACCCCCCTTTTTAAAATTTTCAATTACAGTTGACGTTCAATATTCTTTTCTGTTAGTTTCAGGTGTACAGTGTTGTGGTTAGACATTATGTAATTTACAAAGTGGCCCCCCTGACTCGTATCCATCTGCTACTATCCATAGTTATTACCATATTATTCACTATATTTCCTATGCTTTACTTGATATCCCCATGACTACTGTGTAACAACCAATTTGTACTTCTGAATCCCTTCACATTTCACCCCATCCCCCCAACCTATCTCCGATATGGCAACCATGAGCTTGTTCCCTGCATCTGTGAGTCTGTTTCTATTTTTTTGTTCATTTATTTTGTTTTTTAGATTCCACATATAAGTAAGATCATATGGTATTTGTCTTTCTCTGTCTGACTTATTTCACTTAGTGTAATGCCTTGCAGGCTCATCCATGTTGTCACAAGTGGTCAGATTTCATTCTTTTTTTCTTTCTTGTAGCTGAGTAATATTCCATTGTATATATGTACCACAATTTCTTTATCCAATTGCAGAACCTCTGTTTTTAAAGCTCTTTAGATGATTTTGATGTGCAGTCAAGTGTGAGCCTTACTCTAAAGAGTGTTGTAAGGCCCACTTAGATTCATGTCATTCCAGGAATGACGGAGTGGGATCGGGGGAGAACCAAGACAGGAAGCGTCGACTGCCATTTTGGTAAAGTTCCATTGTGACAGGAAGAAGACAGATGGGACAGTAACTCAAGGAACTATAGCAGAAGATATATAGCACACTCATATCTGTAACAACATATTAGCATATACAGAGAGTGCCAAAAAAATGTATATACATTTTAGGAAAGGAAAAAGCTACATTAATTGTAATACTGTAAGCTGATAACAAAAGATGAATAAAAGTCACGTTTGACTTGTGCAATTACAAGAGGTGCTCCAAGTGGTTACCATCAGCATCCAGGTATTTCTGATTCTGGTGAACTATGGTTTGAGCATAGATAGCATCTCTTAAAATGTGTTTTTAGGAGATTTTTTGGCACCCCCAGTATGTGTTAGCATATATGGCAATGAGTCCCAGTCACTCCCTTACAGTGGCAAACCAACAATTTAAGGGTTAGGCATAAACTTGCAATTCACTAAAGCTTCTGTGTAATTTTGCACACCTGTCTCTTCCCCTTCTCTCCCCATCCTTCTCTTTCTATCCTCTCCCCCTGCCTGTGGTCACCTTGTCCTTTTCCTTCTTAAGTCAGGTGGTAGGGGACTGGGTATCAGATGCTTGCTCTCAGAGCTGACTTCCCTCATGGTGGCTATATGGCTTTAGCATTTCCAAGCAAGAGGTCTATATTCACCCTGGTTAGACCATAAAGGTTGTATTTCCTGAGCCAGTGACTGAAGTCAGGAGAATGGAACATGCCAATTTGCTAAGTCTGTGGAGGCCCACCCTTGAACTGGGAGAAGTGTCAGCTTCCCTCAAACTACTTTGGGGAAAGGTAGAAGAACAAGAGTGGATACCTAAAGGAAAATCTAGGCACTATTAAAAGGAGAAAGTGGGAATGAATGCTGCATAGATAACCAGTACTGTCTATTACATGATAGATGTCATAGTGATTCAATATAATGAATTATTTTATATATGCAAATTATTGATACTTTTTTTATGGGGACATTTTGAATGGCATACATACAGAAAATACTATAGTGCTAGCATTTCATTGAGCATCCAGTATTTCAGGGAAAAGTCGTTTTTCTGTGGCGCTTTATAATATAATGTGATACATATAAAATAATAATTTGATATATCAAAATCTTTTCTTCACTTAAACACTGAATGTATAGCAATCTGTATGTCTCAATAATTTTTTTTGTGAAGACACTCATTACTTCACAACATTGCATTAGGGTCAGAATTTAGCCTTCTATCATTGTAGTTCTGGAGATTTTCTGGCAAATGCATTGCTGTCTTTCCTCTGGTTACTGTTTTATGGAAAAATGTAGTTCCTGGGTATATCATTTTAAGAGTCTGAAAACTGTTTGTCTAGAAAATGGGATAAATGCTAATGAGCTTTAAAGGACTCTCAGAGCCTCCTGCAGAATGTAATTAGCAGTTGAAATAAAAGAAGGTTGTTCCTGGTAGGGTACTAGATGGGTACTGGACTTATCAGGGGGATCACTTCATGGACTTTGTGAATGCCTGAGTGCTGTGCTGTACACCTGAAGCTGAAATAGAATAATATTGAATGTCAACTATAATTTTATTGTGTGTGTGTGTGTGTGTGTGTGTGTATATATATATATATATATATATATATATATATATACACACATACATGTATAAAAAGATGAATACAGTCACGTTTGACTGAAGCTGAAGTAGAATAATATTGAATGTCAACTATAATTTTATCATATATATGTATATATATATGTATAAAAAGATGAATACAAGTCACGTTTGACTTCTGCAATTACAAGAGGAGCTCAAAGTGGTTACCATCAGTGTCCACACACTTCTGATTACGGCTAACTACTACTTGAGCATAGACAACATCTCAAAATGTGTATAAATATTTTGGCACCTCCAGTATATATATATATATATATAAATCTAAACCATATATAGATTTTCTATATATGGTTTCTTATGACTGGACTCCAGTCCAGTCATAAGAAAATCATCAGACAAATCCCATTCTACAGAATACCTGACCAGTAGCCATTAAAACTGTCAAGGTCATCAAAAACAATGCAAGTCTAAGAAACTGTCACAGCCAAGGAAATCCTAAGAAAACAAGAGGACTTAGTATAATATGGGATCCTGGAGAGGTTCCTGGAATTGAAAAAGGACGTTAGGGAAAAACTGAAGAAATGTGAATAAAGGATGCACTTTTGTTAATAGTAGTGTATCCCTATTAGCTTGTTAATTGTAATAAAGTTACCGTACTAATGTGAGTTGTTTATCATAGTAGAAATTGGGCATGGGATATATGAGCACTCACGTACTTCTCTCTTCACAGCTTTTCTATAAATCTAAACCATGTATATATATGGTTTAGATTTTCTATAAATATATGGTTTAGATTTCCAAATAGATTTTCTATAAATCTAAACCATATGTATATACACTCGCACACACACACATACACACACACTATATATATATGTATATATAGTGTGTGTGTATAGTTGTGGAATGTGGAGTACAGCATAGTGAATATAGTCAATCGTATTTTAACAGCTATATATGATGTCAGAGGGGTAGTAGGTTGGGGGTGTTTATCACTTTGTGAGGGGTGTAAATGTCTAACTATTATGTTGCTTTGTACATCTGAAACTGATAAAAAGACTAAGGTAAAGCTCATAATTATCAGTTTTAGAACTGTTTTGTGTATAGTTGTAATTGACATATGTTAGAATTCATCTATTTAATGGTGATGATAATGCCCGTAAGAAAAAACAACACAGTTTTTAACACGAGAGTGAACAGAAAACCTGCTTGCTAATTGCTGGAAGTTTAAATTGTCAGACTTCAATTACCTCTGTTCGATTTAGAATTAAAGTTTGGGATTATAAGTACTTAAGAAAAAAAAACCCTATAACTCCAGTCCAGTCATAAGAAAATCATCAGACAACTCCCATTCTACAGAATACCTGACCAGTAGCCATTAGTTTGATGACAGTTTGATGACCAACTGTCAAGGTCATCAAAAACAATGCAAGTCTAAGAAACTGTGACAGCCAAGGAGATCCTAAGGAAACAAGAGGACTTAATATAATATGGGATCCTGGAGCGGTTCCTGGAATTGAAAAAGGACGTTAGGGGAAAACTGAAGAAATGTGAATAAAGGATGGACTTTTGTTAATAATAGTGTATCCCTATTAGTTTGTTAATTGTAATAAAGTTACCGTACTAATGTGAGTTGTTTATCATAGTAGAAATTGGGCATGGGATATATGAGCACTCGTGTACTTCTCTCTTCACAGCTTTTCTATAAATCTAAACCTATCTTTAAATTTGGGAATGAATGTTGCAGAAGAGAGTCTCTGCTGCATGGTAACTGCAGCAGAACCTCAATGCTCCTGCTTGACTAAGGCCAGAAGTCCTGTGTTCCTTAGCGTCCTCTCTGCAGTGCCCTTAGATTTGTGTTTTAGACCCTTGTTTTGGTATTTGACCTCTTGTGTTGCTGTGTGTTGGTCTTGTTCACTGTAGTGTGATAAATTTAAGATTAAGAAACAAGGAAACTAATATCCACTGTATGTCAGGCATGTACTGGATTTCACTAAAATTAACTTTTAATTTTTAGAAGCCTGTGAGATAGGCCTACCATTTGCACAAATCAGCAAAAGTGAAATTCATAAGACTAAGTAAATTTGTCTAGAGTCACAGAGATGCTTACTAACAGAGCCTACACTTAAGCCTGGTTATTACCTCAATTCTAGGACTTTCTAACTCCTTATATATATGTCGCCTTTGTTATGGAAAAATGCACAGCAGCAAAGTATTTTTTTTAATTTTTAAAAAATTTAAAATAATGATAGGCACTCAGGAAGTTGCAAAAATAGTACTTACAGGCCTGTGTACCCTTCAGCAAGCTTTCCTCCTTGGTGTCATTTTGTATAACTGGAGTGCAATATCAACACCAGGAAATTGACATCGGTAAATGTTAACTAGACTACAAACCTTTTCACTATTTAACATATATTTACATTTACATATTTGTGTGTGTGTAATCCTATGCAATTTTATCCCATGTCTAGATTTGTATAGCCAATGCCACAATCAAGGTATAGACTGTTCCTCCATGACACCCTTATATATTTGCACCCTCCCCCGTATCCATCCACTGGCAACCACTAAGCTTTTCTCTGTCTCTATAGTTTTGTCATTTCAAGAATGCTTATATAAATGGAATCACACAGTAAGTTATTTTCTGAGACTTTTTCCCCCAAGCGTAATGCCAAGCTAATGACATGCAGGTTGTTGTGTATGTCATTAGCTTGTTCCTTTTCATGGCTAATTAGATTTTCATGGTATGTATGACTGTACCACAGGTTTTTAACCATTCTCCCATTGAAGGACATTTGAATTGTTTTCAGTTTTTATTATGAAAAAGCTGTTGTATTTGTGTACACATTTTTGTGTGGATATGTTTTTCATTTCTGTAGGAGACTTATAAATGCCCAAGAGTGTAATTGCTGGGTCATATGGCAAATATATGTTTAGTTTTATGAGAAACTGCCATACTGTTTTCCAGAGTGGCTGTACCACTTTACATTCCCACCACTGATAAATGTGAGTTCTGCACACCTTCTCCAGAGTTTGGTATTGTTACTATTGTTATTTTTCTGTTCGAATAGGTATGTAGTGATATCTCATTGTGGTTTTAATTTTCATTTTCCTAATAGCTAATGGTGTTGAACATCTTTTCATGTTCTTGTCATCTGATTCCCTGTTGGTGAAATGTTTGTTTCAGGCTTTTGCCTACTTTTAAATTAGATTATTTCTTTTTTTAACTGTTGAATTTTGAGAATTGTTTACATATGCAGTGATACATGATCTGTCAGATATGTAGTTTACAAATTCTGATCTTCCCTTGAGAAGATGGTTCTTACCCTTTAACTCCCGGGGTCAAACTTTCTGGGTTCTCATTACAAAAGAAATAGTGTTTTTCCACCTTCTCTCCCTATTAAAGAGATTCTGACACTCTCCTTTGGGATTCTTTTCCCATTTTTTTTTTTTTTATGGTGATAAGATTATTTTCACCAATATGGCCAACTGTCATGTACTTTTTTTTATCCCATCACTGTGAAGTTAGCTAACCCTTTAGTATTTATTCAGAATTAATCTTAAACAAAAAGCTTTTGTGGCTTCTTAAGGTCCTTGGAGTTTCTTTGTTTTGTTTTCCTTCCTTCCTTCCTTCCGTCCTTTCTTTTTTTTTCCCCCTTGTTGTTAGTTTAGTTTATTTTGGCTCTGTGGCCATCCATATTTTATTGTAATTTTTTGACATTTGTGTCTCAAAATAGTCATCTGACAATATTCTTTTTTTAATGGTTAAGGACATGACTTATTAACTTCCCATGGTTAACACATACCGTATGTCTTACTAATAAGATATTTTACATTTTAAATAATTTCAAATATTGTTAGAATTCAACAACACAACTGAAAACTGCAGCTGATTATAAACCATCACACATCCAGGGACAACAGAGTATTATTTTTCATTCTAAATTGTTTCTAATTGCCACATTTATTCAGTATTTAATTACTATGTACCAAGCCATCTGTTAACCATATCATATTTATTAAGTCATTTTATTTTATTTTTTAAAGATTTTTATTAAAAATATAGCTAACATGCAACGTTATGTCAGTTTCAGGTGTACACTATAGTTGTTTGACATTGACAATAGTGAGTGTACGCTTTGTCAAGAATTCAGGGCTGAAATTCTTTTTGTTCAAAATCTGCTGGCTCCTATTGTTATAGTATTGAAAGCTCCTATTGTTATAGTATTGAAGGGCTAAGAACTCACAAGCCTTTGCCTTCCTCTCAGCCTGAGAGATGTGAAGCTAAATGAAAACTGGAATTTTTCAGGTCAGCCTCTACTAACTGAGTGTCTGCTGTGTGCCAGACATTGTATGCTTGGATGACTTCTATTAAAGGGAGTCAGGAAGGGCATTTTACTCTTTCAGCAACTGGAGTTTGATTTCCTTTATTATCACGCTGATCTGTGTACACTGGCAGTATGGATGATTGAGTCGAAAAGCTAGAGCCTCCCTGTCTTGTCTCTAACCTAGCTGATAACAGATTCAGGACAAGGACCCAAGTTGTCTACTTTTTAGTACAGTATGAGTCTGAAACCCAAAGAAAGCAAGATGTTTTGTCATTCTTTACTAGTTCATAAAGGAAACATTTTTTCACAACTTGAAAAGATAATTGGAATTTACTTAAACTTTATAAGAAATTAGCCTGTACATTGAGATTCTAGTTAATAACCAACGAATCGGATTTCCACACAGTCTCAGTTTTTACAAATCAGAATTAAAATGAATGGTAAGCAAATACAAATATACCCTTCTGAACTTTGTATAACTAGGTACATAGAAAATTTTCTGGTTATATTTTACTTTCATTTTAAGATCACCTCACAATCACCCCCAAGTTGCTAGGTCGCAAAATTATTATAGGACTAGCTTAGAATTTGCTATATTTTAATTAGCCTCGGTGACTGATGACACAGAGAGGACATGAATGAGTGGGACAGGTTTTTCTCTGCTGCCCCTAGGTACAGCATATGAAAATCTGTTTTTGTCTGCAGTGGATTCCTACTTCTTGCCAAAGGAACAATAGACACCATTTATAAAAATATGATCTTTGTGCACGTTGCTAGGTTACTCAATTTTGAGTCCTTTTCATTACATAATTATGAGAAACCAGTGATGCAGAGATAAGAAATAAAAAGAGGAAATTGGTAGTGTGAGTGAATGGGAAATTGGTATAATTATTATCAAAACACTGGATATGGTAATAAATAGATTACTAGAAGAGAAAAGGTATTTGAATACTAGCCAAAAAAGAATTCCAGTTAGTCACAAACTGTAGTAAAGTACTTCCAATTTTAAACCCCCTAGTTTTATTTTTCTAACTTCCTCAGATGTGGGCATTTCAGTGTTGATCCTTAAAACGTTTGTACTGAATGAAATGATAATTTCCCCCAAATTACACACAAAAACTGAACTGCTCATATCGTGTACTTGGTCTTACTACCCTCATCGCTGTATTGTTTTGTGTCTTATTCAGACTATCAGCAATCCTATTATTCATGTCTAATGATATTCCTTACTTCCTATAAATGAACCCTGAGTTTACCTGGAGAATCTTGTAAATGTCCATAGCCACTATTGCATATGCTCTGTGACATACAGATATGTAAAATATGAAAACTATCTGTCACTGTCTTCCTGCCAGGGCTGGTCTGTTAGCCATCTGGCGATCTGGTTGTCCCCTCCTTTTCTGTTGCTCTGTTGTTGCGCCTTTGGTGTGCACGCACCCCCTCCTCCCTGGGCTGCTGTACTCCCTTGGGCTTTTCTCCATCGCTGATTACACCAGGTTCTTTTCTGCCTCCATGCCTTTGTGCTTATTTTGTCATCTGGTAGGAATCCTCCTTCCAGGTTCTTGGCAGAGCTGCTTCCTCAAGGTTTTCAAATGCCACCTCCTCAGAAAACCCTTCCCTGAGCACTCTGTATAACTTAGAACTCCCTGCTACTATTTCTACTGCAAGCCTCTGCGCACTTTCTAGGACTTCCTTATATATACATCCCCCCTAGATAGTAAAACTCTGTGATAGTAGGGACATCCTGGGCTCTGAAATATTCGACTGACAAATGATTGAATAAATGAATTAAAAAAAAATCAACCTCAAGGTCCTGAAAGCTTCCTGGCATTGGAGCTGAATTTGAAACGTGGATTTTGTGAAGATAGCAAGGGATAGCAAAATCAGTGTTTGAGTAGAGAGGTTTTTTGTAAAGGCGGTGTTATAAATAATAAACTTTGCAATGGAGGTGGGCCTGTGTATGTCTGTCCTGGGCTGTGAGGGAAATAGGGGTAAATAAAGCATAAGTTTTGGGGAGCCAGGCAAAACTTTTAATTAGGGGAGGAACATGATTACAATGGCAGTGGTGTGGCATCTGGCAGACGAGTAAGACAGCGTGCAGTAAATTGCTAAGGAGTAAAAATCTCTACACCCTACTTCCTGTCTTGATGACTTTCTGCATCATCAGTGACTAAGGCCATTAATGCCCTAGAGTGAACAAGAATATAAGTCAAAACTGGAGTTGTTTCGTTAACAAATATTTACTGATGCTAAGTCTGTATCAGGCATTTTTCCTCTAATACAATAGGCTATGAAAACCAATGTTGGTTTTGCACACCTAAAATGAGATACAATTTAAAGATATACCTATTAATACTTAAGACTGTGAAAACAAAACTGGCAAATAATTACTGCCTTAAATAGGAGGGAGATGTATTTAATTTAATAAATGCAGTCAATTTGGTTAGCAATGAATTACCCTGTGCACTAATATTATATATCGGAAACAACCACAGATAAGAAATATAACTGTTGAAAACGTGTGCTGCTTTTAAGAAACTCCAAGAGCTGCATGGAAGCATATGTTGTTTTCTTGTTGTCTGTTTTGCTTCTGATATGTCAACGCTCCCTGGAGATCGAATTTCTTCTTCTGCCTAGACCCATAACCCACTCCAGCTGTAACATCCTTAGATTACTTATGTCACAAATGATACTCGTTTTGAAACTGGAGTACAATGGCTGATTTCACTAATTTTGCATTTATTATAAAGTTGAATTTTCGTGTAATAATTCAGTTAGCAAAGATATAGTTTGTCTTGCACAAAAAGTGGTATGTTTCAGTCTTGAAAATATTATTATCGCCACAGAAAAGAAAACCTTTTTTTTTTTCTCCTTCCAGATTTTAGTGTTCATAGCTGTTGCTTACTCATAGGGAAAGGGGAGTTGTCATAGCGATCTAACAGCCTCGGAGGGAATGCGGTCTTGGCCTTAAGCATCCGGCAACCCACCCCATTTGGAGAGCCCCTCTGAAAAGAATTTCCTTTTATGGAAATTATTTGAGTTACTGAAATAAAATAAAATAGTGTAATTTCTGTAACTCAGATTTGTCCACAGGTTTTTTTTACACACTTATCTTCTATAATGAAAAGAAAAGCATTTATAATAAACACAGGATATGTGATTGTCTTCAGGAATGAGGTTAAATATATTGCATGTTAATTATCCCATAAATATGTTCTCAAACACACAAAGCAACCTGTACTCTTTTTCATGTGAGCTATAGAGTTTGAAAACCAATTCAACAAGATGCTGATCGAAATGTATTTATCAATATTTGGGATTTTCAGTTTCAATGAGTGTTCTTAGGTGAAGAAACTCATGGCATTATAGAAATCAGCACAGGCCATGCTGGGTAAAGCAAGTGACTTCATACTCATGTATAAAATAGTAACATAAACCTGAAATCAGTAGTTCTGAATCTGTAGTTGCTCACAGGGCAGCTTGATGTGTGAACACTGTGTTTACAGGACCAAGACCACACATTTCCTCTGCAGCTGTGTTTAATGGTTATCAGTTTGGCGTGCAGCCTGATTATTTTGGAGGGAGAATAGACACTTCAGACCCCTTTTGGCAATTCCGAGGTAACTGAAGTAACTACTGCTAAAGTGAGTCATACAAACTTAATTAGATTTGCTACATAATTAGTATTTGAGGAAACCTAAGGAAAATCCTTGTGCGTTGGTGATTTGTTATGTCAAATATAAGCATGCTCATTTAGAGAACTGGGAATTGAAAATGATGAAATTCTAATGCATTGTAACCCAGATATATTACACACATATATAATTTTTTAATCGAGCTTTTAAAAGTGATACTTTCCCAGGGATGACTGACAGGCTTGTCCCAAGCAACTGGGACCTGTCTGCTTCCATGCACGGGGATGGACCCATCTTCACACAGCCATATCCACTTGATGACGTTTATGTGTGTGCACCTAGCTTTACACCTACAACATGAGGGCCCACGGCTATTTAATAAACACCCCAGTGCTAGCTGTGGAGACTCTGCAATAACCTTTAATGGAAGCTGGCAAGTACAGTGTGTGACAGAGAGATCCCGTGCTGCACTTAAATTTACATTTTAGTTTAAGATTAATTTAATAACAGTGTCGCATCTGTAGTCTGTTGTTTTAATTGCAAAAAAGAATTTGATTTTATTCTCAAAAGACATTTCTTTAAATACTCTAGAAGTTTTCCTCTGTAGTTTTAGAGTTTTATAAAGTGAGTTAACCGTGGAGAATAGTGATAAAGTATTTACTATGAGGAGAGGATTAAATTTCATTTTCCCATTTAAATTAAGGCTAGGAAAAAATATTTTTCTAATTTATCAAAAAGCTGTCACATTCTTTTCAAATTACTTAGCTACCTAAGTTCATCTAGATTCTATCATAGATAAGGAAATAAATGAAAGGGAGCAAATTTAATTTCTTAATGAAGCACTTTAATGGTTTTTTGTTGTATTTTGTTTTTGTTTTGTTTTGTTTTGTGTTTTATTCTTGGTAGAAGAAATTTAAGCTTACAGCCTACCATAGGTTGAATGTCCAGTTTTTCCTGAGAATTCACAGCTTCAGAACTCAAAATGGCAGCTCATGACCTACACTCAAGCAAGCTGTTGGTAATGAACTAGAAACAAAGTCTACTCATGTCCACCCTTCCCCTCATTGACACATCTTCTCCCCAGAAAGTCCCTAAAAGAAACAAAACATAAATCCAAGCTTAACCTACTGTAACTCTAAAAAGACCGATCTATACTCCCCAGTAACACATCCCAAAAAGGCAGTAAACAGCTAATCCCCCCTTTTTTTGCAGTTTTTACCTCAGCCTCTCCTAGAAACCTGCACAACAGAGAAAGGGATACGTAATTCTAAAACTATAGTCATAGCTATGTTACTTTAAGTTCTCCTAGTCCATTCCTTCTGAAATGAGAATAATAAGTCATTTTTTATATGATTGTTCTAAGGCAAGGGTTAGCAAATTCTGGCCCATGGGCAAAATTTAGCACACAAATCCAAATCCCCCCTCCTACCCTCAGTTTTTGTACAGCCTGCAAGCTATTTCTAGTCTAGCCTATAAGATAAACAAGAAAACCAGTGATATGCCAGATTTTAAAAACGTTTTTATTAAAGTTGAAAAAATGTCTTGATCGGGCTTGACAAAAACAAGTAGAGAATTCCACTAGTTTTTGTTTCACACCTAGAATGACAGCACTAGATACAAATACTACCTTGTAACCTAGAAAAACTCTCTGGTTCACTTTGAAATTTTAGAGATTTCCCAGTGCACCCAAGCTTAATTAAGAGAGCTGGTAAATTCCAACAAAACTGCAAGTACCTGTGTTCTCTTGGTCCGTCACTTAAACTTCACCAATCTCAGCTCCTCACTTGTGCTACCACATAGAGTTGTTGAAAGGATTAAGTGAGACTATACAAATTATTATACTTGTTTCTTACAAAATAAGAACATCTCTTTGGTTACTATTTAGTGAATGTCTGGTTTTTCTGTTCTCTGTATGCATGTACATATTCCTTTTCTGAACAGATGGGCATATGGAAAAATACCTTTCTTTTCCTGTAGGCTGCCGTGTTATTTCTCATGATACTGGCCAGGATGTGTTGATTAAACACAGGATTGTTTGTTTGTGTCCCTGTGTGCTTCTGTGCATCATTATGTGTGATAGACAAGTATGACATATAGGGACACTCTTGTGATTTCTTTGGGGAGTCAGTGCTGTGTGTGTTAGCCTCTGATTCCTAATTGTGGGACCTGATTGACTTAATATAATTAATTCAGCCTCAAGTAAGTAGATAAAAAATCGTAAGTAAATGCTCTGGTCCATCTAAATAAATTATGTGAACATTACCATTTTATGCGAGCTATATAAATTTAATTCATCTAAATTTATTATTATACACTACCTTTGGGCAATTCTGATATTATATTTTTATACTTAACTATAAAAGTATGTAGAACTAGGTCCCAGTCACTAGGCCACCCCCTCACTAGTGTATCTGTATGTTTAGCAGGCTTATTAGAAATTTGTCCACACTGAGCATGCAATACAGACTTTGTGAGAATACATGCAGATCTGGGTTTCTCTTATCAGTATAGAATTTATCCAATATTGGGAGGAAGAAAGGAGGCATGTGTATTTCACCCTCTAATTCTCAAATAGCTCTCCATTCTTGAAATTCTAACATGAAAAATATGTATATGCAAATGCATAGACATTGAACCTGAAAAACTTCTTTGTTGGAAATATTAAGCAACCTCAGAAGTAGAAACATAGATATGTAAGTGCAGTAAAGAGGAAAATATATTTGGGATTCTGCATTTTATTTTAATTGGATAAGACAAAAATTACAATTGGTCGGTTTGTTTTAATGAATAGGTCAAATGCATCATGTTAGCAAAAGTCATCCTCCTAAATAATGACAGCATTTATAAGCCTTTTCTTACTCAGGTCAGAGATTCCTGCCCGAAACTTGTTTGCATTGTTAATTTGTTCAGTTATTAAACTTTGGAAGTGCTACTATACTACTATTGGAATCCAATTAACAAGTTTTTGACCATATCTCCCTAATAATTGATCATAGCCTGGAAAATTTATTTCTGCTGTGCTTTTCTCAGTAAAATTGTAGTGATCTATTGACCAGAATTAAACTGCTGAAAAACAACTTGGTCTTACTTATTCATTTAGCAAAACCAAGTTTAAAGATTGTGTTGCTATGATACCCAAGATTAACCTTAAAATAAAGTTTGTTTAATTTCAATAAAAATATAGAAACATCTCTTCTGGCATTATGTAGATAAAGTTGATTTTTCCCTTTTCCTTGCCTTTTTTATATTTAGCAAGTTGTTTTAACATTCTTTTAAACAAACTACAACATCAACTAGAAATCTAACATTTTTAAAGAGAAGGAAAAAGCAATAAAACTCCTTTATATTATAACAAAAGAATGTCATTTGTAAGATAGCAAATATTTTAGCTATTATTTTTTTTAATCCAGCTTTTCAAACTTTTTAGAAAGATGGTGCCAGGTAGGGGGAAATCACTCTATTCAAGTAGTTTCGCTTTGTAATTAGTCTTGAAACTTAAAATACAGGTTGCAAAATTGGGAGAGTGACAGATCCTAACAGAAATTTTTTTCATGCAGGTTCAGTCCCCCAAATTCTAAAAGAATGTATTTTCTATGTCATGAGACAAAGGAATCATCAGGTCGCTTTTGCCAGAATTGATTTCTGCCTTCCGAGCACCATTTAGTAGTGTATTAGAATGCTTATATAAAGAATTTTGTGGAAAAACAAGCAGAAAAAAATGAATGCTTTGTAGGATAATCAAAAGTTGCTCTACATTAGTATTTTAAATTTCCTGGTGCCAAACCAAGCAAAAATCCTACCTTACAGAGAGTGATTTGTTCATGAGATGAGCCAGGGCTGCAAGTCGCTTATGTTTATCATTATGCATCCACATTCTAAAGAAATTCCACTTGCAAACTTTGGTGCCGTTGATGCTTTCTTCTATAGGAAGAATTTTGAACTATAAAATTTGAGAAGCTTCAGTGGCTGTGGAAATTTGAGAGCATTGCTGTTTCTTCTTTCTCTATTGAATATAAATTGTTTTAACAAAAGCAGTGTAGCCACAGTACATTTTAAATGTCAAAATTTGCACATTGAATAACTCAAACGAATTTAAACTTTTCACTTTGAGCTTTCAAAACCTCAGAACGTCATTGGAGACAGATTGCAGCAAATAAACAGAATGTGTTGCAGAAAGATTTAATGAGGAAATGATTTTTTTAGCCATAGTTTCTTACAGTGCTTTTCAGGTGAAAATGGTGAGGCAGCTTTGGGTCATAGCTCAAGACTGTATCTAGAGGAAATTTTGAAAGCAGAACCAGACTCTTACAGATTTTACCTGGAAAACCAAAGTGGTTTGGATGGGGTGCTAGTTTTACCTTTGTGATTGCTATTTAGTTTTTATGAGAATTAAGGTTAGTTAATATTTATAAAGTATTTAGTGTAGTTCCTGGGCCATAATGAGCACTCTGTAATTTTTTAAAAAGTTATTTTAGACAAGATTATAAATTGTAGAAATGAGTTGTCACTTGCTTTAACCTATTTCTGATTTTAAAAATAGTGAAATTTACAAAACTATAATTTTGAGACAAAAGCAATTTATATTATGTAATAAATTCTTGATTTTTAATGTTAAATTTTGATATTGAAATTTGTTCTATTTCAGTTTCAACAGTTACCATATTGAGATTCATAGAGGATTTTACATTGTTTATATTCTGACATGACTATGAATTTGAGCCATGAATCATTTTTATGCATATTTTAATATCATGCTCCAACTTTGTTTTAGATAGCTAGACTATATCTGGGGAAACCTGTTTAGATCAGAAATAGTATTTCTAACTTCAGAGAATAAAATTCCATTTCAAAAATGGAGTTGGAATTTAAATGAAAATACTAATTTAGAATTCAGTTTCATTCTTTAACTAGCTGAAAAAAACTTAGAAAACAAAAATTCAACCAAATTGCCAGTAATTTGCATTAAAGAGGAAGAAATGGAATTTTTTTAAAAAGTCAGCTGACATTGAAGACTTTCCAATGAAATTAATTAATAGAGATCTCAGCTTTTAATTTAGTCAAGATTATGATTTTACATGGAAGCTTTGCTGAAATAGTTGGGTTTGACTGTAATGTTTCAGGTGTTATACAAATCTGGATAAAATTATGTTATTCATATGCTCTTTTATTTAGTTATATTGTTTCAACTGCATTTTAAAAGTGAGAGACCTCATATCAAAAAATGTTTGTTGGATGCATCTTGTATACATGATATTAGAAAAAAAAACATAGCACTAATGTTTAGGGGAGCATCCTGTTAATTTGGGGGTATATTTGGGACTCTGCTGTCTGAAGAATTAATTTTGTAGATTTGTGCTATGTAGAAAATTGGTATACACACACACATACATACACAAGGCTCTGTTTAAAAAATATGGTACATACTATTTATTAACTTAAATGAAATATTGTTTATTTTACATTAGTAAGGTTGCATTTACTTAATTCAGTGATGAAATCAATTTTGGCGTTGCTGGCATAGTGCTTTCACAGATTTCTGTGATTCATTTGCTGAGAAAGTATGATTTAAGACACCAGAATCATTTTTTCTCATGTGCCCAAACTCATGTTTTAGTTATAGGCAAGTTTTCATGGCAGATTTAAAACAAATTTAAAACAAATATTCTCTGACAATATTTGGAAAGTGGGGGAAGTCTAACCTGACGTAAATAACAAGGACTAATCAACTTATAATCAAAAATAACTTTCTAAGTTCTACACTTTAAAGCTATCAAATATACATCATTTTGGTATATTAGTTTAGTTTTCCTCATATTTTTAAAGTTTAACTCTTGCACTGCTCCTTATGACCTCTGGACAACTAATTGTATTTAGAAGCAAAATCCCCATTGTTTTATTCTTAATAATAATTGACAAGGATCAAATGGTATTAGAATTCAGGTTTAACACAAAGTGATACATAGATGATGTATTACAGAACTGTGCACTTGAAACCTATGCAATTTTACTAACCATTGTCACCCCAATACATTTTAATTAAAAAATAAAAAAAACTACGTTTAGAAATAATTTTAAACTTTTTCCTAATGTTTTCTCCTAGAGAAGAAATGATAACTCATCTGTGTGTCTTGCTCAGTGCTCATTACATTTATAGCTTAAGTTACCACCCCTGAAGCAAAATATATTCTCATAGTTTAAATGTGTTATGGTAGCGTGATAATAATTATGTGATATAACTTGGAGAATTTTGTTTGAAAAATAATTTAAAAGTCAATTTTTTTGTATTGTTATTTTGAAAGTAAGTTGTGAAGTGATTTTTTCATTGTTCCAAGGAGGAACATAAAATCTTGATTTATCAGATGATTGTATAGGCAATGTATGTCTATTTTGACTTGTGATGTGCTTCTCATTACTGTCCTGCTTTTCTGACTTTCCATTAAATGTTTAGAAAAATTAGTTGAATAGTTCTTCAGGAAAATGAAGGGGATTTCATCAGCCAATATCAGTTATAAGAAAGTAGGAACATATATAAAAGACCTAAATTTTTCTTATCTCACTTTAAACTTCATAACTTTCCAACTCAAGATGATATGTATTCCTGCACAGTGGGCAATAGTCAGCATTTTGTCACTAGAAGACCTGAATAAAAATTATCCCAAAATTATTCTTAGAAAAAAATCTGAGCCTGGAATTGCCTTGAATTAAAAAAAACAAAAACAAAAAGATTGCTTTACAAATAAATCAAATGATATCTTACGCTCTTTATTCTCCACTGTTTTCTGAAGTTTGTATGCCTTGATTATTTTCAGTTACCTACCAGTCTCTCTTACTTGTAACCTTTCCGGTAGCTGACTGGCAGGCTGCTTTTCTATAGTAGCACTGCATGGAAATTGTGTTCTTTTCAGTGGAAATTTGTAAACCATATACTGAACTCTTCACTATCTAGCCATACAGACTGTCGTTCCAATCCCAGGAACTGGCAGTTAGTGTTCAGGCTCCCTGCTCTCCACCAGGGGGCAGCACCCAGCTCTGCCTTTCCTTGAGGCCAGAGTACTGTCTTCATAACCTCAGTGGTCTCCACCCTCCTTCCTCAAACTGCACTTCGTTTTGGTCTTTTCTTACAAGGCTGAGTAAGTGTCTGACAAATGGTAGTTGTTCAGGCTCTGTGCTATAAGGGATATTATTATTATTTATCCGTGTTGACTGTTTTGTGTACCAGAATCTTGTCCGCAATGATAATTTGGTCTATGATTTCAAATCCCTTGTGTTTATTATAACTTGGAAAATCTTAAGAGGAAAACAAAAGCCTAGCAGTTATTGAGCACTATGATGTGTCAGGCATGGCACTAGGTATACTTCATATGGTAACGCACAATCTAGAGAGGGAAATAGGCAAGGTAACACAATAGTGTTACAAAACGACAGGATGATAAAATAGCAGAATTTTTCATACTTCTGTTTTGCTCTTGAGTCATTAAAAGCTTGGAGAGGTTAAATCACAGTAGAACATAGATTCCCTTCAGACAGTATTCCAAATTCCATGCTGTATCAATTATATTTTGGGGCTTTGCCTTAAAAACAACAAAAAGATTTGTTGAGAATGACTGAAACCACAGTGTGGAATGCCTGAGACTGATCTCAGTGATGTAACTCCTGTGACACGGTAACAGGAGAATCTATGATTGATGCACTTAAAACTTTAATGGGGAAATGGGGTTAAGTGTTGAGAGATCTTGAGTGCTCCCACAGAAGCCCTAATATGTATACATTTACACACACATACATATAATATGTAATCTAATTTACATTCACCAAAATGGGAATAATTACAGTACAATTAATCAATGTTGAAAAAAACTATCAATATTTCATTTATTTTAAAACAATAATGGATCATTTTATTTTTTCTTACCCTCTTTTACCTGCTAGAAAATTTATAGGATCTCTGTCCCCTGCAATTTCAACAAGATACTACTAAATTTGTTTTGTTTTGTTACAAAAAAATAGGCAAATAATTTGTTTTGCCTGTGTCTGTGATTTTTATGACTTGGAATTGTAATTTCACATCATCTGTTTCCTTTTCTGGTTATAATATGCATAGCAAGCCAGATTGCAAATGTATAAATAATTTGAGTTATGCTCATTTGAATCATTTAGGATAGCCTGAGAGGTTCCTGATACCTAGGACCATCTGTTCATTGCTCTGGTGTTACTTTCATGCTCAAGTGTGTACTTTCAGTTTCTTCACATGTCTTAGCCTCTACCTTCCTTATATATATGAAAGGGGCTTCCTGGACGGAACTTAGCCTGTTATGCCTCTCAAGGTTTTGTTGTAAAACCTTCATCCCCTGCCTTCCATTTCATAATTCTTTTTTATTCCTATTATATTTATTTTGTTGTTGTTGTTGTTAATATCCTCAATAGTAGTGCCTCAATACTGCATAAGAGTGACTAAAAACATGGGTTTTGTAGTCAGGTTTCAACCTTACTTGGCTATGTATGTAGCTATTTGACCTTGGACAAGTTCCTTCACCTTGGTTTCCTCATCTGTGAAGTGGAATATAATGCCTACCTCATGGATTTGTTAAAATGATTAAATGAGATGAAATATAACTCATTTATATAGCACCATGCCTGCTATAACATAAGTACTTGTTACTATTCTTATTAACATATTTTAGAAAGAAAATTCCCATAGTTACAAAAAAACATGTCTAGAAGTAAATTCAAAATCCCATATATAGAATTTCACACAAGAGTCTTGTGGAAGGAATATCTACTTGTCACTAAGCACCTGATTGTGTGAAAGCACATACCACAAGAAAATATATGTAGGCATTGCTACATAATTGGTTTTGGGTTCACTTTCAGTCCTTTTCACTGGGCCCAGAGTGAATCTTTGGTCCACGAATAGCTGGAGAAAAGTTTCTCTTAGCATCTGTCTGGGTTCTCTTCTGGGTTCTCTTATACATGTCACAGTGCAATCCGTTTTGGAACCACAAAGCACAGTCCTATCTGTCATTGTTCCATGTTAAGCTCTCCAGGAAGGGAGATGCTGCCCATCTTAACCCCTGTGTTGGATGCTACCGGTAATCCTCACAATAACCCTGTGGGCGAGGTCATTGTTTCTTCCTAATTTTATGTGGATTACTATTTCTGAATCAAAAATCATTAAACATGGTTTTTAAAATATGAGTGTGCTTATGGAATACAAAGAAAAATGTGATTGATGGAAAAGTAGATATGATTAATCTGGATTGTTTTGGAAATTTAGAGCATATGGTTGCTATAGTTATGGGGTCATTACATGGTATATAATGAAGCAAGAGATATACTTTGTGGAGAATTAATATGGTACATTGATCAATAAACCTGCCCATGAGATTCAAGTATTTCTTTTTCTAAGTGTGTGTGTGTGTGTGTGTGTGTGTGTGTGTGTTTGTACACAGCTTCTCTATGAAGAAAACTGATGGAGAACAAGAATGCCCTGTTTGGATGGTTGCCCAAAGAAACATACTCACACATAAATCATTTGTATATGAAGCAGTTCAGTGGGAAGTAACTCTGTACAGCTGCTTGACCCAAACATCTATTTCTAATTGCTTTAAAAGAAGTTTATAACACAAGTTGTGGAAGGAATAATTTAAGTCTCTTTAATATACTTCAGTTAGCAAAGTGTTAAAATTTCAAACTGTTTCAATTGGTCAGGGTATAGCATTATAAAATTGAATCACAGTCTTCTACATCCTTGAATTATCTTCCATGATTTTTACAATACATTTTATATACTTACGTATAGTATTGTATAATCATATAATTCCACTTAATTTATAGACTTGTTTCAAAATTAAGGAAGTGCTACATATAAAATCACAAATTTTTGTAACATAAAATAGGAACCTTTATTCATATAAAAAGATAATTATTCTCTTTACTCTTTTATTTCAGTGGCATTTAATTATAAAACTAATACTGTGTCATAAAAACTCCAACAATATTTATGAAATATGAAGTGGAGTCCTTCCCCACCTTGTTGCCACTTCCAGTCTCAAAGGGTGACCACTGTTTACAGTTCAAGTGTGACCTTGCAGACCTTTTTCTATGCTCGTGCTAGCATATAGATGTATTCCTATAAAGAGTGATTCTCATTCTTGAGGAATTAGAAACATTGCTATTTGGGGAAAAAAATTTAGTTTGATAATTTTAATATTCATGCTAAAAGGAATGATTTTTCACACTGACAGATTATTTTGTTATAAGCCAGCTTTCTAGGGTACTAATTCTAAAGAAAAAATATTTTGTAACAAGTGCAAAATCAAAGGCACTTAGTGAAATATGTTGCCCTTGATATTCTGTATTTTGTAGTTTCCATGGTTGGCTTGTTTATGAAGAATGCAGTATTTAGGGAAGATGGAAAAACAGCCCATGTCAACTAAAGTAATAAAACTGAGTTAATCCCAAATTGACTCCTTTAAAATTACTTGTTGCAATCCACTCAATCTTTTGAGTTTATTACTAGTGGAATTTGTTAGGTGACTCTTTAAATCTTATGTATTCAAGATTCTCAAGTTGTTAATGAAGATTTCCTGTTGATAGGAAAACCAGCACTTATTTGGTGTTAGATATTGTAAGTCACAGTGGTTATTGGGGGCAGAGAGAGGTGCATAAGTGGCCAGATGGTGCCCTTTGGAGCTAATCTGTCCTATTCCTGGGCCCTTTCTGCCCCAGTATTCTTGTTACTAGAAGATATATGCACAGAGCGAAGGGACTGAACATCAGGCATCAGGTTTTCTTCATGTAAACATTTCCATTCAAATGAAAATTTAAAAATACAATTAGTAAAATATTTAAGAAAATGTGAACCTCTTCAAGTTGTGTATGAAGCAAGGGAATGCATAATAACATGGGTATATAAAAAATCCAGAAGTTTTTGTTTCAGGTAATAGCTGTAAATGAGAAAACTAATATCATCTTTCTAAGAATAGTTTAATCACATATCTCTCTTTCTAGACTTTTTTTTAACTCCTTAAAAATTTAATTTTCAAAATTGAAGTTGTCACCTGAATAACATTTTTCCACCACCTGAAAACAACGTACTACAGGATTTTTCTGCAGTTGAGATTTTACATGTTTACACCAGTTCTCTAGCCTTCACCAGCCTCGTGGAGTTCATAGTCTCTCAGGGGAGACAGATAATTGGGCGACTACAGTGGAGTGTGCTGAGTGCAGTGCTGTGGGAGCTCAGGACAGAAGCCCTTTCTTTGTCCTGGGTGGTGCAGGGTTGGTGAGGTGTCAAGAAAGACTCCCTGCAGAGGTGACTCCTAAGGTGATACCTGAGAGATTTGTACAGATTAGTCAGGCAAAGATCAGTGGGCTTGGGGAATCACTGGCCCTGGAACCAAAGGCATCTAAAAATAGCCTGGTTATGAGAGAAATCAGGACACAATCACATAGCTGGTACACTCAGTCTGGCTGTGTAATTATAAAAATTTTTATAAAAGCAATACATGCTTATGGTATATAAAATTTGAAAAATACAGAAAACTAAAGAAAACATGTACCCTCAGTAATTTCAAGCTGCTGAGCTTACTGTGAACATTTTGTTATGATTTTATCATGCCTTCCATTTATGTTTGTAGGTCAGCATGTTTGGTATAATCCTAATTTGGCTTAAACAATAGATACATATGTATGTGGGCATAAAATGTGCATACATACATATATGAAAATATTTTAAATAAACCTGGGATCACACCAAACATGCTGTTTGTTACCTGCTTTTTTAAACCTGCTTTTTTCACATTATAATATACTTAATTATTTTAATGCCCTTAGATGCAATTGTATGTCAAGTTGAACTATTTAATCTCAGTGAAAAAAAAGACATCTTGAAGTTAACCATCTGTACTCTTCCCTGCAGGAAGAATGCTTTCTGAACCTGGAGGCTCCTATATCAAGAGTATGTGGGTATGATACACCATTTCCTCACATTTTTGAGCCATTCTACATCCCAGACAAATGGAAGTGCTATGATGCCCTTCGAAAAATGATCAACTATTGACCACATAGGTAAGTCTGCACTGCGTTTTGAGAAAGCTAGTGTGTGTTCCTGACAATAATGTTCTGTTACTCAAGGAACAACAGTCATCAGTGTGTTGTATTTTGGAAAATGGCAACTTTCAGAACAAACTGTAGGTTTCCGAAAAAAATTTAAATTTATAATATATTTTTGTTTAATAGAAACATGTTAAGCATATGTAATCTCTGATTGCTATAATTTCTAACACAGATGCATGCATTTGTTAACACTGAATAAGCACTAGATGAGGATGCTCTCTGCCGTGGTTTGATTGCAAATACACCCATCATTTCTGTATATTCAAACTCCTCATAAATAGGGATAATATTTGTTATTTCAAGAGACCCTTTAAACACCATTAATTTAGACGCCAGTGATTTCAACTATATGGTGATCTATAACATTCTGAAATTGGCCTTTATATTATCTGAAAAATAGGTTTGTTGAACAGGAAACCTATTAATTGTGGATAAGGGAAATTTTTACTTAAAAAAAAATATCCAGCACCACCATCATTTCCAGAATCTTTTTGGCAAGTGAATAGTTTTAAATTGTGGATAATAAATTATATTTATTCATTCCTATTTCTAAGTTGTGCTGATATGCCCCTTCAGCAGTGTTAGTCTAGCAACAATGAATGCCATTAAAAACTACTAAGTTATTTTTCAGGGTTTTAATGCTATAGAAGTTGCTATCACTGACTCACTGATTTTATCTTTGGCATTTTTGAAATGGTTCAAAATGCATAGATAGGATTAATTGCTTTACATATTATTATCTAGGTTGTGCAAAAAATATAATAAGACCTTTTGAAAAGCCATGGTCTTTCAAAGGAAAAGGGAGAATAATAACACAGCTGTACTTTTTTTAAAGATAAGAAGTGCTATGTTCCTTAACTCTGTGTATGGATAAGAAGATCTAGCTCACCTAAAACCAGAGAAAGACAGACTTTTAAATTTGTGCAGAGAGAGAAAATAATGCCCTCCCACCCACCCACCCCCACTTTCTGCCACTCTGAGCCCCACACTTTTTGTAGTTCTATTCTGAGGATGTTGTTACAGATGTTAGTTAGGGCCATTAGTCCACTTGTGACTGGTATTTTCTCAGACATGCAGAGGTAGATACTGTATTTCTTATGTCCTCTTAACGTCTATGAAAGTAACTGTCTTCTACAATAAGTCACTCTTAGGACTGGTTAGGGGGTTGCCTCATTCTGTTGTCCATCTTGTTCCCTTCCATGGATCATCCATAATGGAGGATCAAGGTTAATAACGTGCGGCTATATGCTTTGTTGTTATTTGTAAAGCAAAGTTTAGGTGCTGGTTCTAAATTTGGATATGCATTCTATTTAAACATAAATAAATATTTAAACCTATCATGAAAAGAGATTTTTTATACTAAAAGTTTAATATGGCATTAAAGAAAGTAATCATGAGAAAAAAATGTATATTTAATTCATGATGGCTAGAATGTCCATAATTGTTATTGATCTCTTTTACAGAAAAGCTGGAAGATTATGACTAGATACGGAAATATTTTTCTGAATTTTTTATATATCCTCAGACTTATCTCTTCTTGAAAATAGAATTTTTATGAAATGAATCATGATGGATATTGTCTGAAAAATTATAAATTAGCTATTGTATTAACTCATGAATTGATGATTTCCATTACAAGTGTTTCAGATTAGCTTTTTAAAATGTTCCATATAATAGTCTTACAAATTCCACTTAATTACATTTGTAAATATTGGGTGTGGGATAGTATTCAATAAAGCAAAATCAGATTGTCTTCAGGTTGTGTGTCCTTTTTTTTTTCATTAGTAAAAATAATTTTTGTTGCAGAGTAATAGATTAACTTGTTAATTAGATCTGAGTAAAAATGAAATGTTTAGAAATACTAAATTTTCAACTTTATAGTATTTGGTTTAGTTGTTTATGGCAAAGGTGGTTGTATGTTGATAAAACCTCTGGAATGTTTTTCATCATTATTCCCTCTTCTTTCAACAAGTTGTACTGATGGACATACACAGTTTTTTTCCCCAGTGTGTTGGGCAGGATCATCCTTGCTGCCTCTCTCCTAATTTGGGGAGATGGACAGCATGAGCCTATCTTTAGTTATAAAGGTGCCATGCTTTTGCTATAGTTGTATTTTTTTTTTTTGTCATGATATGACAAAGCAAAAATTTTTTTTCCATGTTCTTTATATTATTACATAGTTAAAACGAAAACCATTAGCAGCAACAAAAGGCTCTGACAGGAGGAAGCCTCCTTGTTGAGGAAACTGTCAGGGCCTCTTGTTTCTTATTTTGCCTCTTCCACCCTTTGCCATAGTTTAAACAGGCCTAGACAGCCTAAGGAGTCCCCTTGCAGCACCCCTCGTCCTGGCCCTGCCCTCAAAGGTGGTGCTATTAGACCCTCTTCCATCCCACAGATTCCAGAAGAGTTTCTTCTTGCCAGTTCCAGCAGAAAGATCCACCCCTAAAAGCAGAGAAACAGGGTCAAACGATGTTTTCCTTTCTCTATAAATACTGAGAAAAATGGACACATTTTCTTAGGATGGTAAGTGTGTATATATTGCATTAAAACTACAAGTTAAGAAATTGTGTCCTATTTTTTTTTATCAGGTATTTAGAGGATGATATAGAAAGTGACATTTGTAAACTTGGAGGTAAAAGAAAGACACTTTATCACAGATTCTTGATAGCAGTGGGCTGAAATAAAGAACCAAAGCATGTGATAGGGATAAAAATAAAGCCCTGTCCTTGGTTTCCAAATAGGAACACCTGTATAGTATAGGATGGGGAAAGATGTACTTGTCAGCAACAAGTTTGGAAAAGATTTAGGGAATCCAGCTGGCTTACAGTACAAGACTTTCTGGGTTTAAGATGCCAACACTCAGTATGGACTTTGGCTTTGGTCTTGGTTCTCCACTAAGGCTCCGGGCATCGTTGCTGGGAACTCTGCACTCACACGATCAGCCCAGCAGAGCAGAAAATGTGTGGTAGTCAACCACATCTTGGCCTACAGTGGTTTCTAGTTGAACATATTTGTTTTAGTTGAATTTATTTTTTTAGTTGATATTTATAAGTTTAGTTGAAGTTACTTATTTTAAGTTATATTGCCATTATAACTCTTTAATACTATTTTTTTTCTACTCATTTGGTAGGAATTTTCCCTTAGCTATTTGAATTTTATTTTAACTTTGTTTTTGAAATAGCAAACATGGGGCCAATTGTGAGAATAATCTGTGCACTAAGCGCTTGGGTCTGAAAGCACTTTCCCTCCTCCAGCTAGCCCTGCAGCCCCCACCAGTAAATACCCTTCCTCTCCAAAACAAATGACTTACAGTTAATACTAAACTCAGTCTATGGCATTTAAGTAATTGTCTTAAATACATTTATTTACATGAAACAAATGTTCCATATTGTGAAAATAAGAAAATAATAATGAGAAGACACTCAAGATGTTACACGAATACCAAGTTCAGAATCACCCCACTACTCAGCCTCAGCATAAGTCTGCTCCGTGTGACAACATGAATAGATAAGTGAATATATTCTTCTATAGTTCAAATTACCCAGTTCCGTTCGAACAAAAATATGACATCCATGTTCCATACAACCGATAGATATTATCCAAGCTAAGGAAACAGACCTGTGTACATTAGAAAACCAAATGAGGCACAAGATCCAGAAATTACCTCAATCCAATCCCTTAGGTTTAAGTCACATAATCTAAAAACTCTTGGTGAGAATCCTGGGAAGTTCCAGAGGGGTCCCATTTGGTTTAGTGAAATCCCTTTCCCATCAGTTTGTCTGTAGTAGACACGTGTGGTTTCTTGCTGCCTGGCATTCCTGCCCCCACCTTCTAGTAACAGCACTGCCTTTTGTTTAGAGAATTAGAGAACTCCCTCTCCCCACCGCATGTGGCTCGGAGGGGCTGCCAACCCCAGTTCCCTCCAGCACTAGCCACAGAGATGGCCCCGGCCCAGGCCCAGTCGGCAACCTCAGAACAGAAAGTCAGGTAGCTGGTGAAACAAAACATAGCCTCAGCGTTGCCAATGGAAACTAAATTAAAAAAGGCTTGTTCTCAAACTTTTACCTGTTCCAAGTACACCTGAGAAGACAAATGATGGGTGTTAACCAGCTAGGCACACAGCATACCTTTAGCAGAAAGTCTTGGCTGAGGGACCAGGACCAGGAACCCAAAGCCCACATGTTGGAATTTCCATAGAGACGTGAGGTTTGGAGACTATGATATGCTCTCCAAGGCCATCCAGTTTGGAAAGAAATAGAAAATATTCACATACGGGCAAAGATTTAGAAACGCTGATATCTGATACCAAGCTGAATATGGTAATTAGAGATATTTGTCAGGAAAATGAGAAAATTAGAACAAGGATGAGGAAATTGTAATTGGAAAGGACTGAAAGCAAGAATGAAAACAAGTTAAATAAAAAGATACATCTAAAATATTGTCTTAAATGTACTTCTTATGTATTAATAAAACAAATGTTTCACATCTGACAAAGGGAATATATCACAGTGAAGATATGACAATTAAATTCTATGTTATAAATGCATAATATTAAAATGTAAACACTTACAAATACAGGAGATATGGACAGAACAGTTGTAGAAGAAGGCTTTGTCGCCTTTCAATTTGATAGATGAAGTAGACAATAATTAATAGGGTTAGGTCAATAGAAATATATTTTAAACTTTATGCCTCCATAAACAGAGACTACATAACCTTTTAAAGTATATACAGCAGTTTAAAAAATTGATCATATACTAAGGCACAAAGAAAAATAACAGTAAGTTCCTCAAAGAGTATTAAAAGGCGTCATGTTTTCTGACCACATCCCAAATTAATGACAAGTATTTCAATTATTTAGAGATAAACCTAAGTAACTGTGGAACCCAGGAGGAAATGTAAAACAATTACAAAGTCTTTAGCACATGAGATCATCGATGTGCTTCTGCCAGTATTTTACTCAGAGGTAAAATTCATAGACTAAATATTTCAGAAAGAAACTGAAAATGCAAGAATGTAAGTATAAAGAGGAAGAAGCACAAGAAGTATGAAAAAATAATAAAGTTAAAAGCATAAAGTTCCAAATGAGAAGAATAAAACTGTAAGATCAAAAGTTGTTTTTCATAAAAGTGAAAGTTTTTTTTATTGTATAATGTCTGTGTCCTGTAAGGTTAGAGCTACATTTTTATGTACTCATGATACTAGAAAATAAAGGCCATGTAATAGCTGTTTGCGTTGGCTAAAACCATTGCGGTCCTTTGTTTGAGGGAAGGAAATTATTTAGCAGAACCTAATCATTTATCCAAAGTATTGATAAGCACAGGTCTTTATTATTAGGATATTTTATTCAATCATTTTAAGAAAATAGTTACCAAGGTCTTGTTTTGCTAAAATTCCTTTCATTTCTTGCTGAGGCTTACTTGGCTACTCTAAATATTTTATTTACTATGAATTTTTATACGATACAGTGTCTATAAAGAGTTAGAATAATTATTTTTAAAATGTTATCTTGATCATTTGGATGATCTGCATACTTATTATCCTGGAATTGTTTTTTCTCTATCCACAGTGTTTTACTGATTCCGCAGAGGCCAGGGGGGTGGTGTGTTTGTTTCCTACCAATTCTGCAGAGCCTAGACTAGTGCTTGGTCTACAGAGACTTTGTATATGTTGCTGAACAAACAAATGAAAGGAAAAGCAGACCTATACTTGAATCAGATTTGTACCTGAAAAGAACTTAAGTAGAGCCCACTTTGGGTAATGTAGACATTCAAAGTGATCTTTTGATAGTATTTGATATTTTATACCACCAGAGGCATGGTTTGCATTTCATTTCTTAAGGAAATTCAGGAACAGAAATTCAGTCCCCTATGGAGAGCTAGACCCCAAGGGTCCCCCAAAGATGAGCATTGTTTCTGTATTTTTAAGCTTGTTTCTTCAGATAGATTTCAAAGCTATGTATTTTTAAGTGGTTCTATGACAGTAATTGTACATTAAAATGTATGCAGATGCAAATGGACAAACCAAAATAGAATGCTCATTCAAAAGTGTTCATTTCAGGGTGATAAGATTGTAATTTTTCTTTATTTTCTTAATCTCTGTTTTTATAATCACAAACGGAGAGTCAGCCTGGCTCAAATTTACCCTCCCAGTGGCCCTATGTGCTATTTTCCCTTTCTTCTGATTGGTAGAATCTGCAGACTTAAGACTGGGCCAGAGGTGGACACTAGTTCCTTGGCCACAATGACTGGTTAAGGGATGGGAGGTGATTAAAATTGGGCCAATCAGATCCCTTCTTTAGGATTTTCAAACAAATACATCTGGGAATATGTTATTCTGGAAGGACTTATGGCCATCTTCCCTTTGGAGGAAGGCCATCTGAATCTGAAAAAGAATTGAACCAGTGTAGTAGGAAAGCTGCAGTGCAAGATGGAATCATTCCTGTACAGGTTCCCCTCTCTGGAGTCAGTCACCCCAAGGCCAGCTCCACTTCTGCCAACTGTTCCATTCTTCCTTTCATTCTGTTTTGGAATTACCTCAGATCCTTCCAATAAACTACCTTTTTCTTTGTTCAAGTGTGATTTCTGTTGCTTGCAGTCCAAAGCACCCTAATTCAATTATTCTGAATGCTTTGGAATATATTCAGATTGAAAGAAGAAAGTCCACATGTTTTTATTAAAATATACTTGGGGAAAACCCTTCACTTTTGCAACTGGTCTATGTATTGTGTTTGATTTTTCTAAGTTTTTTTTTTATTATTATTAATTTTTTCCCCAATTACAGTTGACATTCAATATTATTTTATATTAGTTTCAGGTTTACAGCATAGTGGTTAGACATTTATATAATTTACAAAGTGATCTCCCAAATAAGTCTAGTTCCCACCTGGCACCGTACCTAGATCTTACAATATTATTGACTATATTCCCTATGCTTTACATCCCCATGATTATTTTGTAACTACCAATTTGTACTTCTTAGTCACTTCACCTTTTTCACCCAGCTACCCAACACCCCTCTTATCTGGCAACCATCAGTTTGTTCTCTGTATCTGTGAGTTTGTTTCTGTTTTGTTTGATTGTTTATTTTGTTCTTTAGATTCCATATATAAGTGAAATCAGATGGCATTTGTCTTTTCAGTTTGACTTATTTCACTTAGCCTAATACCTCTAGGTCCATCCATGTTGTCACAAATGGTAAGATTTCATTCTTTTTTATGGCTGCGTAATATTCTATTGTATATGTACCACATCTTGTTTATCCAGTCATTTATTGATGGGCACACTTAGGTTGCTTCTGTATCTTGGCTATTGTAAATAACACTGCAGTGCACATAGGGATGCCTACATCTTTTTGAATTAGTGTTTTGGATTTCTATGGATGAAAACACAAAAATGGAATTGCTGGGTCACATGGTAGTTCTAGTTTTAGTTTTTTGAGAAACCCCCATACTGTTTTCCATAGTGGCTGCACCAATTTGCAATCCTATGAACAGTGCATGAGGGTTCCCTTTTCTCCACATCCTTGCGTCAGCCGTTGTTGTTTGTTGATTTTTTTATGATAGCCGTTCTGTCAGGTGTGAGGTGATATCTCATTGTGGTTTTAATTTGTATTTCTCTGATAATTGGTGACATTGAGCATCTTTTCATATATCTGTCAACTGTGTGTATGTCCTCTTTGGAGAAATGTCTATTCAGGTCATCTGCCCATTTTTTACTTGGATTGTTTGTTTTTTTTGGGTGCTATGTGAGTTCTTTATAAATGTTTGCTGTTAACCTCTTATTGCATGTATCATTGGCAAATATCTGCTCCCATTCAGTAGGTTGTCTTTTTATTTTGTTGATGATTTCCTTTGCTGCGTGAAACCTTTTTAGTTTGATGTAGTCCCATTTGTTTATATTTTTCTTTTGTTCCCCTTGCCCAAGGAGATATATCAGAAAAAATATTACTACGAGCGATGTCAGAGAGTTTACTGCCTATGTTTTCTTTTAGGAGTTTTATGGTTTTGGGTCTTTAATTATTTTGAGTTTATTCTTGTATATGATGAAAAAGGTGGTCTAGTTTCATTTTTTTGCATATATCTGTCCAGTTATCCCAGTACCATTTATTGGATGATTAGCTTTACCCCAGTGTATATTCTTAGCTCCTTTGTCATAGATTAATGGACCATATAGGCGTGGGTTTATTTCTGGGCTCTATTCTATTCCATTGATCTGTGTGTCTGTTTTCATGCCAGTACTATACTGTTTTAATAGCCTTATAGTATAGTTTCATAACGTGATACCTCCAACTTTGTTCTTCTTTCTCAAGATTGCTGTGCCTATTTGGTGCCTTATGTGATTCCATATACATTTTAGGATTATTTGTTCTAATTCTGTGAAAAATGTCATTGGTATTTTGATAGCGATTGCATTAAATGCTTAGATTGCTTTGGGTAGAATGGACATTTTATCAATGTTAATTCTTCCTATCCATGAGCATGTTATAGGCTTCCATTTATTTGGGTCTTCTTCAATTTCTTTCTTTAGTGTCTTATAATTTTCTGAGTACAGATAACCTCCTTTGGTTACATTTATTCTCTGGTTTTTTATTTTATTTTTTATTTTATATATATAATCGTAAATGGGATTATTTTCATTATTTCTCTTTCTGACAGTTTGTTATTGGTGTATAAAATGCAACTGATTTCTGAATATTAATTTTGTATCCTGCTACTTCACTGAATTCATTTATCATTGCTTATAGTTTTTTGGTGGAATCTTTAGGGTTCTCTGAATACAGTGTCATGTCATCTGCAGTTACTGACAGTTTAACGTCTTTCAGCTAATTTCACATGTCTTCCCCTCCTACCAGTCTTGATGTGGCTGCTCCTTTATATCCTTAGTTATAGGACTTCTGTTCAGCTAGTCTTCAGATGGTTCTTTAGACTGATTGTTCTATAATTCAGTTGTGATTTTAATATCATGGGAGTAGGCGAGCACAGTGTTTACCTACCCTGCCATTTTGACCTGAACCTTTGATTTTTTTTTTTCCTTATCTAGGGCATGCAGATTAGCTGCAGGCATTGTTGTGTTAATGTCAAGTGTTTTAGCCATAAAAGAAATGAATTCAGACTTTCAGCCTGAAAGTTGAATGCTGGAAACCTTCTCTTAGGGCAGGAAAATGAGCAGTTCCATAACATCTGTCTTTTAGAAGCCTTCCTGTTTGGAAACTTATTCATATAAAATTCTTTACTGAATTCATGAGCCCTTACAACTGTTGTTAAACTTCCCCATGTAGCTGAAAAAGAGCCCTTGGGAGTTTTCTTTTTCAAAGAAGTTTAATATACTTCTTGTCAGTCTAATAGCAAATTTTTCTTTGGGACTACTTTGTGTAAATTCCCCATACTTCTGTTGAAGCATATGTTTACTTTCACCCTCATTTCATCTTTTATGTGAAATATTTCAAAGAAATATTTATGTGAAATATTCAAAGAAAACAATGTTGTGAATGTCTGTGCCCTCCACCTAACATAAAAATTGTAAAGTACAATTTATCGTTCCTCAGTTACCTTCATCCAGAGGAAAAATTAAAAGCCCCATTAATAGTAACAAGTCATTTGTTGTTGTTGTTGTTTTGTGTTTAATTTATTCCAATTGCTAGGCAGCCTCATAGGATTTCCATATTATTTTGGGGGAATTGCTGGATGGTTGCTTTTGAACAGTCCTTTGACCCACATGGAGTCCATGGTGCTCCAGCAACCTACAGAAATGTCTGCTGCCAGCAGCTGTGGGAGGCACCTTGGAGATGCTGCTCCACAGAGGCCATTTGCAGCTGGCACTTACTGCAGCCCTGCAGCCCTCAAAGCTCCCCACAGGGACTAAGTATAGGTGTGGATGCTATTGATGCTGTTCATCATTGGGTCCCTGGAGCAGTGACAGTGCTCTGTGTTCTCCTTGGGAGCAGGAAAACCTCTATCTCCCTTTGAGATTCATGGGTTCCCAAATAGTGTGGCTGTGTGCCCCTAATATCTCTTGGATATTTGGTGAAACAGGCCATGCAACTGTTCATTGGTAACAGACTGACTTATATTTAGAACCGCTGTCCCTCTCGAGGCTCAAGCATTGTTATTGGTCTAAGTCCCCAGCTCCCTCTTCTCTGACATGTCTTTTCCGCAAGGCTCCTCTGTTTCTCAGTACACACAGACCATTGGCCAATTCACCTGCCAATCCTGCAGGCCAATGTAAATCTTAGAGCAAGACTTGAGTCCTAACTTGGTTTACTCTTCTAAGGAAAAACCTCAGGGCTATCAAATTTTTTTAATGTTATTTTGTGCAGAGTAACAATTTTCATGTAGATTATGGGGAAATTGCCTAGGAAAAAATGGAACAGCAGTGGTTTGTGATATATGGTACATCCATATGATTAGACACAATATAGAATTTGTAAAGTGATGATTATGAAAGTTATGTAGCAACATGGAAACATGCTCATTATATACTATTAAGTGGAAAAATCAGGATGTAAAATATATGTATATTATGATTACAACTATTATTAGGATTTTTCTTGCGTAGGAATAGAGAACATTACAGCAGTGTTAGAGTGGGGACCATGAGATATATCATAATAAAAGAGAATTTATTTTTAGAGTGTTTTTTATACAAAGTAATAAAGTACTGCATATATACTTTACTAAATTGTTAGCAAGTATTAAGCATTGCATAACCTTCTATTCTTTAAAACACAGTCCCTATGTACCAGTACTAAAGACTCTTTTTGTCTGTCTGATTATTGCAAGAACTGAAATAAATATGTTTTTTCTTTCTCCCTCTTAAACTCTATTCTTCCCCCATACCCTCTCTCCCCTCTCCCCTCTCCCCTCTCCCCTCTTCTCTCCTCTCCTCTCCTCTCCTCTCCTCTCCTCTTCTCTCTCTCTCTCTCTCTCTCTCTCTCTCTCTCTCTCTCTCTCTCTCTTTCTCTTTCTCAGCACAAATGATTTGTTAGGTAATCTGAGAATGGAAGATTTAAAAAGAAACAATTCACCTTTTACAGTACTATGCTAATGCCTTTATAAAAATTTAACCCTTTCTGTTAAGACTTATAAGTTTATTAGGGTCACAGCAGAAAAGAGATGTCACATTCAAATGTTTTAATTGACTAGAGTTTAATAAAAGGCAAAGGTCTAGGTAGATGTAGGGAACTGGGAAGGGAGGGTGAAGCACCTAGGAACCCACAGCTGTGGGAAGTCATTGCTACCTCTTGTCCGAAGGAGCAGGGGTGAAGGAATGGTCCTGAAGCCTAGTCAGATTTACAGTCATGGAGGAGGGGCTACCTGACAAGAGATGTGGCCACAGGGAAGCAACAGCTACTGAAACAGCATGAGGGGAAAGAAAGGTACATGTCCTGGTCTCTCCTCCTACCCCCCAATGACCTGTCAGTGCTTCCCATTGACCAAACCCTATTTCAAGCCAAGGGGCCAAGGTAGCCTGGCTTGTTTCCTACAGTTTCCATTTTTCTGTTTATTTTGTTTTTCTCTTTTGTTTTATATGTGGTGGTTGCCAAATGTGTTTTTTCCAAGACTGAAGCATCAACAGCTGATTTGTATTGTGGTATATTCATGCAATGGAATATTAGTCAACCATAAAAATGAATGTTGAGATATGCTGCAACATGATGAACCTTCAAAACCTTATGCGGAGTGAAAGACGTCAGCTCTAAAAGGTCACATATTGTATGACCCAGTTATATGAAACATCCAAAATGGATAGATCCATGGAGACAGGATGCAGATTGGTGTTGCCAGGGGCTGGGGAAAAGGGAGAAAGGGGAGAAATGGTTGAGGGGTTTTTCTTTGGAATGATGGAAATGTTTTGGAACTAGGTAGAGGTGGTAGTTGCACAACATTATAAATGTACTAAATACGACTGAATTGTTCACTTTAAAATGGTTAATTTTAATTTTGTGACTATCACCTCAATAAATTACTTTTTTAAAAGCTAACTGGGTGACCTCTGGTTGTGTGGCATGACAAGCAGTGGCCTTCATTTCTGGATGATTAGGCAAAGAGCTATCACTTCGAGAGGGCCCAACATTGTTGGTATAGAAAAGGACTTCCTCTGAGGCTTTTTCTCAAGAAAAATGTTCTAATCTCCCACCAAAAGGGTGGCAGCCTAATTTATTCAGTGCTGCTGAGATCTGGGGTCTGGGTGTAACATTAAATTCTGTGATTTCCACCTTGCGCATTGTTTTATTTTTGCTCTGACTCAGGTTTTCCTGATCTGAAAGGCTCTCTCTCTCAATTTCTCTAGGCGCTAAACCTCTGGTCTCCATGGGGAGGTGGACAACTTTTTGTTCTCCTGAAGGTGAGGGAAGAGAACCTCCAGTTTTCTTCCCCTTGCTCAGTCCTGCCGTCTGCCACACTGAGACCCTCCAAGGGCCTTGGCGCCACTGCTTCCTGTTGGATGGTTCTTGCTCCACTGCCCTTCCTCCCATTGTTGGGTTGTCTTCTTCTGGCACAGCTCCTCTCACTTGTTTCATTTTTTTTGACGATGCACTCCTGTCCCCTCTTCCGTTTCTTTGTCATTGGCATGTATACTTTTAAAAAATTTTCTTCATTATCGTTTTAATGCCACTCAGGAAGGAGAGGAGACATACCCATTTGTTGTTCAATAGACTGGTCTAACTAGAGGTCTGTACACTTTTTCTGAACACTTGTCAAGAAAATTTCACCTCAGAATGAAAAGAATGCTGTCCTATCGTCAGCTCTAAAGTTCTCAGACAAGTTAACAAAATACCCAACCTTTTCTTACAGCTGATTTTGAACTTTTAAAATGGTGATGGGAGATGGTGAGGCATGACAGGACTTGGCGGGACCCACATTTATTAAATGACAGTTATGTGCCAGGAGAACAGCACTTATCTCCTCAGGCTTCAAGTGCCAAGTACCGAAACTTTCTGTTTCTTCTTTATGACGGTCCATTCAATCTTGCTTTAATGCTGTCTTTGGTAATTTCCTCTCTTACCTTCAATCCCTTAGATCAGAGAAGTCAGATCTCATTTTGACTCAGTGAACTCTTGAGCCCCTAGTGCCTGATTCAATCAATCTCTCATAGTGAAGATAGAACTGGTTGTATAGAAGTTGCACTGATGCTTTCCACCAAAAGGAGCCATAGAGGTCAAGGTAAATAACGGGCATGATGATGCCTAATGACTTCCAATGTAGTCAGAGGTTGACATCATTGATTTTTTTTTTTAGTCCTCCAGCCAGCCAGCAAGCTGTCCAGAGTGCCCCTCCTGGGAATAGTGCTGGAATAGTGCTTGGTCACTTTTGTAGCTTCTCTGGGGTGTCCCAAGGGTAAAGGCAATCAAAAATTGTCATAGAACCTGCCAAGCCTTTAGAAGATCATCATCTATTTGATTCCTTTTACCCTATAATTTTTAATAATAGTGAAAAAAAAAAAGAACATTATCTCTTGGAATGCTCCCTAGAAGAGCATTTTTAGTAGAGTCTGGAACCTAAAATAGGTATTTATCCTGTGGAAGAGAGCAGAAAAGCCTTCAAAGGTGGGGGCACATGTAAGACTTGATGTGAGAAAAGGAGATTGTTGGCCTCACAGTTTTAAAGGACACTTTCTCAAACAAGTGGCCCCCAAACTTAAAAAAATTGCAGCCTGCTTGAATTTTAAACTTAATAAATGTTCTGTCAGCTCCCTGACTTGAAATGAAAGTTACATTAACCAAAGACGTGCCTTTGGATGTATGTTTAAATAAAGCACCTCTCAAGAAGATGAAAATTCTATGTAATTTTACATAATTAAATGTAGCTATTTTGTCATACTACAATTTTCCGCTTTGCTCTTTATGCCTACAATTTTGATGCTCGTCATGGATTTGGATAGTTTATTTCAGTGCAAGCTTACCCACATTTGTAGGGTGCAGATGGTAATTACTCTCTACCCAAAACCAGACAAGATGCCCCAAGTTCTCAGTTTGATGATGTTTGGAAAATTTTTAGCAAAGAAAACAGTGAATGCTCTTCAAATCTGAGCACAAACCGTGAAGACAAAAGTAGTTTCAAAAGGCCACCTTTATTTCTGCTTCTCTCTGCCTTTTCCACTTCTCCTTTTCTTTGGTGAGAATCTGATTGAGCATATTGACATAAGCATTGCTAAAAAGGCTGAGGCTACCATGTAATTCCAAGGGCTAATATGTTTTCGATTACCAGAAACTTTTTTTTTCAACAACCTATCTTTAGGATACATTTATTTTCTTGTCTCTTCAAATAAAAGATTGTGCAGAATATCAATGTCTGAAGCCCTATGAGTTTTGTATGCAGTTTTTTCTCCATTCCCTTTCCATCACTCATGGAAATTAATATTTTGAATTTTCTATGCTTTGTGTGTAGAAAATTATTCATGTACTAAACTCCATGAGGTTAGAAAAGCTGACCTAATTTTTGAGCATCGTTGAACGAACTATGTTATTATGAGCATAATACAGGGCTGTGGGTCAAGGAGATTACAAAAGAAATGTAGGATCAAGTTCACGCTCCCCAGAACATACAATCCAGTTAAGCAGAAGGAGTACAACAGTCATTTGAAGTTTTCTTTTAAAATAGATAAACTTGACTCTCTAAGACCTGAGAAGGTCAACATAAAAATAGGAAGAGAGTAACAGTGCAAAGATGATGTTACTATGTGGCAGTTGTGCACTTTTCCAGTGACTTGTAGGTGAGTAACATTTGGACAACCCTCGGCTTGCTCGTAGTCTTACAGCTCCATACTGCGCACTGGGGCTCACTATGGACAACAGAATCCCTGTTCCTTATGCCATTGGCTCACAGACATTTGGAGCAGTGAGGTAAAAGTTACAGATAATTCACAAATGTTTCCAACCAGCCCACCATACCCTTTCTTTCTAAGTTTGGAATGACTAATAATGGTCCTCCAGTGATGTTTGAAGCTTCTTACTTAAGTTCGTGTGTATATATCGTGTGCATTTAGAGGGTGTTTATCACCTAGATATTTGTATTTTTACTGTGAATTCCAACATGCAATTAACACTAAACCCGAAATGAATAAGACCAACTAAGGAAGAAAAGAACAACTAGCTACCATGTTTCCCCGAAAATAAGACCTAGTCGGACAATCAGCTCTAAAGCGTCTTTTGGAGCAAAAATTAATATAAGACCCAGTGTTATGTTATGTTATGTTATGTTATGTTATGTTATGTTATGTTATGTTATATTAGACCCGGTCTTATAGTAAAATAAGGAGGGATCTTATATTAACTTTTGCTTCAAGAGACACATTAGAGCTGATTATCTGGCTAGGTCTTATTTTTGGGGAAACAGGGTAACATCCTCAAGACACAGCGCAAATGACCAAGGCTCTGAAATGTTCTACTGGCAGCTACAAACAAGGCTTGCAGAGATGCACAGATACTTGGATTAGGCATTGTTATTGAACCTGAGGAGAGTATTTGATGGATAGTGAGATGAAGGAGATCTGGGTTTATTTCTGTCTTGATGAGTGGTGGGTACGCCTGAGCCATTAAATGGTGGTGAGAGGACAGCCCTGCTCTCTGAGTGTTCAAAGTAATTTTCAGACAAGTATTATTCTACAAGTAAAAGGGATTTATCAGTTTATTTCGGAGGTTAGTGGAGACTCTTTGTCCTCACTTTTTCTTCAAGACTCTTTGTTACAGCCACTTACATCCAAGTGAGTGAACCCAATCTTTTGTCAGGAGCTTCAAATTCTGGGACTCTCAGCTGAGATTAAAACCCAGACTTGTTCACACTGTTAAAACAGACTCATGATAACAGGAACAAGTGTTGGCAATTCATGGAAAGATAGATTTGCTCCTATTTTGGCTTTCTCTGTATAATCATTGAACCTGTTGAAAGCAACATTGGGGCCAGGAATTCATTCTGAGAAGGAGGCTAGAATATGACACTTTTGGAAATATTTGAAAAGCAAACGATCTCACTACAACTGGTATTAGTCTTTAGATATAATCACTCAAAATAGTCTTATGGTATATGCAGTTTGTGTTTTTTATAAGTACTGAGTGTGTTTCAATTCTCTGCAAACCATTTTCAGTTTCTAGACCAATGACATAACCTTGAACCTGCAATAATCAAAGCAGGAATTTCCCTGTTTGGCATTGAGCTCTACTCATTAGGTGTTAATGAGGCAGACGTTATAGAGCCAAGTCCCAAGTGAGCCAGTTGGCTTCATATTGAGAGAAACATCTTTCAAAGGCACAGATTGAATTCCCATCTCTAGGCAACAACAGGCAGATGCTTATCATGGGAAGCAATTCTATCTTGAGGAAAAGGTATGGATGCTTAGTGTACCATAGCACATACCTGTAAGTGGGAGGGAAAGCACCAAATATAGCCTACTGTTTAGAGTAACTCTAGTATCCTGCTCATAGACATAGCACCATTTTCCTTTAGTGGTGAGAGGAACATTTTTTAAAAAGGAAAAAATGAAGTTACCTGTGTATGGAAATCCAATTTTAACTTATAACCCAGTGTCCTGTTGACCTCAAAGTGATATTTTGTTCTACATAGAATGTCTTACACAATATTTTCAGTGTTGCTCCTGGTTTTCATATATTTTGTTATAAACATCTCCCATTTTTCCATTTCATAATAATAGTGCCTAATCTACAGAGTAGAAAGGAAGGTACATAAGTCAGCTTATCTATTTATCCATCCATCCATCTAGATTTCCAGTACTCTTTCTGAGGTGTAATGTATTCTTGCTGCAATCATGTTCTCTTTGCTGACTCCTAAATCCTTTGAAATCTGGCTTTCAGTTCTGCTAATTGCCCCATATTTCTCTCTCAAAGTTTACCTAGTTAACCTCCATGTTCAATATCTATTCTCAATCCCTAGCCTGGGCACAGGAGAGAAGAAAGGCAGATTTCAGAGGTGAGCCATCTCCAAGGAGCCCTGGACCTATGCCAGCTGGGAGAGTAGACATGAAAAGTCTTGTCACCTCCCACCCCCAGCATGAGAACTTTTCCATGGCTGTATTTGAGCAAATAACCAGAAGTTCTGTCAGACTTTCATGTCTCTGATTATCTTGGTTCTCCTTCACCCTAATGATCCTCTCACATCGAGCCCAGTGCAAAATGAAAATGTGGACTCCCTTGTTCAAAAAGCAGGAAAAGTACCATTAAAGATAGTAAAATATCAAGGTTTTTCCTTTGTCTTCCAGTTTCTCTCTTCACTTGTGGTGCTGTTTCTCTATTTGCTATTTAATGTCATTCTAAGTAAAGTAAAATTAAAATTTTAAATTGATAGTATAAATTTTACTGTTTATTTTTATATTGCACAACAATTTTAAATGCAAATATAAGAGCATTTAGTTTATATGTAGGATTACTGAAATTACATAATCAGTACTTTTTGGCTCATATAACCATATGTATTTCATTCTTAACAGAATAGTGGAATCTCTGCACAAAACAGACTTTTTAAATGTCATGTCTTAAGAATAAATTCAAAATGGATTAAAGATTTAAATGTAAGATCTGAAACCACAAAACATCTAGAAGAAAATATAAGAAGAAGGTTTATAGACATTACACAGAGTAATATTTTTACTGATATATCCCATCGGGCAAGGGAAGAGAAAAAATAAACATGGGATTACGTCAAACTAAAAAATTTTTTCACAGCAAAGGAAACCATCAATAAAACAAAAAGGGATCCTACTGAATAGGAGAAGATATTTGTCAATGATATATCTGATAAGGGGTTAATATCCAAAGTTTATTTAAAAAACTCATTCAACTCAACTCCAAAAAAATAAACAACCCAATTGAAAAATTGGGCAGAGGACACGAAGAAACATTTTTCTAAAGAGGACATACAGATGGCAAACAGACATATGAAAAAATACTCAACCTCACTAATCATTAGAGAAATGCAAATAAAACCCACATTGAGATATCACCTCATTCTAGTCAAAATGGCTATCATCAATAAATCAACAAAGAACAAGTGCTGGCGAGGATGTGGAGAAAAGGGATCCCTCATGCACTGTTGGTGGGATTGCAGATTGGTGCAGCCACTATGGAAATCAGTATGGAGGTATCTCAAAAAACTGGAAATGGAACTACCTTATGATCCAGCGATTCCACTCCTAGGTATTTATCCAGAGAAATCCAAAACACTAATTCAAAAAAATTTATGCACCCCTATGTTTATTGCAGCACTATACACAATAGCCAAGACATGGAAACAACTAAAATGCCCATCGGTAAATGACTGGATTAAGAAACTGTGGTACATTTATACAGTGGAGTATTATTCAGCCATAAAGAAGAATTAAATCTTACCATTTGCAACAACATGGATGGACCTAGAGAGAACATTACGCTAAGTGAAATAAGTCAGACAGAGAAAGACAAATACCATATGATCTTACTTATATGTGGAATCTAAAGAAAAGAATAAATGAATGAACTAATCAGAAACAGTCTCAGAGAAATAGAGGAAAAACTGAGGTTGCTAGATGGGAGGGGGGGCAGGAATGAGGGAGAAGGTGACGGGATTAGAAAGCACAATCGGTAACCACAATTGCCACGGGGATACGAAAGTCAGTTTGGGGAATATTATCAATATTGTAAAGATTTTGTAGGGTATCCAATGGATACTTGTCTTATTAGGGAGACCACTTCAGGGAAGATGTAGATGCCTGATCACTGCTCTGTACACCTGAAGGTGAAGCTGAATAATAATGAATGTAAACTATAATTATATATATATGGTCACAAGAAGTGGAGTACAGAATTAGGAATAGAGACAGTGGAAATGTAACAGTTGTATGTGATATCAGAGGGGTAGTAGATTGGGGCGGGGGCTATTACTTTGTGAGGGGTATGAATGATAAATGTCTAACTATTACATTGTCTTGTACACCTGAAACTAATAATACTAAAAAAAGAATAGTTTTGGGAAAAAAACAAAGCCACGTCTTGATATGCACACATCCTACCAACACTCTCTAACATCAGCTTCTGATGAGTAAGGAAGGACTGAAAGGAAAAGGAACTGTCGGTTGCCTTATCTTTACGTTTTGTTCTGCCATCATTTTCAGTATAAGTGGTTGGCTAATACAGGGAAGTAACATAAGAAAGGATGCAAGAGGGTTTTTAGTCATTTCATGTTTCTTTGAATGCCATTGATTTCTTTTAAACCAGCAAATACTGGTTTGAACAGAAATCATGGCCTTTCAGGACTTTCAGGCTTCCGCAACACCTCTGACTGAGTTGAAGATGGAACATGCTTACCTTGTGTTCACTTTGAATCTTGCTGAACTCCCACGCATTGTGGACACTGGAATTCTGTTCTCAGGAGACATCACGGACGCTATCTGTGTATAGGGAGGCAAGGCATGGTGGACATGCGTATTGAGCATATTTCCTCTACTCACGGACATGCTCCATTTACCCATCCAACATTAGTTACAAAATACAAGTTCAGAAATAAAATCTTGAAGAACTTCAAGGCTGTAACAATGGAGCATTTCACTAGTCTTGGAGGCCTTTGAGCGTGGAGTCTTGTGAGACTGCACAGGTCACACACCCATAGAGCTGGTCCTGTACTCTATCTGGTTTCTCTGTTTTACCCAGTCCACCTAATATAAGTGTCATGTGTAGTTCTGTCATCATCTTCTCTTCCTAGATTATACTCACCTTACAGTCAATTAACACCCATTTCTACCTCCCAGGTTTACCCCAGGCTCTCAATATCCAAGTGCCTGCCGAATACAACTCAACACATAACATGTCTAAAATAAAATCCATCATTTTCCTCCTAAAGCTGATCGTCCCTGTTTCAGTTACTGGAACCAAAATTTTCAGTCACTTGTTCTGCAGTCTACAGGATGCTGATAATATGGTAGTTGTCCAATATATACTGATTTATTGCTCATATTGAAAATCTGTACAAATTGTAAGATTCAGTCTCAATCATTCAGAAGTTGGTTGTTCAGGTAGATGATCCATATTTTTATTTCTTTTCTACTTTTAAAATTATTTTTATAATGTATCTTCAAGATATTGTACAGAAGCAAGGAATTAATATAAAGTTTAACTATCCATTTTTACTGAACTCTTAACTGAAAATTTTTAGCAGGAATGGCATCAATATTAATAGTTAAAATGGATACTGGGATTTGGAGCAGATGTCACTTACATATGCTCACACTTTGCCTTTCAGTCAGTCCCAAATAAGCAGTTTCATTTCTTCTTTTCTACTTCCGATTTTTATATAGATGTGCTTATTTATAAGCACAGTGGGCCTCAGACTTAGTCCCTTTCAAAGCCACATTGGCTACTGACTTGTTATTTGTATTCTTTGTTGAAAGAATTGTAATTGGATGGACTTTAATTATGGTGTCTTGATATTTCCAGTGCTTCCCACTTCTGGGTAGGCCATAAATACAATCACAGTATTTTGTGTTGTTTTTCTGGCACTTTCAGTTGAGACTAGAACCCAGGAAAGTTTCAAGGGTACTGAAAACACCACCACCACCACCACCAAAAAAAGACAAACAGAACTAATAAAGAAAAAAGGAGGTTTGGATTATTTCAGACCTCTTTATGGTATTTGGTTTATATTTAAGTGAGGTTCAAGTCAGTTTCTGTTATTATGGGACTCTTCAAGTCAGTTTCTAGCCATCTTTGCTTTAGGTTTGGCATGTGGAAAGCTGGGGCTCATCCAGTCATTAACTGCCTGCAACACCAACGTAGAATTTTTACTTATTTCAGATGGCCCAGGAACTGGAAATAATGTGCTACTTTTATAATAAATCCAAAGAAATGCCAAAATAACATGTGGTTTCCAAAAGTGGCCCACAGATCTGTTAGGCACAAGAACTACGAAGCTAACTTAGAATCCAGCATCAGCCTCTCCATCCAAATCTGTATTTCTGACAGAAATTAAAGTGCTAATTATTTGTGAAATTTGAAAGTGAGATTTTTAATTTACTTCTAGGCTAAGATGTATTTTATTTATGGTACATTATAGCAATCCTCTAATTTGGAGGTACCCAAAACAATTTTATACTAGTCTTTAATGTCTGAACAGTTCTGTGACATTTCATTCTGCAACATCAGAGTCAATAAAGCAAGATATCAATCAATTAAAAAACAGTAACTGAATTTTTTATGTATCTAGCACTGTTATAAAACGGCAATAAAATGAATAAATCCTACCTTCAGAAAAATGAATATTTTGAGGTAACAGTAACATAGGCATATGAATAATGATGCATTTTTGATAATCATGGATTCTAGGCTAAAAAGTACCTCTTTTATATTCCTTTCAACTGTCAAATTTGTTTAATAAGATTTAGAAGACATAGTATTATTTTATAATATTTAGGGTTCTGAAAATATCAAGCCATAAATTGTGGCTTATCAATTTTGGTTCTGCTAAAGCTGTGTGAGGAAGAAATTTATTAAAATAGCATTAAGATAACAAATGGCATTTGAAATCCCTTCTAATCTAGAGAGCTTATGATTCTAATTGTATGGAGCCAAGGGTTATCTGCATTAGATTTGAAATATATTTTCTTTGTATTGCTAACATCTATGCACGCATTTCACTGAAAATCCCTATGTAAATCACTTTCAGGTGACATCAGTGAGGTGTTCACGCCGGGGGTGTGCGTAGAGTCTCTGTAGATGTTCCAGTTCAGCACTCATCCTGTTGCCCTGATCTGCACCACCTGTTTCTACCCAAATGTCCATCCCACTCTCCAGGGGATTATATCCTCCCTGATTCTCCCTTCGCTACACCACTGCCCTGGAAGTCTCTCCTATAAACAGGTCAATTTGAAATGACTCTTTAAAAAAATTCAAAGAACCATTGTGCCAATCCATGAATTGTAGTCAAAAGATTCTTATTTATAAAGTCAAATAAATATTATACTTTCTTTGTTCATAAATTTGTGTTGTCTATTTTCCTCTTATGTCTGTTAAATTCTTTTCTTTGATATCATAATCCATTTTAGTTGGTTATTATTTTCCCATTTATGTTTACTGTATCAGTCAACTTCTGCTAGGTCACGCTGTGGATCTATATAAGCACTGGAATCACAGCGGCCTATAATGACTAACCATTATTTCTCTCTCATGTACTTGCAGACTGAGGGGCAGCCTTAATTCTGTTCCATATCTTTTCCATTTTGGGCTTAGGCTGAGGGAACAGTTCCTATTTTGGTCTGGTAGAAGCGGGAAAAGAGCAGTGCAGAAGTGTGTTGGCTCCTACAACTTCTGTTGCAAAGGTACATGCATCACGTCGCCTCATGTTTTATTGGCCAAAGGTTATCAGATGGCCAGGCCTGACCCAGTGGGATGGAGAAGTATAGTCCTGCCTTACAGAGGAAGACTGCAGGTCAAACGCAACGGGCAGAAATGTTTAATCCTCTCAAAGAAAAAGGCTGAACATAATTTGGGGAAAATAACATAATCTACCACATTAGTTACAAAAAACTGATATACTGGTAGAGGGGCAATTTAGAAGCACGGTGATTTGAACTCCCTTCCTCTCCCTTCTCCATTCCCAGCTATTTGCCTCTCCTAAGCCAATTAACTGTTATGACCTATGAGCTATGGTGTGTATGTCCCTAGATTCTGTTTGGGGCCTGGAATGAGAAAATGGTACAGAGTTTGTCCTCCTGGGAAGACTGGATAACTGTGTTGGAGCCCCAGGAATGAAGACCAAAAGGCAGGACACCGTCAGGAGACATTGCAGCCTACCCAACACATACGCCCACCATTCATCCCCTTCCTATCCCTCTCCTCCACATAGACTTGTGCTTCAGGGGAATGTGATCCCATCCTCCATCTTCACTGGTCTAAACCAATTGTCATAATCCCATTCCCTTTTGTCAGCACTTGCTTTAGGATGTTGATTTTATAAGACCCATTTCTGGACGATGAAATATGAGGGGCAGAATTCTAGGGGGTTTTTTTAGAGAAAATTTCCTCACTCCTAATAAAGATAATCCCTTTTCCTCCTGTGGCCCTTAGGTTTGAAAAGGCGGAGCCATTTTGACCATTACATCCTTAGGGCTGACTCAACATACTGGGAACACAAGAGCAGGGAGATGAAAAGAACTTGGGTGCTTGATATTGTGTTTGAGATACTGATTGTAACCAATTTAGAGTCTACCTCATCTTTGACTTCTGGCTAGGTAAGAAAAAAGTTTCCTATTTAAACTAGTGGTGTATAGGGCTTATTACTTAAAGAAAATAGCCTAAAGAGTACCCTTTAAAGTACTGTAAACAGATATTGACAAATTGCTCTATGATTTCACCAGCAGTATAGGAGAGTGCCCATTTCACAACACTATTTTATAATCTACACTAACCTGACAGGCTAAAAATGGCATCACCACCAAACCAGTATTACAAGGACTCTTAGAGGGAATTCTTTTTACTTAGGCATATCTTTATGTTAAAATGTGGTCAAGTATTTTCCATAAGTTTTTTTAGTGAATTGTTTTTTTTTCTTTTCCTTCACCAAGTCTTCTAAAAGAATGATAGATATTTCTCTTACCGATTTATGAGTTCCTGACATATAATAAGAATATTAGAATATTTCCATAATTTTTATAAATGTTTTCCTAGTTTCCTTTTCAATTTGCAAACAATTTGGTTTTAGGTGCATAGAAAACTTAATTTTTTAATATAACCAATTTATAAGTTTATATAAATACTTTGTTCTCAAATAACCGTATTGTTCAAATGACCTTGTAAATAATAAGATTCATTTACCACTAACTTTAGAGTGTTTCATAGTTTCAAATTTTACATTTAAATATTCAGCTCATCTAAAATTTGTGTTTATGATGTGAGGTGAAGATTCTTTTTTCAAAATATTCATTGTTTCTTGTCTCTTTTAAAAAATTTCTAATGATTTTTGGCTAAGTAGTACCCTCATGGTTCAAAATTCAAAAGGTATAAAATAATATGGGTTTCAGGAAGTGCAGCGTCCCAAACAAGATGAACCCAAACAGGCCTACAATAAGTCACATCATAATTAAAACGTCAAAGGTTAAAGACAAAGAGAGAATCCTAAAAAGCAGCCAGAGAAATGCAATTAGTTACCTACAAGGGAGCTCCTATAAAACTGTTAGCTGATTTTTCAACAGAAAATTTGCAGGCCAGAAGTAATTCAAAGTAATGGAAAGCAAAGATCTACAACCAAGATTACCCAGCAATGCTATTATTTAGAATCGAAAAACAGATAGAGTTTCCCAGACAAGAAAAGCTAAAGGAGTTCATCACCACCAAAACAGCATTACAAGGAATCTTAGGGGGACTTCTTTAAGGCGAAAAAAAAAAAAAGATAAAAAATATGAATAATGAAATGTCAATAACTACATGTTTATCAACAATTACTTTAAATATAAATGGATTAAATGTTCCAATCAAAAGATATGGTGGCTGAATGGATACAAGGCCCTTACATATGCTGCCTACAAAAGACTTACTTCAGATGGAAAGACACATATAAACTGAAAGTAAAGTGACGGGAAAAAGATATTTTATGAAAGTGGAAACAAACGAAAAATCTAGCTAGGATAGCAATACTTACACCACAAAACAGACTTGAAAACAAAGGCTATACAAGAGACAAAGAAAGACCCAGTAATCCCACTTCTAGGTATTTATCCAAAGAAACCCAAAATGTTACTTTTAGGGGGTGTGTGCACCCACATGTTCATTGCAGCATTGTTTACAATGGCCAAGATGTGGAAGCAGCTTGAGTGTCCATTGCCGGAAGAATGGATAAAGAGAAGGTGGTACGTACATGCAATGGAATATTGCTCATCTGTGGAAGGGAATGGGTTTTTGCCATCTGTGGTGGCAAGGATGGACCTGGAGGGTATTGTGCTAAATGAAGTATGTCAGACAGAAAAACAGATGGGATATGATTTTGCTTATATGTGGAATCTAAAGCATATAGCAAACAAAACAGAAACAAACTCACAGATACAGAGAACATTTTGGTAGTTGCCAGATGGGAGAGTGGTGGGAGTGGGTGAAAAAGCAGAAGGGACTAAGAAGTACAAATTGGTTATTACACAGTAGTCATGGAGATGTAGCATATAGCATAAGGAATATAGTCAATAATATTGTAATAACGATGCATGGTGTCAGATGGCTACTAGATTTATTGGGGTGATAGATGGGAGAGGGGTTGGAGGATAGGGTGAAAAAGGTTAAGTACAAATTAAGTACAAATTGGTAGCTGTAAAATAGTCATGGGGATATAAAGTAAAGCATAGAGAATATAGTCAGTACTATGGTAATAACTATGTATAGTGCCAGGTGGGTACCAGACTAGTCAGGGGGATCACTTCTTAAATTATGTAAATGTCAAACCATATGCTAACACCTAAAATTAATATAAAATAATGAATGTCAACTGTAATTGAAAAATTGAAAAAGGAGGAAAAGTTGAAAGGGAATAAGAGGTTCAAATTTCCGGTTATAAAACAAACAAGTCATGGGGATGTAATGTACAGCATAGGGAATATAGTCAATAATACTGTGATAGCGTGGTACGGTGTCAGATGGTTGCTGGACTTACCATGGTGATCATTTCTTTAGGTGTGTAAATGTTGAATAATCATGGCATATACCGAAAGTAATATTATATTGTGTCAGCTATATTTGAATCCAAATCTTAAAAAATTGATACGGGCTTAATGTAGAGACAATGCTACTTTGTCTTTATACATATTCTATCTAGAGGATTTTTTTTCTATATTTAGTTGAGTAAGACTACATATAGTATTTGAACAATTATTTAGAAAATCATATTTTATTGGCCAATACTTTTATATCACAATGTTATCATTCATGAAATTTTGATTTTATACTTTTAATCAATTGGAAGATATTTACAGGTAATTTTTAACCAAGAAGTTAACAGGGGTAATACATAAAGTGCACCTTGGCCAGATAGGAGTGGATATTTGCCAGGCTTCCCATAGTTTGGGAGGAGATCTAGGGATCTACTTCTTCCTTTACATACTTTTAATCAACATTCTCTGAATTTACCCTATGAAAGTTCCCTGAAGGACTTTCTTGTGTCTTTTGTGCCTCCTGGCTTGTATACCAGCACCCTTACAGTGTCACCCTTACAGTTCTGTAAGCACCCTTACAGAAGTCTCTCTTCTATCTGCTTTTCAGCTTTCACATTTTTGTTCATATCTCTTGTCTAGTCTTCTCTTGTTCCCTTTGTCCTTTCGAGTTTCATTTGTGTGTGTGTTTCAAATTCCTTTAAATCATTTGACTGGGATGTCAAGAGAAAACAAAGGTAAATATGTTTTCAATCGACCTTGACGTCCCAAACATGTCTGTCCTTTTTCTTCTGCTGTACTTAACCATGGGTTCTTTGCTGTTACTTTCTTCTTAGCCTTCCTCCTTCCGCATTGTGTGAGTTCGTGAAACCCATTGGATTACTCAGTCATCTCATTTTCTTTTCATCACTGTGCAAGTTTATAAGTTTAGAGCAAGTTAATCTCCACAACTCCTGAATTAGTCACTAGTTTCTATATCGCTTGCTTTTATGGAGTTTGTCTCTGCACTCTTCTAGATTAGTTTCCCTCCCTCCCTTTTTTCCTCCTACTTTCCTTCCTTTCTTCCTTCCTTCTTTCTTTCTTTCCTTCCCCCTTCTTTCCTTCCTTCCTTCCTTCCTTCCTTCCTTCCTTCCTTCCTTCCTTCCTTCCTTCCTTCCTTCCTTCCTTCCTTCCTTCCTTCCTCCTTTCTCCACTAATTAATTTCTTGCTCATTTGAGCTGATAACAATATCTGAAAAATTATATTGTAGGAATGCATTGTATCTCAAATACGTGACAAATAGGGACTGCTCAGTTTATGGGGATTGCTCACCTCCAAAATGCACTGCACCCAGAAATTTTCTTTTACTTGTACCTGATTGTTTTCCAGAAGTTTGCAGTATCTGAGGTCAGGCAAAGGATACCTTGCTGTAGAGAGAGCATCTCTCAATGTGTCCTGGATATTTGCAGTGTCCAGATTGTTATAGGTCTTGGGACTGCGTACATGGATGGATGGTGGCAGAGGCATGAAACTCATTATTAAGAATTTTGTTTCATGAAGCAAAGTTAGAGTGTGTCAGAAATTACAGCTTTACCAACTGCCTTTTAGCTAATGCTAATTCCTCCCAGATTGTGCATGTCTCTCAGTCTTTATTTTAAATACTATTGACAATTTTCATCTATTTTTGTTTTCAGCAGCTATTTAGTGAGAAATTGAGAGATGATGATTGGGAATTGCCTCCCAGATTCCCTTTGAGCCAGAATTCTTATCCTGTTTGTAATTATACTTGTGGTTAACTTTAAACTTTAAATGCATCCTTGTAACCTATAGTACTCAAACATTCTTTGTAACATCAAGGCTGAAAGGTGCATTTGAAAGAATATTGCATGATTTTACTCTTTCTCTTCCCACCTCTCATTCCTATAATAATTTCCTAGTTTCTGGTAACATAAGCCAGATTAGTGTAACTACATTATTTTATAGTATTTTTTTATTTTTATAATTATTTTGAACACTTGCATTCAATTTGATAAACACATTTTATAAAACTTTACACTATGTTTCATGTGTTTTAGCATTTTTCAATACTATTTTTTAACCATAAGACCCTGCCCTTCTTGAAGTTTTTAATTTGATTTATTCCCATTTAATTAGCATATACAAGTGAATGAAAACTTTTTTGTTCTCCGTGTCTTTTCTCTTTTTAAATGAGTACTTGAGTCAAATGTTTCTGAGCTCCAGCATATCTGAGACTTTCTTTCTATTGTCTTAGTACATGTGTGATACATTGCCTCTTCTAATAGAATTCTTTCAAGTCTCCTTCCCCCAGAATCAAAAGATGTTGCAGCAGTGTCTCCTTCCATACCAAACCGCAGAGAAAAAATATCATGCCAATTTGTTTTTCTTGCTTTTTTTATTATCTGTTGTATTTTTTTATTTGCTTATATGTATGCTTGTAGATTGCTTTCTTCTTCTTTTTTTTGCTTCTTATCCTGCTAATTGCAAAATTGTTTCATAATGAGTTAAGCATGGGTTTCCTTTCATTACATTTACCTGGACTGTGGTTGGCTATTCATAGCTGCAGTTTTGGTTCTCTTGTTTTGAAAAATTTTCTTCAATTATGTCTTTGTTACTTCCCATCTGTTCTTTATTCTTGTTTCTTCTTTTGTAGTATCTCCAAGTCTGAGATTAAAATCTCTGTTCTCATTTCTCTGCTTTCCATATCTATCATATTCTTCTATTATTTTCGGATACTTTTCTTTTTCTTCTGTGTTCTGGGAAGACATCATAATTTTGTTCCATACCCTGCCATTTCAGTTTGGTGCTTTGCTTCGTGAACTGGGTTTTATTTCTCTCATTGATTTCTTTTATTTCCACCTCATCCTTCTTTATCTCACCCAGTCCTCTGTTCTCCTGAGGTTGTTATATGTACATCTCATTCTGCAGGCTTTTTGTAGTCATGGTGCTAGAGACTGACTAGCTGTTCACCTAATCACTTCGCCTTTCTCCTGGACATCGACTAGATAACATTCCTTTGCCCCTCTTTAACTTAGGTATATCCATATGATTGGATTTTACCAAAATAATATGTGAAGAATTGACCGAAACCACTTTCAGACTTGGTCCATAAAACTTTCCATGTGCAATTTCCCATGCTATTTCCCATCCCATGACAAACTTAAAATCCATGTGTTGAAGATGATGGAGCTACATGGTAGAAAGATCCTGGTTCTCTGAATTACCAGTTAGTGGAGAACCATTGGTTAATCAGGAACATATGTTTTGGACTTCACTTTCTAGAGAAATGAACTTTAATTTTCTTGATCCACTGAAATGGGAAGTCTTTATCTGCCATAGCAGTAAGTATTATCTTAACTAATATTCACAGCCTGTTTATTCTTTATGCTTGTTTTTTGCCTTTCTTTTGTAAAAGTTATATCTTTGACATCCTTTTGAGAATGGCCAGGCTTCTCTAATTTTCTCTGAATATTGTCTGAGTCTTGGTATGATGTTCTCTTTCCCTTGTGTTTTCATGTTTATCAGTTCCATGTTAATTTTTGTCTCTTTATTTATTCTTTAAAACGTAATGTATTTTGCAAAGTGGGGATTGTCAAAAAGCAGACTGTGTGATTTTTACTTGGCTATGCTAATTCTACACTTATTTTTATGGAGGAATTTCTTTCTAGAATCCTTAGTTATTGGAAGGTTTTTAGTATCTGGTCAGCATCCAAATAGAGCTGCTTTGATGCATCAAGTTACAATTCTATATTATTCCCATGATTTGACCCCTTAATACCATGAACCAAAAAAGTACAGTAAATATCACTCTCCCAGCATGTAGATATTTGCACACAATACCTCCAATAAGAGGCTAATATCCAAAATATATAAAGAACTCATACAACTCAATAACAAAGAAACCCCAAATAATCCAATTAAAAAATAGGTAGAGCACCTGTACAGACACTTCTCCCAAGAAGACATACAAGCAGCCAACAAATATATGAAAAGATGCTCAACCTAGCTGTTAGGGAAATGCAAATCAAAACCCAATGAGAATTTACCTCATACATGTTACAATGGCCATCATAAAAAAGAAGAGATAACAAGTGTTCAGAAGGACGTGAGAAAACGGAAAATATTTATGCACTGTTGATGGGAAGGTAAACTGGTACAGCCACTACAGAAACCATTTTGGAGGTTCCTCAAAAAATTAAGAATAGAATTACCATATGATCCAGCAATCCCTCTTCTGATTATCTACCCCAAAAATCTGAGAACATTTATTTATAAAGATGTATGTACCCCTATGTTCATTGCAGCATTAGTCATGGTGGCCCAGACAAGGAAACAAAGTGTCCTTCATTAGATGATTGAATAAAGAAGAGGTGGTACATATATACAATGGAATGACACTCAGCCATAAGAAAAGATGAAATACTTCTGAAGCAGGGCTCAGCTGGGCCCCTGTGCTCAGAATGCCTCCGGATGCCCTGCCCCCATTCCGGCTCCTTATCTTTCAGTATCATCCTGTAGATGCTTGCTAATCACAAACTCTATCATGCAGCATTCCCCCCAGGTTACTCCCCTCACTGTTCCAGGATTGCTGGCACTACCAAAAAGATATGATGACAATGGTGGGCATCAGGAAAAAAGAACAGACCTCCAGGATCTTCATGCAGTCTCTGGGAGAATGCCCTGACTTTCCCTTAAATACCCCAGGTAGGTCTGAGAATTTTAAGGCAGTTTTGAGAGGTGTTAATCGCTGCCTTCTCAGACCACCAGTGCTCTCGTAATAAACACTTATTCTATAGCCCAACTCCTGTGTCAGTCCATTGTCTGAACGGCACAGGCAGCATGAGCCCCGGACTCATTTGGCCTCCGGTTTACTGCCATTTGTGACAACATGGAGTAATGTTGAAATTATCAAGCTAAGTGAAGTAAATCAGACAGAAAAAGTCAAGAACCATATGATTTCACTCATGTGGGATAGAAAACTGAAAGCGACAAGCAAACAAGAAAAACAAGCAGTGAAAACTCATATAGACACAGACAACAATTTAGTGGATACCAGAAGGGGAGGGCAAAGAGGTAGAAGAGGGGAAAGGAGATCAAATATATGGTGATAAAAGGAGAATTGACTTTGGGTGGTACACTATATAGATGATGAATTATAGAAGTTTATACTGGAAACCTATATACGTTTACTAACCAATGTCACCTCAATAAATTTAATAAAATGTTTAAAAAACAAAACAAAAAACAACTATTGCATCTTTATAACTCAATTAACTCTCCAATAAAAAAAATTCTAAGTTATTTTGATATGTAGCTAAGAACCTAATCTGTAAGGAAATGAACACTATAGCAGCTAATTAAAAAATAAATTCTCTTACAACCTAAGTTTTCACCAACAGACGATAAACAAAATGCAATATTATATAAAATGGGATGTTATTCAGCTTTTAAAAGGAAGAGATTTCTCACACATGCTACAATATGGATGAACCTTGATATTATGCTAAGTAAAATAAACCATGAAAAAAGGACAAATACTGTATTATTTTGCTAACATGAGATACTTAGAGTAGTCAAATTCATAGAGACAGAAAGTAGAGTGCTGGTTTCAAGGGGCTAGGGGTAAAGAGAAATGGAGACTTATTTAATGAATACAGAATTAGTTTTGGAAGATGAATAAAGTTCTAGAGGTAGATGATGGTGATACACAATAGAGTACTTAATACTATTGAAATATGCACTTAAAATGATTAAAGTGGCAAATTTTATGTTATGTCAAGTTTACCAATTAAAAAAATAAAATAAATAAAAACAATTAAATTCTCTCCTTACTCTACTCCTTGAATTTTTATATCATTAGAATCATAGACTTTGCGAGCCAGAAAGATCTTAGAGATGTGAGGCCCTGAGATATGGAGAGATTTACACAGAGCCAGCAAGTAAGTGAGTAACAGATCTACAAGCTATGAATATTGATTGTATTTACCAGAACACCGTATTTTAAGTATTGAGTGTCTTTTTTTCCCTGATTGCTGGTATGAAAGGTTTGTTCTGGAAACTCCATTGTGACTTCTACCAGTCTCCTTCAGACAGGGAGGTATCATCATTTAAAGTGATATGGCTCTTTCTAGTAAGTCCAATAAAGGTCGTAGGCTATTGGAAACAATTAGGATCCTTAGGAACATGTGTATTTGGGGGGCATTTCTCAGGTTATCAGGAGGACTTAGAAGTTGATGTCATGGCTGGGTCCCTAGCATAGAGAGCCGTAGGCTCTGGGGTGGAGAGTGAAAACGAGTTCAAGGAAAGCTTGTCATCATCTTCCTGGCTTTTAAGCTTCTGAGTGGGGCTGGACAGACCCCTCTGTGGTGTTTTATGGCTAATTAAATTGTACTTCTGCAAAGAAGAGGAACGATCAAAATTTCAGATGACTGTCTGGAAAAGACTTTTCACAGACTGAAGAAGTGGAACAACTCACTGATCGGGAATTTGATGACTTACTGCTTGGAAGAAGCCAAACAAGGATGAATTTACATTTATTTGCCACACACAAAATATTCTCCAAATATACAGGCAATCATGACTAAGCCCTGCATAAGGACTTAACTGGGTTGTATGTGCACCACAGCTTTGGAAAAAAGAGGCTACTAACATTCCTTAGGCCACACTGGAATTCAAGACCAAAATACTTAATTCCGCCAATGGTTGCGTGTAAATTGTGCAACCACTGAGATGCCAGAGTTTCCTCTGGTTATGCCTTGTTACAGATGCAACTGTCACATGTCAGTGATACCGTAACATCTTGGTCATATCAAGTAAGGAAATATGGATTCAAAGAATTTGCTCTTTACAGCATTTTTCAGAGTAAACCATTGTGTGGTGAGTGAAGGGATTACATTTGGAGTGTCAGAAAATAAAAGGCATTTCAAAAGCAGTAGTAAGTGGAAGGACTTAAATAGTCTGTGTGGATAGGTTATTTTATTCCCAAGAAGTCACCAACAGTTTTGGACACTTAGCTACCACAGCAGCTGATGACAATGAAACCTAAGAAAGCTAATCATTTTAACATGCTCTTCTGCCAGGTTCTTGCAATTACTGTCCAGGTGTTCACATTTCAGTAATTTTTTCTGGAAAAATGTCTGCAATACTGCATATTGTAAGTGGAAAAATAGAGAGCGTTCTGAGTTGAAACCCCTTTTTCTTGGTTTGAAAACCAAATGAGACAAATGTAACAAGTTTTCAAAGCAAGAGGATTTCTTTGCACACTTAGAGGCTGAGGGAAATGTTCTCTTCAACTCTGTATCTAAGAAAAAAACCCTACTTTTCTGTTTCATTTCAGATCTTCCTAACAAAGACTAACTGGTGACCTGGGTCTGGTACAGTCTCCTATTTTCCTCCTAGATTATAACTTAACAGAGTAGTATTTTAGTGCAGCTTCTACATGCATAACCACCCCACTTTGAAATCAGGCAAAGTAAAGAGGCTACTTAAATTAGTGCCAGATTTTCTGGAAAACAGGAAAAACATTTTTTTCCTAGTAACATGGAAAAACAGTAAGTTTGTTTTCTGCCAGATATTGAGGATTTCTCTGTAATTAGTGATAATGTTTGTACGAAGATGATTTGACACTTCATTCTGTAATCTGTTGAATTCATTTTGCCTCCTTGGCTGGGCGCAATCATTTTTAAAAACTAGTTTAGTTTCATTTATTTTCTCTGTTTCCGTCTCATCTTACCTTTATTACTTGCTTCCTTATCTTTAATTTGGGTTTAATTTGCTCTTCTTCTAGCTTAAAGGAAAAGCTTAGGTCATTGATTTGAGAACTTCTTTTCTCAAATGCTCATATAATCATTTATAATTATAAAAATATAATTATGTAATCACAAAAGGCTATAAATTTTCCTCTAAGCATTGCTTTAGCTGCCTTTCACTATTTAGTATGTTGTATTTTAATTTTCATTTAGTTCAAAATGCTTTTAAATTTTCCATGGGATGTCTTCTTTGACCCTTGGGTTATTTAGAAGAATGTTTATTTGTTTGTTTGTTTGTTTGTTTTAAATTTCCAGAGATTGGGGGATTTTCCAAATATCTTTCTGTTTTTAACTTTTAGTTTAAATATCTTATGGTCAAAGAATATATTTTATTATAATTCCGGGGTTTTTTTCTTTCTTAATTTATTGAGATTTTATTGCCTAGAATATACTCTATTTGGTAAACGTTTTCTGTGCACCTGAAAAAAGAGCTGTCTTCTGCTGTTGTTGGGGAGAGCATTATATAAATATCAGTTCAAGTTAGTTGATAGTGTTCATACTTTCTGTATTCTATTGATTTTCTAATTGCTTTATGTTATTGCATGAAAAATTTGAGATCTTTACCGTTGTGTGGTTTTCTTTTTCTTTCTTTTGCTTTGGATTCATTAAGTTTCTTGGATACCTGGGTTAATAGGTTTTATCAAATTTGGAAATATTTCAGCCATTCTTTTTTTTAAATTTGCTCTCTTCCCCTTACCTTTTCATATCTGAGATTACAGCTGCACATGTGCTAGATAACTTGATACTCTATTCTTTTGTGTGTGTTTGTGGGGGAGGGTAAGTGTCTTTCACTCTTTTTACCTCTCTGTACTTTATTTTGAATAGTTTTTAGTCCTGTGTTTTGGATTCACTGATCTTTTCTTTTGCCTTGTGTAATCTATTGTTAATCATATCTAATATATATATTTTTTCAATTTCAAATATTGCTTTTTCCATCTCACAAAGTTCCATTTGGGTCTTTTTTATATCTTTCATTTCTCTCTTTATCATTTTAATATTTTTCTCTACTTCAATACATGTAACATATTTATAATATTTATGATAACTATTTTAAAGTCTTCATAATTTCATCACTTCTGTCATATATGGGTCTATTTTTGTTGATTGATTTTATTTTCTTGTTTTGATTATGGGGTAAATATTTTCCTGATTCTTGCATGCTGGTCATTTTTCATTGGGATTTCGATATTGGGATTCTTTTTGTCAGATCCTGTTTTGTTTTGTTTTTCAATTAGTGTTGGTTTTGTTCTGGGTTCCAGTTAAGTTTCTTGAAATGAGCAGTAGGCTGACAATTTGTAGAATTCAAATAGAGCTGAGAATAGTTAATATTCCCACCAGCCAGAGTAGAGAGATTCCATAATACACAGAAAAATGAGTAGAGTACCCAAAAGGGTGTTGCCTTGGCAGTGGGGCTAAATTCACTTGGGACAAAGAGGCTTCTCTGGACTTCAGGAAGCCCCAGAACAATCAAACCTGTTTCAGGAAACAGCTGCACAGAGGGAAAGTTCCAAAGATCTGTAGAAAAATACCCTTGAGTCTCGGGCTGAGTACAGACCTGTGAATGAAAAAGAAGAAACTACCCAATGCCAGGGAAAGAACCACTTTTCAGTGTTTCCTCTCCAGTACTCTTTCTACAAATTCTAGCTACCTTGGCCTTCTTGAACTCTAATCTCAAACTTAGGGAGACTGCCAGGCTCTGTTTAGGTTTTGCCATTCTGCACTACAGCCTGGAAACTTCTATGCAAGAAGTTGGAGCACTTGTAGAGTTTTCCTCATGTGTTTCACTTCTCTCAGGAATCACAGTCCTGTGTTGTTATCCAATATTTTAAAGCTGTTGCTTCATATGTAGTCTCTCATGGCTAACAACAAGAGTCTCCAGCTGGGCACAGTCTAATTCTAGTAAAATTTGTCATGTCATTCTTCCTTTTGTTTCTCATTTGATTTTTTATTTGGGAGGCAGTACAGAGTGATGAGAAAGAATCAAGCTATGGAAACAGACAATCCAGGTCTGAATCACAGCTCTATTTAAATATGCATTGATTTAATTATCAATTTATTCATGACTTCATTCTTTTATTTTTATAATATTTATTGACTGTCTGCTTTGTGCTACACAGTGCTATATTACAGCCCAATTTTGTCATCTATAAAATAGGGAGAAATAACACCTACCTCATTGTGGTAGATTGCAAAATGGCCACAAGTTCTTCTGCCTTTTTTTTCATGATCTTGCAATGTGAACATGTAGCCTCTCCTGTCAAGAGGTAGACTCTTTTCCTTTACCCATTAAATCTGGGCTGGCCTTGTAACTCACTTTGGTGTATATACTGTGGTAGCAGCGATGTGTGAATTCTGAGCCTGGATCTTAAGGGCCTTGGCAGGTTTCTACTCTCTTTCTTGAAACCTGTGCCTGCCAAGTGTATAGGCCTGAGCTGGCATGCTGAAGAATGAGAGGCTAAGTACAAAGAAGCAGGACTTACCCCAGTTCTGCTAGTCAAGGTCATTTAAACTAGTCAGCCCCAGCCTACCTACCAGCCTATTATGTATCAGGTACTGTGCTATATTCTAGCTTCAGTTTATTGATTTAAGTGAGCCCAGCTAAGATCTACTGAGCCTGGCTCAGACCAGGAGAAATGCATACTTGAGTCCAGTCTAAGTTGTCAACCTACAGAATTGAGTTAAATTGATATCTGTTGTTTTAAGTCACTACACTACCCCACTGTTTTAGGGTAGTTTGTTATGCAGTAAAAGCTAACAGGTACACTATATAGGATTGCAGTGGAGATTAAAAAGTAATATGCATAAATTTCCTAGCACAGTGCCTGATATACAGTAGACACTCAGTAAGTGTTTAGAATTGCTATTTTTGAGATCATTGCTATTATCAGGGAGTAACATATCAGATTGTGGATAGAAATTATTTGAGACCTCTGAATGTTTTCCTATTCTGAATTCTTTATACATGTAGCTTCAACTATATGGTACACACACACACACACATCACATCACATATACATACACACATACACTCACATCTATACACATATATTAACAACTCTTAAACAAAAAAACATATTGTACTTCACTAAACTGCTATACAACCTGGTTAAGACATAGGATAGTCTAGTAATAATGTAAATATATAGTCTGCATTCTTTTTCAAAAGTTTTGAACATTAAAATACACAAAGCATTAAAACTGTGTTAGCCAAGTATGATTCAATTTTGATGATTCAGAAGACACTGAAGTCTCTTTTCTCATCCAGGATTATCATAAATATTAACTATCATTGTGTGGTATCTATGAATATATTTGTTAGTTGTTGTTTTTGATTGACTGAATGGAAGATAAGTAAGATACATAGTTGTGCACATCCATTTTTGAATAAATAAGTAAAACTTTAAATTTCAACTTAGAAGTCATTTTCTCAGGGAAAAGTTGCTAACATTGACAACTCTGATTAAATTATACTTTCCAAATTGTATGCCCTTAGTGCATACTGTATTCGTTCTTTTATTAGTTTACTATATTCAAATTGTTATTTCTGTAACTGTTTAATATTAAACTCTTCTATTCCCCCCAAATTCCACTTCAACATTTAAGCCTGGCATTTAATGCAGTGCCTGGCACTTAGTAGATATTTGGTAAGTATTGTTTGGATGTATGAGTAACAGGTAAAGTGAGTTAAAGACTGAGAAATGTCACTTGGATTTAATAACAAAGGAATCATTAACATACATGTTGACAGCAATTTCAATGGATTGATGGGAAAAGACATTAGACCCATAGGTGAGTGAATATTTCAAAAAGCAGAAAACAGAAAAGAAACCCAAGTCTAAGTTACTAACTTTATTTTTAAATGAAAAATTCCTTTTATGTTTTATTATTTTTTTCTTTTAAATTAAAAAAAAAATAAATCTAAAGTGTCAGGTAAAACAATTGAAAAATTATTTTTATTAATTTGGCCATTACCATGTCTCTGAGAATCATAGCACAGAGGACCTTTATTAGTGGCAGGTGCTCTTGCGATGTTAACCTCTTTCAATTTTACTTGCACACTTGTTTCAAGTGCTCCAGAGTTTGACAGTCAAAAGGACACATACATAATAGAATAAGGCATTGTGTTCAATTTGGTTTCTATGGATTAATTGAAGAGGCTCCACAGAAACTCTCATTTGGGTATTTGAATAAAACTCCCATAAAAATTGGATGAAGATTTATCTTTCAGGACCCTCTATGTACATTTCCTTTATTTCTCTCATGGCAGAAAGGACACATCTTTGTGTGTTTACCCTCTAGTTTTGAAAGTGATTTCATTAGTTTAAGTGTGAGTTTTAATCATCATGTGAAGTTAAAGACAAGAATTGAATGACCTTTAGTTTCAGTGCCATAAATATTTCAAAGGAAACAGACCTTTCTAGTTCAGGAAAGCGTGTGTCAGATGAACAGATGTCACCACAGGTTAATGTGTTGTCTTTCACCACCAGCCATCTGGACTGTAATTTAACTTGGGTCACACGTGTGCATGAGATTGGCCATCTCAATCCTTACTCTCTTGGAACTGTCTCCCTATTAGAAAGTCATCAAACAAAGAATCCACTCTGAATCCTATCATCAGTCTCTTAAAGAAAGCTTGGGGGTGAGATGGGAAGAAAATTAAAGCCAGGCTCTTGACCTAGGCATAGGCAGTTGGCCTAGGCACAGTTTTCTTTATATATAGTCCTTTCCATTAAGCAGCTAATGAGTCGTTGGCCATGGGTGACTGACATTCAACTAAAAGGAGAACAATTACTAATGAAGGGAAGTCCAAGAGACACATTTTGGGAAAGGAAAATGTACCAAGCTAAAAACAGAAATAAAATACATCTTTAGATAACAAACATTGACATGTGGGATGTTTATAAGCATGGATGAAACTAATCAGTATAATCTAAAAGGGGCACAGGATTGAGGTGTGACACTTTCCAGAAAAATGAGCAAAATTTCTTTGAAACATTAGCAATCTTGCAAATTGCACGTGCTAAGAACTGTCCATCCATTCTCTTCCTTTGATTTATTTTTATATAACATTCACTTATTATTTATGATGTGCTTAAAGAAGCCATCTGGTTAAGTTAATGGTAAACTACCTGCTCCTCTGTTTTATGTTGAGTATTTAGTCATTGTATCACCTCTTGTACAGGCCTTGGCTCATGCATACATTCCACAGAATACCTTATTTATGAGGTCAGAATGAAGTGGGCTGCAAGCTGAAGTCCTGAAGTTACCTTTTTTGGTATTTAATTATGGACTCCCTTCTCCTCTAACGGCAAGCTGCTGGGCTCAGTAGAGAGTGACAGCACATCATATGCTATGGTAACATGTCCAGCAGTAAATCTTGATCACAACATGCATCTTATATTACTGTCATTGCTATATTTCCAAAGTGCCCTTTTAACATGGCCTTTTTATTGCTCCCTTTGCATTGCCAAAGTTCCCTGACTCCATCTCTCCCTGCCAAAAAAGACATTAAACTATTCAGCCGGTCTTATCATCTTCCAGAAAATAATAAAGGCCCTTTTGTATGCCTTTAGTTAAATGTGTTCATTGTGCCAGCAAGACAGGAGTTAGGCATGTCCTCTAGTGCTGGCTTAAATCCAACTAGAGGGGTTATGGCTTCCTCTATTCTCTGTCTCAGGCCTAGCATTTGAATTGGCTTCTTGCTGTAGAGCATACATTTGGTGAATTTTATTCTAGATACCAAATTCTTCTCAGGTTTATTTGTATATACTTTCAAAATGCTATTACAAATTAATTTTTGTTTAATTTTTTGAAAAGTGATGAGCTAAATTGAACAGTCATGAGATAAAACTGCCACAAATTGAAGAAAAAGCTGTGACAAGTGGGGCATCCTGGGAACTTTGTTATAAATCATTGAAGTTTTTAAAGGACATTTCTGCAGATAAGGAGAAATAATTAGTTCTTTAGATGGCCTAGGATGGACCAAGTATCAGTAAACAGTTCTTAAAAATATCATTTGAAGAAAATTTCTATGTAATTTAAAACATATGTAGGTAAAAATCTTGCCTTTTCAATATAGCAGTTCTGTCTTCTCTTGGATTTCACTTTGGGAAACGCTGTCTCCTTAACTTAGTTCAGTTACTTGAATCATTACTATGATATTGAGGGGTTTAGTAAGTGTAGCAAGACTCATGGTACCAAATCTGTTCTCCCCTTCTGCCATGAAAATAGTATTATGGTTGAGTCCAAGCCTCTTAGCTAGACCACAGCCTCCCTTATAGTTAGATGGCCAAGTTTTTGTTAACAGAATATAAGCAGATGTGATGTGGCTGGGTCTGGAAATTAAAACATCGGACAAAACTCCTCCGGACTCTCACTGGATGTGGTAGGTATGGAGCTTCTTTTGTGTTCCAGAGGATGGAGAAGCAATAAGGTGGCAGGAAACTGGTCTCTGAATGACCACATGTAGCAGATCTGTCCTACATCTAAATTACTCAATTCAGTTTTGTTACATGAGAAAGAAATTTCTATATTTTGTAAGGTTTGTATTAGAGGAGCTCATCTGTTAATATAACTAACACCGTCATAATTCCATTTAATCAGGAGATGACGTGTGTTGGTTATGTTAAACTTTATGTATGGTTTTAAAATTTAAGAAACAAATAGACGTTGAAAATGTTTCTTCTCTAATTGGAGATACAAACACCAATGTACTTTTTTTCATAAATTTAGTTTTTCACACATACATAATATAAAGATTTGTCCTTTATTATCCAGTGTTCATGAGGGGTGTGAGGAATCTTGGAATTCTATACAAAAAAATGGAATGCAGTTGTTATGATATTTTGGAAGCTATTTGGTGGAATCTATCGGAAACAAAAACGTACATCACCTTTGGGTTCCACTTTTTCAAACCTGCCTTCCACAAGTAATGAGGAATAATCCTATGTTTTGACATGGGCAGATGACTAGGACATAGTAAGATAAATGTGTCACCGAACAGTGTGCATATTATGACACCACTTAAGTAAAAATACGTGTGTATGTGTGTGTTTCTGAGTGTTATGTGATCAGAGAACGATGTCAAGGCTGAGATAAGAATGCAATTTGCCTTTGTGCTCCTTCATTTTGTGCAGTATCCAACATATAATAGAAGCCAGATGTTGACCCATATATAACGAGCTTCACCCATGCTATCATCCAAAGTGTAAAAAGCTGCATCCACATGAATAAATACATTTGTGAGTCGCACAGGAAAAGTATAGGAAAGCAATGCATCAAGGTTACTTTTGGCAAGGCAAAGGGGATTTGTGGCATAGATTGGAATGCAAAGGGGAACTATCACTTTTTCATTCTATATATTTCTCTATTCTTTGACTTTTTAAATATGTCCCATGGCTCCTTTACTCAAATATAGCATAACATTAAGAACCACAAAATATTTAAAGTGTTTGGTGAAAATTTATGTACCGTAGGAGGTTTTTAAGAGTGTCAGATGCTAATGCTGTGGTGGGATGTAATATTTTAAAACCACGGGCTTCAAAGACGTTAGTCTATCTAAAAGGAAGGCTCCGGGTCAGAATGAAATGAAAATAAAAATGGAAAATATGACTTACACTGGAACTCTTCAAGCAATTTTGGCCTTTTCTGTGACAACACTACAGCTTCCCTGTTGGTAAATTTGGGAATAATGGAGAAAGCCTCCTGGGCTATGAGCGTCTAGTCTGAATGTACGAGTATAACTGAAGCTGGGAAATTGTTGTTCCAAGGAGAGTTGAATATAACACCAGGTCAATAAGCAGGCAAGCCCTCTAAGTGTGGCTTTACTTAATGTGTCTTACTGAGAAGTAAGACCCTTTGCAAAAAGGGAGGTGGGTACTCTCCCTGGTTAGGTTTTCAAAACACAGATACATGAGTGTTCTCTAAGATTAATGATAATGCTTTGAAACTTCATTTCCAGAAACAAAAATTAAAGTACAACACCTTGGACTATTGTTTTAACTGCTTAGGGATTTTTTTTTAACTCAACTTTGTGGCAGTTTTAAATATTTTATCCAGGGCCAGCTATAATGTGAACAGTTGGATAGGTCTCAACTTCTGAGACAGTAAGAGTCAGAAGTTTAGAAATTCAAGGTCAGTTATATCAAATATTATTTTAGATACTCTTAACCACTAAGTAAAATAAAATAATACCCAAATCTTCCTTTTCTCATCTAATAATAATATGAGTATGTTAAAATAATTAAAACCCTAAAATGAAGCTTACATCCAAAGGTTATTCCACCGACTACTCGAAAATGCCTGTGCCTGGCATGAGTGGTTCTGGACTGTTCTGCCAAAGCATCCAGTAGAGTAAAATATTAAAAGTATAATATATTCTTAGAAAAAGCAATCATGCTATCAGGCCTTTGTTCAACATATATCCATGGATCCCTACATGAATTTAGGAAGGGGAAGTTATATAAACTGTAGATTTCTCTCTAAGGGAAAGAGAGTATTAGTCAAATACTTATAATGTGAAAGCACTATAAATAATACTATCAAAATGCTTTGGATTCCTAAGTAAAGGCAGAAAAATGCCTCTAAGTTGTCAGTGGTTTCACAGAGGAAGTGGCATTTAAAAGAGTCTTAAAGGACGCCTAGGATTATCTTCGATTATGGAAAGGGACCGTGGAGTAAAAGCAAGAACATGTGCACATAACATGCCTTAGATACACAGCTGTGGGTGAGAGCATGAAATTATAATAAGATAGCATTTTGAAATATAGATCGTTACAGAAAGAATCAAAGTGAATATTCAGCTTTGGACATTCAAAATAAGATTTTGCCAACAGGTAATATGTATGAGAGCATAAGGATTTTTAAAATTATTTTCTCATTTAACATCAAAGACTGAGGCTGATGGATATCATAGCTTTTTCTCTGATTGTGTAGAGGAGATAACTTTGACCATTGTTTAAGCTTTACCATGAAAATGAAGTTTGGAAGATGAAAGATAGGGCCTAGAGAAAGAAAACAGTATCTTAACTTTTTTGGTTACAGGGAGGCATTGTGAGAATGAAATAACAAAGAACAAAGACAAAGCTTGGAAGATACTAGGGTCCGGCCACCATATTCCACCATGGGGGCAAGGCTTTGGAGAAGGAAATGCTCAGAAAAATGTTCAGGAAACCATGAGTAGTCAGAATAACTGGAGTGTAAGGTGCACAAGGAGCCAGAGGACGAGAGTTGTTTGGAAAACTGGATTATGTAGAATTTCAGTTACTTCAAGGCTTATTGGCTGTGGTTGCACCAAAGAGTCAAGGAGGCACTAGGAGTGAAAAGACTCTCTGGAATTACTACAATAAAAAGTGACTCTATCAAAGAAAGTAAACATCGACTAATTTCCCCCCAATTTTTTTAACTGTGTAAGTTAAAGGACTATTTTCTGTCTATGTAGCTTAAGGCAATTTAGATGGATCATTACTGCACAACTGCATGAAAAATTGACTCAGTTGCTCAGCTTTGAAACTGTGTGTGTGTGTGTGTGTGTGTGTGTGTGTGTGTGTGTGCATGAGTGCGCGCACACACAACTTTATAGCCTGACCCTCAGAAGCAGTATATTGGTGCAAGGACAATAAACCTGCTCCACTCAGGAGAGCTGTGTGGCCCTGTGGGCCACACTCAGCTGGGTTCCTGGAATGTGGAGCTCCAACTCCATATAGAGAGGCAGTCTGCCTGGTATCAGCAGGCATGACACCTCCCACCCAGGCATGAGCAGGTCCCAGTGGGAGGGTTGGGTAGGGGTGACGAAGCTTGTAAATTTGGGTGAATATTATTGCAGTGTTCAAGAATAAAAACCAGGTTTTTCTGGGTGTCACTGGCTGTCCATTAAAAGTCCAGGTGACAGTCATTTTTCTGACCTATCTTTTCACAGATCTGAAAACAAGTTTGACAAGGTTAAAATTACTTGTTCATTCATTTGTATGTTTAATACATTTGTACTGGATGCCTAATATGTGTCAAACGTGGCAATAGACCCTGGCAATAGAGTGATAAATTGGCTATACAAGGTCCCTGTGCTATTGGAGCTTATATGTCACAGGGGCAGATGGATAATAAAAATAAACAAATAAATAAAAATAATATTAATATAGAAAAACAAAATAAGGCTTTATCAAATGGAATCTACTGTTCTCTGTTATCCATATTTTCTATAAACCTAGCTATAGCTAAAGGCTTGATGAGGCTCAGGTTCATTATCCTGACAAAAATCCTTCATAGATGTTGTGTGAACTTTATTTACATCACATCAAGGGGTCATCACGTCTGGTTGTCTCACTTTTAGAGATGATGACATGGACAGCCTGACCTCTCCAGTGTAAAGCTGTATTCCCCTTTATAACTAGCCATCAATCCATACAGTAATGATTTGTCATCTTTCAAATATCCAGCTCCCCATCAATCTTTCACAAAATGGTCTGAGAATCTCTTGATAATCATTTTCTGAAACCATGATTTTGTTAGGGGTTGTAAAATTCTGATTGTATAATGTTAATAAATAATCATTTGTTCAGTATTTATTACCCGAAATTCTTCTGTAAGGAAGAATATTCCCTCATCAACCTGTGCTATTTGTTTTTTACTGAAAAACAGTTCATATAGTTCATATTGAAATATTTAAGCATTTCAGTTTTCCCATTAGTTTCCAATAAGAAGTTGGTGCCAAATCTATCTCAATGGTGACTAATGAGTTTATTTTTGGCTTTCCTTTTTTTGGTTATTATAATGAACTCGTGGATTTTAATATAATAATATATTTCAAACTAGTGATGTCAATAGTCTTTTTGAGTTCAAGTTGGTTAACAAGAATCTGATTGGGCTCTAAGGGAAAAGTTGTCTCTGACAGAAATAGCTGAAGAGAGAAAAATGTTGCGAGGGTGTTTCATAATGGCCATGGTGAAGCAGCTCATAAAGTGGCCTACTTGATACCAAAGGCCCTGCTCCTTCCATTACTTCCAGCTCTTTCTGAAGTGAAATGTAAAAGTACTTTAAAAGTTAAGCATATTATTCTTTAGTAATAACCTAATTAGAATGTATATTAATCAGCTTTTGCTGTGATAACAAACAATCCCCAAATCTCATTGGATTGAAATAACAAATATTTACTCTTTGCTCATAATACGGTTTTGGCTACAAATTGGCTATGGCTGCTGGGTATCTGCTCAGCTCCACTCCATGTTTCTTTTCCTTCTGGAACCCAGCCTGCAGGAATAGTCACTATTTGGTGCATTCTGGTTGTGGAATTGAACCAGTGCTAGATTTTGAGGAAAATGATAAAGCCTGTTAAATCTTCGAGATTTGGTTTACACCATATCTGCTCACATTCCAGTGGTGAAAGCATGTCATATGGTCAAGCCCCATTTCAATGGGGTAAGAAGATATATTTCCCCAACAGAGGACACTGCAAACCACATGGCAAATTTAGAGAATTAAAGTTTGTTTGCAGGGAAGGGGGTGGTGTAAATACGTGGGGAAAAAGATTACAACCTGTCATAGATTGTCATTATCTAGTAACCTTCACAATAGAAATAGAGCCATGAGTATGACATGATGCAAACATATTTTCTAAACAGTCAAAATAGATGCAGGAGATGTAAGAATTGAAAGTGGTCACAAATGTAAAAGTGCTTAATGTACCATAAAGAATTATGATAAGTTAATTTTATTATTTCAGACTGTTTATGTGTGATACCTTAACTTATTCACAGACGTATCCTTTGGTCCCTCATTCAAAATCCGATTGCTCTTAATTTACTCAGAATTCTAAGAAACAGATTAGAAGTAGAAAGTTGTAGATAGTGGTGGGCATGAAGCACTCTGAAGGCAGTGATACAGGGACAGTCAACAGCAAAGGAACTCATAAGAATAACTAAATCAAGTACAAATGAAACTCAGGAACCAGAGCTATTTGGGATCATTTAGACACAAATATTTTGTACAACTTAATACCCCTTAGCACACAACAAACTATCTCTTTTACTGTCAGTGCTCTGTCTTATTTTATCTCAAAGTGCATTCCCTTCCCCACAGGACACATACACAGACATACACACAAACATGCACCTGTAGGTATTGATACTTGTAAATCTCATGCATTTTGCTCCTGTTTTTTGGAAAAATCACTGTTGTATTACATATGCATATCTGTCTGGACAGGCCAAGTTATGGTGCAGTAACAACTCCCAAAAATTTGGTGGACGAAAATAACAGGTTTATTTCTTTCTTTTTCTCCTCCTCCTCCTCCTCCTTCTTCCTCTTCTCCTTCTTTCCTTCTTCCCCTCGTCCCCCTCCTCCTCCTTTTCTTCTTTTCTTCTTCTTCTCCTTCTAGTTTCAGGTGCACAAACAACATTGTGATTAGGCATTTATATACCTCACAGAATGGTAACCCCAATAAGTCTAATACCAATCTGACACTGTACATAGTTATTACAATATTAGTGACTATATTCCCTATTCTGTACTTTATATCCCCATGACTATTTTTTTTTAAATTATAGTTGATATTCATAATTACATTCGTTTCAGGTGTACAGCGTAGTGATTAGACATTTATATAATTTATGAAGTGACCCCCCCGATAAGTCTAGTACTCACCTACCACTATACATAGTTTTTACAATATTATTGACTATATTCCCCACACTGTACTTTATATCACCATGACTTTTTTGTAACTACCAATTTGTACTTCATAATCCTTTCACCTTTCTTACCCAGCCCCTCAACTCCTCTCCCATCTGAACCGTCAGTTTGTTCTCTGTATTTATGAGTCTGTTTCTGTTTTGTTTGTTTATTTTGTTCTTTAGATTCCACATATAAGTGAGATTATATGGTATCTGTCTTTCTCACTCTGACTTATCTCACTTAACATAATACCCTCTAGGTCCATCCATGTTGTCGCAGGTTTGTTTCTTTTTCATGCTTTATCATCCAGGGGGAAGCATTAGACATATTTAGTGAATGGTGTTAATAATCAACACAATGAGGACGTATGTGTCTGGGCCCGCTGGAAATACAGAACACCTTAGTTGAAGAAAGATGCAAGGTCCTGAGGAAATGGACACTGGGTTGGTGGGTTTGATGGGATATGACAGATAAAAAAGAAGTAGCATGAAGTGGTGCAATGAGGCAGCCCAAGGATACCCTCAGCCTCAGGTTTGGTGCAAGTCCCTCCAAAGTGTCAAAGATGTTAGGGTATTAAAGTCTTTTCTAAATCTCTTCTGGTTCTTCCTGATTTGCCTAGAGAGTCAGAGACTCTGAACTCCTCCTATTCCTCTTTGTTAACATTTCCATTCTCCTTTCAATACTGTAAGGATCAACTGGCTCCTCACTCTCTGCCCCACACCAGTGCCTTGTTTTCCCACAAGCAGAAGTCTGAGAAGTGTTCTGCTTAGCATTTCATCTTTTCTTCCCGTTGAACTCTGTTAGGTGAGGATTTGGGCTTCTCTGAGATGAATATGAATTTCTGCGGCATAGACTCCTAAAGGAATTTGCTTCACACACTCTACCTGACAAGTTTCCCTTTAACTTTGGAAAGGCTTTGAAATCAGAATTGTGTGCATGGGATGTCCTAGAGGCCAACACTGTCGGCATCGGAAGGAGAAAGAACAGTTCTGCAAGCACAGAGGAGAATTCAAGAAGAAGAAACCCTCCCTGTTAATGAGCTCCTGGCTTCCCAGACGCCTAACACCATGAGGAGACTGGAAGTACGCTCTATCTCTTGAGAGGTTTGCTCTCAGTCCTCCACAAAGGGTATTTCTGGATTATTGTTTTTTCCAACTGCAATTAGTCACACTATTTCCTTGGTGGCCTGACAGAGAGAAGTATTAGCCACACCCTGCTGTGGTACATGAATTTGCAGAGCTGGAGGGCACTGCTCTTGACATACATGACCCATTCCACTCTTGAGAATCTACACTTAGTTTACCGAAGCAATGAGATTGTGGGAATCTCAGGCATGAAACATTTGTGGGATAATAGGCTGAGTGTTGGTAAGTCTCTTAAATAATAGAAGTTGGAACTGCAGACCTCGCAGCCTCTCATCTTCCATAGAGATCTGGACGGGGCTGAGTATTGTTTGTAATACCTTGGATGCAAGGCCTTGGATGCGTGACTATTTTTTTTCCCCGAAGAGCCCTCAGGGTTTAAGACCCTGAAGACCCTTGGAGTGTGTATCTGGATTTGTTTGCAAGACCACACACTGTGTCAGCAGCCCCACTCTGCACTTCTCCAGCTTTGTCTAGCCAGGTCCTTCAAGGTTGATTTAGACCTTTCCATATTTTTCAGAGGCATTTGAAATTCATTCTGCAATCTGGCCCTGGCTTGTCCTTTCTCATTTGTGTGCAAATGGTCCTCGTAATGTCCCTCCTTTGTGGTTTGAGCATTCCTGCCTTGCTCATACATTATCCCCTCAATTTCAAAAGACCATCCTGATCCTAATTGTTTTTCAGGATTGAGTTCAGACCTCATGTTGTCCATGAATCCTTCCTAATTACTCTTGCTCAGACCGGAAGGCGTCTTACCTCTCATTTCTTCTATTATCTACACATGCACTAGAGCTCTCACTACCTCCCACCCATCCCCATTTATCTCATACATAAAAGGCCATCTTGCATTTAAAATTGTGGCTATATCTTACTCCCAAGAGTAATATCCTTAAAGACCAGGGTTGTATGTATAGGAGGTGGGAGGTAAATGGTAGAGATCGAAAGACATCTTAGGTTCTTTTCAGCTGGGGTTACTCCATTTACTGAAACATATAAAATAGTCTCACATCCTCACTGAAGTTCAGGGCCTCTCCTATGATTTCTATAAATTGTGGGAGGTTTATAGCCTCTTTCTCATAATTAGTTACTCTCATTCTCATTTCCTATTTGTCTGAATCTCACATGTTTTTTATCTCCTAGAGACTGCATGTTATAAGCTTTATACCAATCTTGTGTCTCCATATACTGTAAAACAGCATTTTTCCAAGTGGGTTCTCAGACCTTTATCAAAATCACTTCGGGTACTTGTTAAAAATACAGAATCTTATTGACTCAGAATCTATGAAGATTCTTACTGCCTCATTAAGTTCCCTGGGGGGATTCTTATGCTTAAAAGTGTGAAAGCTGCAGTGCAAATGCATTATTTTCTCATCTGTGTTTTGGAAAGAAAAGAATGCTTCCCTTCTTAGGACAAGTGCTTCTTCTATCACAATTCACCTGCCTTCCCAGGAGGGAAAGGATAGATTTGTTATTCTGTGTTGACAGCTGTACACTTTCCTTTTTTTTTTTTTCTATGTTGGCCACAGTAAACTGTTTTAATTTTCCCTGAGAATAATTCAATTAGACGTATTCATCATAAACAGATTACTGGACACAACTTCTATTGTAAATTTATCCAACACACTCCTCTTTCAAATAAGTAGCTAGAGAGCAAACATAAGCATATGGATACATTTGGTGGCATTTTAAACCACAGGAGGAAATAAGCCAGGAAGAAGTAACCTCAGCTGGAATGTGGCTTGCAACCGCAAGTGTATGAATATGGTACACCTGGTGTGAGTTTGGGACTTGTGGGTGGAGCCGTCAGTGACCAGCTACCTCTGCTGGACTTCAGCCTTATGCCTTCTTGGAAGCAAGCCCCTTGACCCTCAGAACCATGGGAATTAGTCTGGCACCAGTGGGAAAAATCTCCCCCACCCAGTCACCCACAGCTACTGCCTGACTCTCCAGAACTCACCTCCTATGCATATCCTGACCCTGCTGAGAGTGTGAGCTCTGGCACACACTCCCTCCTGTCTGTTCGGGTGACTCACTGAGTGCTCAGAGCACATTTTCCTTTTCCTGGCTGCCAGTTGTAGCTATTGGCTCACTCATTCTCTCTTTGGAACAACTCAGCAATCCTGTACTAATGCAGTCGCTTGAACTGATGTGCAATTGTGTAGAATCCTGCAGAAAAGCATGAAACTGTTTACCACGAGGCTGAAGACTGGGATGTGTCACATCTGTCAGAGCATCAGACATAGATCCCCTTTCTACCTGTTGCTACTTACTCTTTCTATTTGTGAGACTCTCTTGTGGCTTCCCAATGTACAGAAGCCTCAGATACTCCAAAGACATGAAAGTGCCAGTGGTCAGGAAATCAAAGGCAAATGTATCCCCTTTCATCTATGTCTTCAGATCAGAAATGAAGGGCTTGTGTATCTGGAAATATGAGCACTTTTCCCCTTCTCTGGTATCCTTGGCACTTATATGTAGTTTGAAGTGCATCATCTGGAACTTGTATATGGACATTGATTTCACGTAAGTTAATTATCTTCCCAGGTAAGCTGCTATCTTCATTAAGAGGGGGTCCAGCGACCAACCTCTTTTGTGACTGTTCCAGAGCCTAGTTTAGGGTTGGGTTGAACGCAGCCTTAGAAACTAGGCTGAAAAAATGAATGGGGCACCCTCCCATGGAAAAGCCAAGTATGTTGAAGGAAGGGCTGTTTTGCCAGTCATATTAATTTTTCCCACACACTTTTTACACCATCAAAGGAAAGTGTCTCTTATTCTTGGATAGGAAAAAAAGCATAATAAGTCAGCCTGCAATAACCTAATTTCACCTCCTGGGTCAAGCAAATAGCCAGGATGAAGTTTTGAAGAATAAGTATTTGTAGGCATCTGGGCACACAACAGAGTATTTTAAATGAATTTGTACATGTGAATGGATGTCTAAATTTTCCAGCTGTTTAGTGGATGGAAGAGGCAGCAGAGTCTCAGTGAATGCAGGCAGTGTATACAGTGGTGAAAATCTTGGGCTCTGGAGTCAGAGATTGAATCCTGGCAAGGACACATGTTAGCTGAGTGAATAAGTGTGATGTCATTTAACCCCTTTAAGCCTCAGTGCTTCACTTATCAATAGAAATCCCCTCATAAAGTTGTGGTTAGAATTAAATGAGATTATTAATGTCAAATGCCTAACCAGGTAGCTGATATGATCAATAAATACCCAATAAACAATAATTTATTATTAATGGTGTTTTATTAAATTCAGGCTTTGAGGGATGGGACAGTTAAGGATGATACCCATATTTTGATTTGTTCCTAATGTTGACCTAAATTCCTGAGTAGTTCACTCTCAGAGAAAAGGGAAAAATTACCAAACTCTCATGAAAAACAAAACTAAACTAAATAGAAGTGTTTGGTGTACTCTTATTGGCCTATTGTTAATGCTTTACCTCGTGGAAAGCTGGCTACATGAGGACTTCGTGGAAGACAGAATTGTTCCATCACTTTTGTTTCCAAATATGTAACTAGTGTTCCTACTCTTTCAAAGGCTGAATTTCAAATTTATGTAACTGCATGGAATTACTTGGTGATCTGAGTGATTTCAATTCATTGTGATAACTTGGATCCATAAGCCATTTCCCAAACCATCCCAAAAAGATAAAGATCATCTACTGTCAGTAGAACTGGGATTTAAGTTTAAAAAAAAATTGGCAGAAGATATGTTTTTCATGTGCTCCCACAGTTTTTGAGGGCTGTTCCATGCTGAGTTCTCAGAGAGTATTGATTTTACCCAAATGGCTTCAATATTAGATGTAAGAAATACACTCACTGCTTACACATTTTAAGTCTTCAAAATTAAGTGATAGGGAGATATTTATAGCAAGAAGCTTTGAACTTTCTGGGGAAATTATATTTTATTTCTTTAATTGAGATTATCACAAATAATAGTATGTTATATAATCTAAAGCAAAGATCGCATATTTTAACAAATAATAAAATTGCCCTTAGTATCTTTTAAAAGCAAACTTGGAGAGAAGTTTTCTAAATTAAAAATATTTCTGGAAGAAATCAAATGCTAATGTAGAAGCACTTGCTTAATTTATATTTCCCATAAACTTTATTTGACCTTCACTTCAAGGACACTTAGCAGGAAAACTGTCTGAAATACCCCACACGAAACAGGATAAATGTATTACATCCCTGAGTATTGGCTGACTACTTGATAGAGGGAGAAAAAAAGAAAAAAAAGTACTCCAAGCCCTTTTTGTTTAGGAAAAGTTCAGTTTTCAGGTTTATCCTCCATACATTGAAGCTGAAGGGAGCTCTGTGGCTTAGTGGTATATTTCATCTGTGAATAAGAAGAAATATAAAGAATTGGTCGCTATTGTAAAAAGTTGGTAAGTTCTAGTACAGAGAATCAAAACTCTGCTGAGGTACTACCTTTAGACCAAGACTCATCTTCTTGGCTTGAAATTATACTGAGTCATATGGACCCTTCTCAGGCTTTATCTTCCTTGACCACTCTATAATATTTGACATTGCTGATTGGACTCTCCTCTGTGAAATACTGTTCTTTGGCTTCTGTGATTCTTCATTCTCAGGGAGATTCTTCACTCTACTTGGTAATGCCTCTTCTTTCTTGGTTGATCCCTTAATAATTGGTCCTGTAATATTCGTTATGATCTTGTTACATCTCATGCTACACACACAATCCCTTTTATATCATTCTTTTATGACATCACCTAGTACACACATTGGGTGGAGAATCTAAAACCAATATTTCCTAAGATTGAAATCTGTATTTCCATCTCCTTACTACGATTTTTTCATTTGAATGTTCTTCTTTCTTAACATGTCCAAACTGAACTTATTATTTTCTGCCCTGCATCTCCTATTTTTCTTTTCTCAATGAGCACTATCACCTAGTTGCCTAATTAAAAAACCTAGATGCCATCTTTGACTCCTCTGCCTCCATTATTTCTCACAGATAATCAATCTTCAAGACCTGCTGTACCTATAGTTACTCATGCCTCGTGTTTATCTGTTTCTGTCCATATTCACTGCCAGCGTCTCAGTTCAGGTTCCTATTGCTGAGTCCTTGATCACTGTGATTCCTAACTGGTTTTCCCTGACTCCTTCCTCCATGCTCTGGAGTTTTATAAAGTGCTACAAAGTAGACATTTGATCATTTCTCTTGCCTGAGTAAAACCCTTCAAAAAATTTACCATCATAGTTATGATAAAGTTCAAACTTATAAACATTAGTATAAAATATCATGTATGCTCTGACTCTCTTTTTTTTAACCTCTCTAGCTTCAGCTCTTGACGTTACTCCTCTTGTACTGTGCACTACAGCCATATTGAAGTGCTTGAAGTTACTGAATGGGCCATTTTCTGTCTTTCCTCTGGGCCTTTGCATACGTTTCCCCCTCTGCCTAGAATAGTCTTTCCTTATCTGTCTGGCTAACACCCACCCATTTTTTCAGCTGAAAGAGCATTTCATCTGGGAAGCTTTCCCTGAACCTCTTTCCAATTCTGTATCTGAGTTAGATACTCCTTCTTAATACCTCTATAATACCTGATTCATCTACATTTCATGGCACTTACTATATGTATAGAATACATACAGAGGGTGCCAAAAAAATGTATACATTTTAAGAAAGGAAAAAACTATATTAAAATTGTAATACTCAATATATTCTGATAACAAAAGATGAATACAGGTTGTGTGTATACATTTTTTTGGCACCCCTGCTATATATAGTATATATACCATATATACTACACCATATATATATATATATATATATATATATATATATATATATATATATATATATATTCAATGCCTATTTATTTATCTATCTCCTCCAGAGCTATTTGAGGTCAGGAGCTATATCTTTTCAACATTGTACCCCTAATGCCTTCTTCGATATTTGGTACATAGTATGCACTTAATTGATATGTTTTAGAATTAACTCAAGGAGAAGAGCCTGATGCAAAGATTTTGCCTTATTTTTGAGTAACTAAGCATCTGATAAGGCTCTCTGGGAAGCTTTCTGTAGCTAGTGTACCCTCCACTCACGTTCTAGACATGAGAGCGCTAAAGAGATAGTTAACAACTGAACTGAGGCTACCGTAGTCCCAAATTGCACTGTCAAAGTCCATGACCAGAATTTCAGGAGTCTCCTTTATGCCCTTTGAAGGGAGCAAAAGACAAATCTTTCACTGTTCTTGAAGGCATTATGTGCCCCATGGTTTCAAAGCTGGGGAAATATTTAACTCCATATCCATGACTTTTGGGAACTCATGTGGAATCCAGAATTTTGGAGCTGATGTTTCATGAGTTTGTGGGAATCAAATCAAGATTGTCAGTGGCTACAGACTGCCAAGAGGACTTGATATTTCCATAGTTTTCTTCTTCCAAATGAACGTTGAGATTATTTGTCTATAGTTCTGCCAGAGTCCTCTCCGGACTGTGATTTGTTGGGAACAAGTCACGATGAACATGTTCTCAGGTCTCCATCTTCCTGCCATTGCATGAGAAATGGAACTTATCAAACGTGTAGCAGAGCCAAACTTTCTGTGTTCTACAAGACTGTTCAGAGGGCTCAGAATGACACACACCCACAATTAAAACAAAAAAGAAGGATGAGTAAGTGAGGAACTGAGAATCACATATTTTTCTAAATTAGATTTATCTGTAAGATTTAAATATGTGCAAACATATTTTGAATGATCTGGTATGAATTATGGTTTTGTTATTAAAAAGCCATTTTGCATTGTCTTTATGTGTGAAGTGAAAAGAGACTTGCTTTGCTGGATATTTCTCTTTGGTTGGTAAGTATTGAATTTTGAGGGGATACTAGTCTTGTTAGCCAATTTAAAAACTGCTCCAAATTTAAAGGATACTTTATCTGAATTCAAGCTGTGTTTGGGTTTGGCACTATATTTTTCTTTAGCAATGAAAAAGATGTTTGATTCTTATAACTTGGTAGACCTCAAACAAGCTCAAACACAAGTTGTAGTCCCTATGATGTAGATGTGGAGGAAACCAATAGATGAGAGGAAAGTGTGCCTCAAAATGAAGCAAACAAATGAGAAGTTTCAAAAATAGAGAGGAATTGTTTCTAATCAAAAGCTGTGAGAATTTTGAGCTTATTTTCTGATTTTCAACATATATTTAAAAAATTTTTGAAATTTACTGGATTATCTCAGATCTTGCTGTTTGTTTCAGGTTCCTCTTCACAAATAGTAGAAAGTGGTTGGTCTATTTTCAATGCTTAAAGACAACTACTACCTTTATATGCCAATGATATGCTATCACGTTGGGCATACTCGTACAGTATCTCATTCACGTTCACATCTTCCCTGCACCACAGTACTATTTCCCCACTTTAAAGATGGGAACAATGAGGCTCAGATTGATCAAGTGATGTGTCCAAACCCACATAGTATGTAAGTCTCAAGACCCTTCTAGCTGTTTTTTGTACCTGGAACACTCTGCCCAGTACTCCCTGGATTCACTCCCTCCCCTAGAGATGTCCTACCTTCCCTACTTTATGTGGACAACTTCTATATCTTTTAAAGCTCAGCTCTTTCAGGAACCTTCTCTGGTTTGCTACCCACCACCCCAGCTTTAGATAGGTGCCCTTCTGGGTTCTACCTGTCTGTTAATCGGCCTCCATCAAGCATTGATTGTAAGTGTATTGAGTCTCTCTTTAGTCAGTCTCATCATCTGTATTGTCAATTCCAGTTCATAGGTGGAACTATATCATCTGTATATCTTTAGTGATTCACTTAGCCCTAATAAATAAGTTATACTATAGGATCTATAAATAAATAAATAACTCCCTTAGGATTTCTATAAATAATCTCTCCATTGCCTTCTCTTTAAAAACAAACAAACAAAAAACCCCTCAATATCTAACAAAAATTCCTCTCCCAGCCCTGCTCAGTGAAGGCAATTCATTGAAAGAGTGAAAGGAGACTGCTTGCTCCTTGTTCCCCACATTTCTCTTGTACTATTTTTCCAAAGTAATCAATCAATTTTACTTCAGAAGAAAGGCTACACTGTTTATCACACTGCTTCTCCACATTTACGTCATGCCTGGGTTCTATATTCTAGGACAGAGAATATAAAGCTTCAGATAAGGATTTAGTGCTAATACTTTATTTGAGAGTTAAATCCCAAGACAGTGAAAGTGAGAGGAAAGGGAAGAATGGGAAGCCAGGAAAGTGAAGAATTACTAGTCCAATTACTTTTTCACAATGAGCTATAAAGAGATACTTCCTGTTTGGCAGGTGCCTACACTTGCTTGCACAGGACATCTTCAGGCAAGCTAATTGGAGGGAGTAAGGGAAAGGAAATTAATTTTTCTTTCTTGCCTCCCTTTGGCCAAGATCGCTCTGTGAGGAATTAAGTACTTTGCATTCCAAATTGGGTCATCCAGCTCCTTTGGCAACCTCTTGGGGACAGATGTGCTTCCTGTGGCAGCATTTCCCCAAATCTGGAAAAGCTGGGAGGAACCAGGGACTGCAGACATGAGATGATTGCTTTCAAAAGACTGATTGTATGGGCTTGTATCCATTGCAATGCATATGATGCATTCATGATGGAAGTTGAGTAAACAGATGAAGATCCCAGAACTGGTAAGACTGAGAGACTAAGGAGAGGCACATAAGTCTCATGCAGGTGCATTCCCACCTTGTACATCCAATTCATTTCTCTCTTACACTGTCTTCTGTCATGAATCCCACTGCCTCCCCAAATTACGATGTAGCTGGTCCAAATGTCTTCTATCTGGACAATATACTGGCAACTCAAGCATAGCACAACATGTCTAAAACTGAATTCATATAATGCTTTTCTATGAAATCATTTCTGTTTCCTGATTTTCTGCATTTCTCTTCATGGAAACACTTAATACTTACAGTCGTGAAGGTCGAAACTTGAGAGTTAACTCTGGTTGCATCCCTCCTTTCGTGTACAGGTAGGGTCCATAATGTAAACATATCAGCAATTCCCAACAGTGGCAAGGATATTCTGACACAAATTACATATTCAGCAAGTATATAAATGAAATAATGGATGTCTTTTCTTTTCAGTTTTTATTTGTTCACAAAATGCTGTTTAATGATAGAGAAGGAGGAAAGGAGTAGAGAAATCAACAAACCAGCTACAGTTTTGCAATAAACCAGACACATCCAACACAGTTAGGAGCTTTTGCTGGGAGATTGGGAAGCTTAGGTGCATCCGATCTCCATTGCTTCCTGGGGCCATCACACTGTTACTAGCTACTGTGGTTGGAACTATAGGCAAATATGGAAATGAACCAGGATGACATTAAAAGAGAGATTAAAAAAATACTAGATGTATTAATTTGTCAGAATTACCTGTTTTTAATGGAAGAATTTCAGAGATAGTGAAGGTGATGGACCTTCAGTTTAATGCCGAGGTCTTGCAAAATTTCTTAAAATCTTGCTAGGTAATTTATGCCTATCTGATAAAGCAGGAGAGAAGTTTTAGGAGGAAGTCAAGTCTGTCTCTTCCAAGACTCACCTTCTGTCTCTCCACTTTACATATATTATTGGTGAAGGAATTTTAGAAGATTGTAAGAAACAAAACATGTAGGCATTTGGGATTTTATGAGAAAATGCATGTCAGATTTGGGAGTTTGGAAGTTCAGACATTTTGTCAAAAATTGTAAGTGAAAGCTGTCACCATGAACATAAAAAAGGGCTCTCCATTCCAACTGTCAAATGTACTAATCAAGGACCAGGTCTGAGGGAGTCACCATTCCTTCATATTTTTCTTGAATCTCCCCTCTATAGAAAAACGGCCTTTAGTGAAAAAGAAAATTAGACTCCAGAGGTGATATTTTGCCAGCAACATTTCTAATGGCCTTTTCATCTGCCTGATGAACTCATTGTAGCTATGGAAATTCTAATTTCCTATGTTGGGTCAGCTTCAGAAATGTGCTCACTTATGTGCTTCAAATGGACTTAACTAATAAACCAAGAAATGATTTTTTTTTGGCTGTTATTTTTAAATATATCTTGCTCAGATTTTAAAGATCAGGGCACTTTGGGGTCAGATTTGCTCCAAAATTTTCTATGTAGCATACTTCCCATTAAAATTCAATTTTCTCTACCAAGAAGGTGTTGAGCTTCTGCTCTCTCATGGAAATTGTACTCTCTATGAGTATTACCTCATCCAAATATATGTTCCCAGTGAACCTGTCATCAAGTAGACTTGATGCCTTAATTTTTTCCTTTTGTAGCAAGATGCCTTGCTAGTTACTTATGCAGACCTCGCTTAGGGGCAGTGAGGGCAATACAAAAAAGTATATGGTAATTACGAGCATTAGAACTGAGCACAGCCATTACTGTAGCATTTGATACTGAGATTTTAGGGTCAACCAAGTTTTTTCTTCAGAATCAAAATAAGGATAATTGGACTCAATTCATCTATTCAGCACATGGTTCAAGTCCATGAACTCTACAGTTGCAAAGATAACTGTACCATAGATTTTGCTTTTAAGGATGCTAACACATGTCCATAGTTTGTCTATTTATTCAACATGCATTTTCTGAGCATGTTTTGTCTACTGACGTAGGCTCTGGAGATGTAGGGGTACATGGTACAAATCCTTACAAGTGCTCAATACAAGGCCTGATATTAAATAACAGGCTGTGAATGAGGAACAGATAATGCATAGTGGATATTCTTAAGATATGGTAGCTACATGTGTGTGGATGGGAATTAGGACTTCATGAAGGAGCAATATTTGCTTTGGGCCTTGAAGGACAGGCAAGATCAGAAATGTGGAGATACTAAAGACCCCTCAAACTCTAACATTCTCTATTTATATGATTCCAAGCTCAAGTGATCCAAAACGGCTCCTCAGAATTGTAGCAAACTGAAGTCAATGGTGTAGGTTCTCCGCTGAAAAGTCAAAAGAACCTTAGATATCAACCCCCAGGAGAGTCTAAGGTATCATTATGAGTGTATCATGTTAGGCCATGTTTTCTCAACAAAATTTCCTCAGACTCCCTAACTAAATATTTTTGAACTTATATTCTAAGTTCAGAGACTTGAGCCTTTCACAGATAACTGGTAAAAATAAGAACTACATTTTACTGCATACTCGTACTTTGTTTAGGAAGCAAGTTAGTCTTCAATATTAGAAAGTTCTAAGAAAGAATCTGAAATATGACACCTTGCTCAGCAGCTGACAATATTGCTTACATTTCTTATTTTTAAATAATTTTATTAAAATATAACTAATGTACAATACAATATTATATTAGTTTCAGGGGTACAGCATAGTTATTCAACATTTATATACCTAAAGAAATGATCACCATGAAAGTCCAGCAACCATCTGACACCGTACCACGCTATCACAATATTATTGACTATATTCCCCATGCTGTACATTACAACCTCATGACTTACTTGTTCTATACCTGGAAATTTGGACCTCTATTCCCCTTTACCTCTCCCCGCTTTAAAATTTTTTCAAGTACAGTTAACATTCAACATTATTTTATATTAATTACAGGTGTACAGCATAGTGGTTAGACATTTATATAATTTAAGGAATGAACCCCTGACAAGTCTAGTATTCACCTAGCACTATACATAGTTATTACCATATTATTGCCTATATTCCCTGTGCTTTGATTTACATTCCCATGACTATTTTGTAACTACAAATTTGTACTTCTTAATCCCTTCACATTTTTCACTCATCCCCAGCCCCGCTCCCATCTGGCAACCATCAAAATGTTCTCTGTATCTATGAGTCTGTTTTTGCTTTGTTTCTTAATTTTGTTCTTAGATTCCACATATAAACAAAATAGGTTGCATCTGTCTTTCTCTATCTGATATACTTCACTCAGCATAACACCCTCCAGGTCCATCCATGCTGCTGCAGATGGCAAGAACACATTCCCTCTCATGGCTGAGCTTTATTCCATTGTATACCAGGTGTGCTAAAAAATGTATACAAATGGACACTTTGGTCAACGTTGCCCAAGCAGTAGTTCACCATAATCAGAAGTGTCTGGATGCTGATGGTAACCACTTTGAGCATCTCTTGTAATTACAGAAATCAAACATGACTTGTATTTATCTTTTGTTATCAGCATATATTAAATATTACAATGTTAGTAGTTTTTTTTTTCCTTTCTTAAAATATGTATACATTTTTCTGGCTCCCTCTGTATATGCACCACCTCTTTATCCATTTATCCACTGATGGACACCCAGGCTGCCTCCACATCTTGGCCATTGTCAACAATGTTGCAATGAACACATGGAGGCACGAGTCCCCTCAAAGTAGCATTTTGGGTTTCTTCAGAAAAATACTCTGAAGTGGAATTACTGTGTCCTTCATTGTCTCTTCTTATAGTCTATGTTTTAAAGTCTATTTTGTCTGGTATAAGTATTGCTATCCCTGTTGTTTTGTTTGTTTGTTTGTTTCATTTCCATTTTCATGAAATATCTTTTTCCATCCCTTTACTTCACTGTGTGTGGGCCTTTCAATCTCAAGTGAGTCTCTTGTAGGCAGCACATGTAGGGTTTTGTTTTCTTATTCATTCAGCCACCCTATGTCTTTTGATTGGGTTACTTTCATTCCATTTACATTGAAAGTAATTGCTTAACAACATGTAGCTATTGCCATTTTTGTTACTCATCATTTTGATATTTATTTTTCTCCATTTTAAAAAGTACCTCTAACATTCCTTACAATACTGGTTTGGTGGTGGTGATGAACTCCTTTAGCTTTTTCTTGTCTGGAAGCTCTTTATCTGTCCTTAAATTTTAAATGAAAGCCTTGCTGGGTAGAATAGTCTTGATTGTAGGTCCTTGCTTTTCATCACTTAGAATATTTTGTGCCAATCCCTCTTGGCCGGCAAAGTTTCTGTTGAGAAATCAGCTGACAGTCTTATGGCAGCTCTTTTATAAGTTACTAGTTGCCTTTCTCTTGCTGCTTTTAGGATTCGCTCTTTGTCTTTAACCTTTGCCATTATAATTATAATGTGTCTTAGTGTGGGCCTGTTTGGGATTCTCTGTGCTTCCTGGACTTGTACACCTATTTCCTTTGCCAGGTTAAGAAAGTTATCAGGCATTATTTCTTCAAATAGGTTCCTAATCTCTTGCTTTCTCTCTTCTCCTTCTGATACTCCTATTATGCAAATATTGTTACACTCGATGTCCCAGAGGTCTCTTAAACTATCCTAATTTCCTTGGATTCTTTTTTTCTTTTTGCTATTCTAATTGGGTGTTTTCTTCTGTCTTGTCTATGAAATCACTCATTCAATCCTCTGCTTCATCTAGTCGGCTAGTGATGCGTTTTAATGCATTCTTCATTTCAGTTACTGTATACTTCACTTCTGACTGGTTCTTTTTTATGGATTCTATGTCCTTTTTTATGCTTTCTATCTCTTTGTTGAAGTTCTCACTAAGTTCCTTGAGCATCCTTATAACTTGTTTTGAACTCTGTCTCTGGTTGCTTGCTTCCATTTCATTTAGTTCTTTTTATGGAGTTTTCTCCTGTGTTTTTATTTGGGATGTATTTCTTTGTTTCCTCATTTTGGCTGCCTCTCTGTGTTTGCTTCTATGTGTTAGGTAGATCTGCTCTGTCTCCCAGTCTTGGCTGGGTGGCCTTCTGTAGTAGGTGTCCTGTGCGGCCAAGTGGCATAGTCTCCGGTCACCTGCTTCCAGTGCCTCAGGAGTGTCCTCTGTGTGTGTGTGTGTGTGTGTGTGTGCCTTCCTCTTATAGGTGAGCCTTGATTGCTATTGGCATGTCAGTAGGTGGGATTGATCCTTATGCTGACTGGTTGTGGGGTTTGGCCATGTCCACAGCTTATGGGCTGCTGGGCAGGGGGCTTACCCCACTGAGTGGGATTCACCCTAGCTAGCTCTGGTGCCTGTTGAGACCACCCTTTGTGTGTGTTGCTTGTGGGGCTAATTGGGCAGTGTCCTGCTGTGTTCTGAAGCTGACCTCTAAGTATGTTGGTTCTGGGTCCTCTTGGGAGGGGCTCCAGTACAGGCCCAGGTCACCTACTTCCTTGACTGTTTGGGGACTACACGGTAGCAGCTACAATGTGATACATGGTTGTTTGGTGTCTGGAAGCATGTCTGATGCTAAACCTGGAAGCATGTGGGAGAGGCCATGCTATGAAGGGAGGATGTCAGCCCCCAGTACCCAGCCTGGGATAGCTTTACAAAAAGCCAGTACACCCCAAGGCTTGCTGCCACATGCCAGCTCTCTTAAGGCTCAGCCACTGATAAAGCCTCATGTGGTATGCCATTTGGGTGAGGCAGGATCTCAGGGAGTCACCAGAGCAGGAAGAGTTGTGGTTACCAGGTTAATGTGGACTCTGGTTTGGTGCCAGTGCTGAGCCTTGAGCAACTCAGAAGAAGTCTCAGAGCACACAGAGGCCAGTCACCACCCACCTGGGCCCTGTCACACTCCAGTAGTTTTCAAAAAAATAGTGCAATTCAGACGGGGCTGGCTGCTTGTGGAGACAATGCCTCTGGCATTGGGGAAGTTGGGTGGGGTGGGATCCCAATGAGTCAGCACGGTGAAACAATGGAGCTCACCAGACCAATCAGATTCAAATTTGGTCATAAGCACAGGGGCCGGGCTCAACACAGGAAAGATGGTGCCTGCCTGCCTGCCGACTGAATGGGAGGAGGACAGGGAAAATGCCAACTGTCCTCCAGTCCTTCCTTCAAAGCCACACACCTCAGTCTGCCCCCTTATGTCTCCGATGCCTCCTGAGTCATCGTCCCTCTGCCGGAGGTCAAGGTGAGTGCTTGTGAATGAGTGAATCTGTGCGTAAGCCATTTAAGATGACGTCTGGTTTCCCCTCAGCCTTCCGTCCCACTCGGATGGTCAGAATCCCCACTGTTTTTCACAGCGGGATATTGTGGGGGCTTCTCTACCTGCACTGTACTCTGGGCTGGGGAGCCTGGTATGGAGGCCTGGCGTCCCTCACTTCTCCAGGGGAAACCTCCTTTGCTGAGATATCCTTCCTTGTTCTCAATCACCACACGGAGGTTTGGGGCCTGTTCTGTGGCTTCACCCTCCTACCAGTCTCAATGTGGCTTCTTATTTATATTTTTTGTTATAGAACTTCTGCTCAGCTAGACTTCTCCAGGTGGTTCTCCAGGTTGATTGTTCTATAATTTAGTTGTAATTTTAATGTGTTCATGGAAAGAGGGCAGGCACAGTATTTATCTATTCCGCCATCTTAGATTTTTTCAATATTTTTGCTTACATTTCAATTTGCTTTCATTCTTTTTATTTCAGTTGTCCTAGTTTACTATTTAACTAGATATTTTGACCAACTAGGATGCAAAGTACTCTGCACTTGCCCTAATCTAAATGCATCACTTTGTGTAGATTTAAATTTATATCAACATTGCCTTCCTAACTAGAATGTATTTTTTTAATAGACTCTTGCAGTCCTGTGCAGGTAGGGAGAGCACAGATGTTAGCTGGATTGAACAGAGGTAGCACAGATCTGAAGGTTTTTAATCTAAGGGATCAAATTTCAGGAAGTAGGTTCAGGGAGTCAATTTTCTCCCCCATGGTTTCAGGCAAAAGGGATGATATATATATATATATATATATATATATATATATATATATATATATATATATATATATATATTTACCCCCTGCCTCCACTTAGGCCTACAGGAATCTGCAACAGGGGATTTACATACCCTGCTCAGTCTTGGTCAGTGTCTCCTTTGAGGATCAGAATGAGTTTGTTTACTTGAGACTTTATAGCAGTCAAGGATACAGTAATCTTTCAATGAATGAGTAACATTCCCCTTCTTATCCTTGGTTTCCATCAAAATTACCACCATCTTTTTGAATATTGGAGGCTTATTGCTATATTGTTTCTTAATATAAAGAAATTTAAATGGCATCACATTATAATACAATTGTAATCTTTATAGTCTCTTAAAATAGATCTTGAACATTTTCCCATATCATTAAATAATCTTCTACAGCACAATTTTAATAACTATATGTATTCCATTATATGTATTATATTTTTTACCCTAATTATGAATATATTACCATTGTAAAATATGCTTGTGATATTACACATATATATATATATATATATATATATATATATATATATATGTAGGTATATATATATATATGTATGGTTTGCTTTACCCATTAATTCTCACTGTTTTCTCCAGAGTTAATTAGCATCCAGCTTGAATTCACTGGTTTGGCATTTTATACATAGTTACACCTGTATTAACAAGTTTATTTTAAAGATATAAACATTGAATAGTGAATATATTTAATTAGATAGAAACATATATTTCTAAAATACATCTGGATATGAAAATAACAATACTATGAACCTTAGAAACCAATGTTTCTAACAGCAACAATGACAGGAACAGCCGACATGAGCTCTTCTCAGTTCTACTTCGGAATTATGATACAACTGGCCATCTCTTTTCCTTTGGTAGATGTACTGTTCCATTTGAAAGGCAAGGTTGGTGCCAACCAAATGCTAGCACATTCTTCTCCTTCATTTATATGAGGGTGGTGCAAAAGTAATTGTGGTTTAAAAGCTTAAGAACAATTGCAAAAGCCACAATTACTTTTGCACCAACTTAATTGGCCATCAAGTACCTCAGACATTGTAAAACTTCCCCCTTAAATTATGACAGGAACCAGGACAATATGAAATGGACCCCTCTCTGGGTGGCATGGAAAGGCCATAGTTTTTTGTGTCTTTCCTTTTTTCTTCCGTCTTGCCAGAAACTTATTGGTTTTATTAGTTTTTTTGAAGAACCAATTTCTGACTTTGTTGAATCTTGACGTGGTATGGATGTTTACTCATCCATTCATTTCTAGACATATCTTTGTTTTTTCCTTCGTTATGTTTTTTTTTGGGGGGGCGGATTCTGTTTTTTTTCTAACATCTTAAGATGAATGTTTAGCTGATTAAGCATGAGGAAAATTGGCTAAATAATATTAATACAAGGCCCTTTTGTCTTGGGCCTTACAAAGTCATGAAATGCCTTCCTTTTCTCTCATCTCTTTTTGGCCATTAAATGCACAGGACCCAGTAAGCTCAATAGGATTGCAATGGGGTCTAGAAGATGGCAATGCTAGGAAAGAGATGGAGTCATAAACCTGTATCATTGGCGACTGTGAAGGAGAAACAAACTTCTATTGTGTTAAATCACTGAGGCTTCGAGGTTTACCTGTTAGGACACTGTACAGTAGCATAGCCTAATGAATACAGTGTTGTTCAAGTGTTCTATGTCCGCAGTGTCATTTTGTCTGTTTAATCCAGCAATTATTGAAAAAATGTGTTAAAATAGTCTAATCAGATAGTTGATTTTATAAACTTATACTTGTATTTCTATTTTTCTTTTTTATATTTCTATTGTCTTGTTGTATTGTTAGGTACATACAAGTTTAGAATAGTCTTATTTTCCTGGTAAATTTAGTCTTCTGTCATTATAGAGTGACTTTTTATTTCTAATAATGCTCCTTGCCTTAGAGTCTACTTTGTTTGGTTTAAATATAATTATTCCCACTTTATTTGGTTAGTATTTAGCTATGATAAATTTTTCTTTTTATGTATTTCTCTTTTTCTGGTTTTTTTAAAAAAAATGTTTACTGTCTTTAAAATAGATTGACTGTTTCTGCTCACTCAATTTCTTTTAATTTCTGCAAATTTATAAAGAAAATTACTTTTCTTCCACCTACAATACATCCTTTAGAGTTTTCTTTAAAAAAGGTCTCGTAGAAGTAAATGCTTTCAGATTTTGCTTGTTTGTTTATAATTCTCTTAATCTTATCGTTTTAAAAGTATACTTTTATTGGGATTAAAATTCTAGATTGAAGCTTTTTTTTCTAGGAATTACAGATTAGATTGCAACAGAACAGTATCTTCTCTGAGAATACATAAAATATCTTGGTAAATGTGAAACACCTGTTTGAAGGTGTTGGCAAGGTACTGAAGTAGCTATAATGTGTGTAATCAAGATCCTAAGGAGAAGGGAATTGAAAAAAGGTGAATCAAACATTACTTACTGCTTTTCTTCCCAAAACATTTGCTGATTGTTAATGCTACCAGGCTCGGATGTTGATCAGATATTTATCTCTAGGGGAAAGTATACAAAAATTGTATACTTTAGGATATTCTTTTAAAAGAATAGAAAATAACTTTGTTACCAAGAAGCTAATTGAGAAAGGAAAGTGGAAAATATTTTATTAATCCAAAGAGCAGAGAAAGAAATAAAAGAACACAAAATAGGTGGACCAAATGGGAAGGAATAGTAACATGATCAATTTAAAATAAAACATATCCATGTTTACATTAAATATTCCAATTAATAAATGAATAATGTTATACGGAAGATTATAAAAGCAAAACTCAATTATTTGCTGTTTTAAAAATATTTGTTTTAAATATGAAAACAGAAATGTTGAACATAAAATAAAAAAATTATAACATGAATTCTAATCAGTCTAAGTTGACCTTTATTATCTGTCAGCACAATGAAGTTATTATTTTGTTCTCTTCCAACTTTCACTATGGCTTTTGAAAAATCAGTTGTCAACGTAATTGTTATTCATTTGAGTATAATCTATATTTCTTCTCTGGTTCATTTTAAGATTTTTGTCTTTGGTATTATATAGTTTTTCCATGGTGCACCTAAATGTGGCTTTTGTTTTATTTATCTTGCTCACAATTCACTAGCCTTCTGGTAGCTATTAACTATCAGTTGTGTAAATTTCTTGTCTATTATCCTTTCTAATGTTTCTTCTGTTTAATTTTTACCTCCTTTTCCATTTAGAGTTGAATGGCTGATAGATCTTTCTACTTTGTTCTCCATGTCTCTTAGCCACTTTATCATATTCACCATTTGTCTTTTTATATGTGATACGTTCTAGAAATTTTCACATAAACATTCTGGTTAATTAATTTCATTTTTGTCTAATATGTTGTGCTTTGAGTATTTTATATGTAAGTTATTATAGTCTTTATTTCCAAACATGTTTTATTTTTTCATTTTTCAAGATAAGCTTTTCCAGTTTTAATAGTCTGTTGTGTTCTAGTCATATATTGAATCCCACATTTTACTTCTTTAAACATATTTGTGTTATATTTTAAAATTGATAATTCTAGTACCTGAGGTCTTTATGAATCTCAATAACCTTGTATTGGGTTAAATTGTGACACCTCCGCCCCCCCGCCCGCCACACACACACACAAATTCATGTGCTTCTTAGAATCTCAGAATGTGATCCTATTTGGAAATTAGGTCTTTGCTGGTATAATTACTTAAGATGAGATCAAACTGGAGTGGGGTGGACCCTACATGCAATGTGACTGGTGTCCTTATAAGAAGAAAAGAGACACAGAAACACATGCAAAGAGAGAAGATGTGAAGACACACACAAGAGAAAAATGCCATGTGAAGACAGGCAGAGATTGGAGTGATGCATCTTCAAGCCAAAAAATAACAAGTATTTCTAGTAACCACCAGAAGCTGGGAGAGAGTCGTGGAACAGACCCTCCCCAACAGACTTCAGAGAGACTCGGCCCTGCTGACACCTTGACTCAGACTTTTGGTCTTCAAACTGTAAAATAACAAATTTTTTATTTTAAGCCACCGAGTTTGTGATACTTTGTTACAGCAGCCCTAGGAAACTAGAACAAACCTTATCTGTAAAATAGATAATACCAAATCAAAGATATAATGTGAGAATTAAATGAGATCATGTATATAAAGTACTTTGCCTTGTCTGATCCAAAATAAGTTTCTTTCTTTTCTTTCTTCCTGCCTTCCTTCCTTCATTCCTTCCTTCCTTCCTCCTTCCTTCCTTCCTTCCTTCCTTCCTTCCTTTTTTTCCTTCCTTCCTTCCTTCCTCCTTCCTTCCTTCCTTCCTTCCTTCCTTCCTTCCTTCCTTCCTTCCTTTTTTTCCTTCCTTCCTTCCTTCCTTCCTTCCTTCCTTCCTTCCTTCCTTCCTTCCTTTCTTTCTTAATGATTTGTGAATATTTTATTGGCTTCCTGTCCCACAAGGCGTGTCCCACTCCTGTGGTCTTAACACCTCAGAACTTTGGTGTTGTTGACCTCAACACTACTTTGCCATCAACAATCCTGTAAGTGGTGGTCCTTTGGATGGATTGCGTGGAGTTCCTGTTACCAAGATCGAAGTCCTCTCCTTCTAGTAGGTGATGGTAGGTGGCTATCTTAGTCTCCAGCTTGTCCTTGATGTTCAGCAGGGCCTCATACTCCTGGGTTTGGAGCCAATCATTTGCTCAGGTCTGGGCCAGCTCTGACTCCCAGTACAGCAGGTTAGGTCTTTTTCTTTAGAGTACACACATATATACATATATATAATACACATATCCAATATCTGCATATACACCATATATATCCATATACAATTGATTCCAATTCTCCTCACTCAGATCTCATTCAGGTCTTTCCATATGATCCCAGCAATGAACCCCTTAAAGTTTTCCCATATTTAAAAAACAAAAACAAAAAAACTGCATATATCTGAGAGTTTCTCAATTTTAAACAGATTTCATGTAATGGAATATTAAATTTTTCCCTTCAAATAAAAGGAAAGGCACTCTTTTCATAATAAAGATCCAGAAATAGTGAGTTATGCTTGAGGGGAATAGTTTTTTTATCAATAGTACCCTCTAAGTTATTCTTCATTAGTCAGAAAAAACTTGCACAAACCCTTTTTTCAGAATAAAAAAGAAAGTCATGTTGGCTCTAGTGGTTTGCATTGTGGTGCTGTTCACTTAATACCAACCTGAAAGCAATAATCTCACTTTATGTCAGGAATTTAATCAGTAGTTAGTTTAGCTTGGCTAGTTGAGTCAATAGCTAGAAGTGAGGATGGAATACCATGAGAAAAGTTAAATTTAACCTTCTTAGTCCCAACATGTTAAAGTGTCTGTGAATCAGAATTAAAGTGTGCTTTGAAATGAATTCTAACATGAGTTAAGAGAATGGATGAACATTTGAACTGAATGATGTTATTTTCAGAAAGTAGCTTTTATCTTCCCTATGTCTCCTCGAGGATTTTAGTGAGTAAAGCAATGACGAAAACCTTGTATGTTGTTGTGGGACATAAACATACATGTTCCACCTCTTTTAATATGTTTTGATACTTTGAGGATAATCCTAGGTGCAATATATAAATAAAGAGTAAAATCCTGGGTGGGGCAATAGTGTCGTAATTGAAAGATAGATTGTTTAACTCTAGACTGACATCAAATAGAGAAAAAACTAGAACAATCTTTTTAGTTAAGTATTCCATATCAAAAGGAGATTCCTTTTTCCCCCTTTCCTTTAAGGGCTCAATTCATGATGTGATTATATAGTATAGTTATGTACTATAGTTCAGTTTACATAGTGGTATCACTTTACAAAATGAGGTTAATTAAGAAAACAATGCTTTGGTCATACTTTAAAGTATCAGATCAACTAATATTCATAAAGAATCTTTTAAAAGATTGTGGAATAAAAGACTTTTTACTTATAAATGTATAAAACTCTTGGAAATTTATTCATTTATTTGTTCAGTCATTCACATATTTTTATTCCCGTGTTTATTCAAAAATACTTATTTTATGCTGACAATAGAACCCATACTTGGTGCAGGAATATAGGTTGGGGGAAAGATAATATACAAATTAAGTAAGTGAAATATATAGTATGCTATTGTAGTTGGTGATGAATAATTTGGAGGAAAATAAATTTGAGGAGGAAGATGGAGAGTGAAGGAGTATGTTGCAATGTTTAAAGGAATGGTCAGGGAAGGCCCGAGGAAGTACCAATTGATTTTATTGGAGGAGGGGAGAATATAGTGAAGTGAAGTTGTTGAAGAAATTAAAATTTGCAAATCTGAATTACAAGAGAGACACCTATGCTGGAGATAGCTCCCGTCAATATGTTTAGAGAAACTTTTTAGAGTATCCTATGTTTTTAAAAATTTTATATTTATTTACAAAAGATTCCAAAACTCTGGACCAACCATAAAAATTTTTCTGTTTGTTCTGAAGGTCTTTATCTACCAGCCTCTATTTGTTCTAGAACTGGTTCCAATAATTTGGCTGAGGGATTTGATGACAGGCCATTTATTATACTGGGGTAAATTAGCTGTCCTCAGCTATCGAGTGTATGAGAGTGTTGTGGCTTGGGTGTAGTCTACATTTTGCCGTCTTGGAAACACTGTGTAGTGCTCTGGTCCACGCAAAGTGGCAGGAACCTAAGCAAGGCACTTCATTATACCTGCTGCTTCAGAATCTCCATTTGCAAAACAAAATGACTAGATTAAAAGGCTTTAAGAAAGACACTTTTGGTTCTCACATTCCATGATTATGTGATATTCACCTTGATTCCTATATAGAGAATTTTAAGTTGTGAACATTGCCTAAGTCAGTAGATTTGTCATAAAGAATTTCCTTTGCTCTTGTTAGTAATGATTCTTCTTTGTGTACTTGACTCAGTGGATTACCATCATGAGAATACTTACGTACAAATTTGACTCTGAATTGAGGGGAGAAAAGACTGCTGAATGAGATGGCCTTAGAGTATTTCATAAGGTATTTACGAGATGTTCTGTCTTATTCCCCATGATGTTTAAAGCAGAATTAAGGTGAACCTAACTTATTTTTGGATCCTAAACATTCATTAAATTTAGAGAAATTTTAGCCTTTTGAGGTCTTGAGAATAAGTATTATCTTCTGGTTTGTTTTAGTTTTTGTCATTGTTGATGCAGGCGTCACTTTGCCAACTCCTTCAGTCCCACCAGAATATTGTCATCTTTCTGCTTTGTCTATTTCTCCTTTACCTCATCAGTTTTCAAGGCAATTTTTCTGTCATTCAACAGTAAGGATATGTACACTTGCTTAGCTTCAGAAGTATAGTTTGTTTAATTAGTTTTGGGTTATTGCTTTTCTTAGAAATGTTAGTAATTCGTCCATTGAATGGTGAGATTCTTTTCTCTCTAAAAAGTAGTATAGATCACTGATGGAATCAAAAGAAGCAAAGTTTAGGAAAACAAACATAACTGACTCAATTAGTATCAAGGAAGCCAGCCACATGATTTAAAGCCACTCAGGAAGTTTACATTCCAGGAAGAGTTGAAAACAAAAAGAGATGTCCCTTAAAACATTAATGAAAGCAGGAGGGTCACTTAACAGGTTGGCACATGGTGGGTACTCAGTAATTCTAGGTGAATGAAATAAATATCACATCATATACGGTTTTAAATTTACTCTCTGATAAAAAGTGTCAGGTCAACTTTAAAAAATTATTTATATTGCATGTAACACTATTGAACATATTTTAGTAGAAGGGGATGATTATTATCTATTCAAAACTTTGTATTCATATATCCACGGATACATGTTTCCTCCAGAATAAACTCCTGACGTATGGAACAAATCAGTTGGATCCTCATTAATACTCAAAACCTGACAAACTGGGATGGAGAGGTAGAGACACTTCAGGTTTAACCAGTTTCTTTGGATTCTGCAACTAAAATAGACGTGAAACACGAATAAGAACAAGAATAAAAACATTGTAGAATCACTGTTTTGATGTGTGCTCTTGAAGAGAAATAGGAGGAGAAAATCTTAAAGAGAGAAACTTCTGAGATGTAAAGACACCGTGAGATGATGATACTAATGATAACAAAAATGGTACCTACTATTTGCTAACTGATTGTTATGTTTCAGGCAGATGAAGCACTTCCATAGATTATTTAATTTAGTCCTTACAGCAAATTTGCTAGTGAGAACCCTTTTTAAAGGGATTTATATTGAGATGGTGACTCCTTCATCCATAAGCCTGATTATAACAGAGAATCAGGGTGTAGGGGAAGAAGAAGAAGAAAGGAAGCAGCTTCTTTTCAATGAAGTTTAGAAATGTAGAAACCTTTTCCATGTTACACAGCGAGGAAGTGGTACATCTGGGATTAGAATACATGTGGTGTGATTCTAGAATTTATATGAATATCCACTGCAGTACAGTGAGATTTGTGATAAAAAAAAGTTATGGGAAACTAAAATAAATGCAAGAATAGAATTAATTTATATCAATTAACACTTACATTCAAGGCAGTAAGGAACAGAATTGATAACATTAAAATATTGAATCAGTAAGGTGGAGGACTCCTTGAAACTATTACCGCAGTACAAAAAGATAAAATATTAAGGGACGTGATGATAGATGCAGAGGACAGTTAGTGGAGATCCAGCCTGAGAATTTTATGTACGATGGAGGCAGAACATAATTGAGGCAGACTTTTCTTTTTAGGTGTAAAAGATCTACAGATGCAAATCAAAAGACCTTACTCAACTCCAGGGGGAAAAGTCAAGAAAGATAGACCTCATCCCATCCTTGTAACATTTTGAATTGACAGTGATTAAACACACACACACACACACACACACACACACACACACACACACACTCCTGCAAGCATCTTGGTATAAAACTCAGGCTGATATCAAAATTCACCACCACAACAGTAAATACCAGAGAATCATGGACAGTCTCTATGGAGTCGTTCATGTGAGAAGACAACAAAGAGACATTGTCAGATACTCATAGGCTCAAAAAATATACTAACTACACCCTCTTGAAAAGTTACTCGAAAACATATATTAACTCATCAATATAAAATTTTAAGAGCAATGAAGTCATGGAGTGAATGAATAAACATTTTTTCTCCCTTCTAGAAATCTATTCAAAGAAAATAAATCACAATGCAGAAAATAATGTATGTGAAAATATATTCCCCACAGTATTACATTGTATAGTCAAAAATTGAAAATAACCAAATGTTCCTCATCAGAAGACCATGAGATGTCATTAAAGATGATCAAAAAGATTTAAAGAATGTATTAGATTGGTGCAAAAGTAATTGTGTTTTAAAAGGTTAAAAAAAAAATTGCAAACACTGCAATTACTTTTACACCAGCCTAACGTAAAAATCATTTCACAGTGTTCATTTTGTGTGATCTCAGTTATGTAAGAACAAATGTATTGAGCCATTTTTGGAGGGAAATAGTTCATTTTAGTTATGTCTGGGGAGGGAGGATTATGGATGATGTTTGTCTGCCTTTTCATATTTTCTCTGTTCTTTATAAACATTTTGTGATAAACATACAACTTTTGCAACAATGAAAAATAGAAGAGTAGGAATCGATATCTTCAAAATTAGTTTGGGGTTAATTTTAGGAAACCAAACATATGTAGATTGTCCAGGGTAAACATAGCACTGAAGTGTTTTTGTTTGCTCTGGAAATGGAAACATATAAGCAGTATAGGTGTTCCAGAGGCCACAGGTCACATGCCTGTGTGATCTTTGGATCCAAGTTAGCTTTGGACACTAAGCTTGGAAGAAAATGTTCTTCTCTTGAAATATTTGCTATTTCCCCCCACTTCATGCTTCACTCCCCACCCCTCTTCTAACTGAATTGGAACTTTCACGATAGTTTCCTTCAACTTTGCAATTTCTTTAAACCATCTGGATGTTAATCTATCTCAAATAATAGTGAGATTCCCAATAGTTAACTTCATAGTAACTTTCTCAAAGGTAATTTCTCCAAAGTTAGAAAAATTGCTACACTTTCAGCAGAAATCTTTCCTTTCAGCTATATTTACATAATATAAAAATTTGCTGCTTTATGCAGAAATATTTTTCAAATGGACCAAGTTTTATTTCTGTTCCTAAAATACTGATATAAAAAATTTATCATTTAACAAAGTATGCCAGCATATCTGCTTTTCCCAGAAATGCTGAAAAGGATTTGCTAAAACGACGCACTGTCATTCCAACCCTACTTTATATACCAAAGGTTCGTAAAACATAATGACTGGGTGGAGGTTAGCAGCATCGAAAACCAAATATTGCTTAGTCCAGTATGTACATCGACAGTGCCGTGAAGCGGTATATGATCAAATAGCAAATCCTAGAATGAAAACCAAACTGTATTTTCTGCATTTTTTAAAAGCTAATCACTCAGTTTCTGTTATTTCTCTGAACTCCTTCCCTATGTCTTTCCTCTGTACCTTTGCCATGCGTAGCTTTCACTCTTCCTTATGCATCTTGAGGAAGTGTCTGGTTTTTTACTTCCCTGGTAAATGTGAAATTTCTCCTCTGTTGTATTTCTCTTAACTGTACATCTTCTTTCCTTTCCTCCCCAGCCAATGATCCCAAGCATGAGCAGCTGACAGCAACACTGCAATAGTTACTTGATGCTTTTAATAAAGCCTACCTTCAATCAATCCCAAGGCAATTCATTTCCGGTGCTATGCAATTTGTTTACACTTATGTCATGTTAAGACAAAACAAAAAGCAAAACTAAAGCAACATATGAAAGTCCTTTTTAAGGGACTAGAAGCATTTTTTTAAGTACTTGCTTTATTGAAAGTGATAAATTGATAGCAGTTGTTTTTTTCAGACCAAAAATATAAATATTATTACCAGTTGTAGAAGTCCTGTGAATTGTATAACCCTGAGACTTGAAATTGATACGGAGGTAATTTGCTTTTAAGAGGCAAAATAGTATAGGGGCTAAAGTCATGGACTCAGGAGCCAAATTGCCTGAGTTTAAATCTATCTCTTCTCTGCCACTTTCTAGCTGTGTGAACTTGAGCGTTATTTACTAGTCTATGTTTATTTTCTCAGCTACAAAATGAAGATAAAAATAGTATCCACTTCATGGTTAATTAATGTAAAGTATTCCTGGCATGTGGTAAGTTATGTGTTCAATATTATTAACTTCTAAATTATTGTTTTTTAAATTAGGATTTTCCTAGAATGCTCTTCTTCCTACATATAGATGTATAGAATCGTTTACTTAGTAGATTATTCTTCTTTTCATAAGAATGAGATTAAAAGTTAAATTGTCTGCTCCAAACATGTATCTGTTTAATAATTACTGTAGTGTTCAAGTTTCTTTTTCTTGTTTTGATTACACTTTACCTTTGTTGGAAATATTTGTATACTCTTAGTAAATATGTGTATTGTTACTAAAGTCTTTTTTAAAGTCTAGATAGAATTATTTTATCTGTTTAAGGAGTGAGGCTATTTTCAGCTGCAAGGTCTAGCAGTGTGAGAAAAGAGAGGAAGAGAGAAACTGGGAAAGGGATGGAGGTGGATCTTAAAGAAAACATAGCTGAAAATTTCTCCATCAATGGTTCTTTCTTTGTTCATTTAACCATTATTTTTTAAAACACTGTTCAGGAAATGAGTTGTAAACACTACTTCTTGTTCTCAAGGTGTCTGTTATTGAAGAACAACTCATTGTGGTAACTGTTTCTGTGACACGTAGCACACTCTATAAGAAATAAGTCTTGCTAAAGGTAGAATTAAAAACAAAGCTCTTGGTCTAGTCCAGAGAGGTGCTTTTTAGATTGGGACTTAATGAAATCTACAAAAGGAGTAGTTGAGAGTGATAAAACCCCAAATCTACATTGCGAATGATAGAAACTTTAATACTGCCATCATAATACCTAGTACTTTATTTTGTGCTAAATACTTACTCGTTATTGTGTGCAAACAATTCTATAAGTGTGTTTCATTTTACAAGTCTTTAAATTGAAACTTGGAAAGGAAAATTTTCTGAGGTCTAGTGGCCAATCAGTGGTGTTAAAGAGGTCTACCTGACCACAATGTCTAAAGCAGATCCCAGGGAGGCCTGTCTCTCTATCACACTTGGCTGTGTTCTTCATTCGTTTATTTTTTGCCCTGTCCTTCACTTGAAGTTCTTATTTATTTATTCATTTGCTTATTTACTTTTGTCTTCCCGACACTATTCTATACATCATAAAAGAGTAGTACAGTGCCTGGTAACTAATAGGCTAAATTTTATTAAATGAATAAACATTTAACAATACTTTATATACTCCTTAAAATAATCCTATATCATGATCATCGTTTTAGTATTTTCTTCTTTTTACAAATAGTGAAACTGAAACAAGTGGGTGAAAACAGAAGACCTAAAGACATAAACTTTGAATACAAAGCTAGATTTATTTTTACACAAAGCCCACTCACTTTCTTATATTCACATTAATAGTCGCTCCCCTGAAATACCCTTGAAACTGAGCTGATAAAATACAATACTGGCAAATAAGGAGTGTAAAACCAAAAGTTTAATGATTAATTAAAACATGGAAGCAGCAGAAAGGAACAGATCCATTTTTAAATTGTCATTTCTCTTTGTGTAGCAGATCAGTTTTGTTCCTTTGGACTTGTCAGAACCAGTGATTGATACCATCTTTTGATTTATGCTTCTTATTTCAAAACAGATTGTATTAATAGAAAATTTGAAGTATAGTAAGACCAAGAGATCAGGGAATGGTTCTGATTGAATAGACAGCCATTTACACTATTCCCAAGAGAAGGAGGCGTGCCATTCCAGTGGGGCCACACAGAGTAATACACTGGAATTGGTTATAAGGCAGAAGGAGAAGGAAGAACTTTGGGTAAGAAACTTTATTGTGATTATTGTGAGAAGAATGGGCAAGGCAGGATGAGTGGTTTAGGATTGGCTCATTTGAATAATTTCACAGGGCTCTGGAATATAGGTGCTCTCTCTATTGTCTGGTACCTGACTGGCCCTTGTGATTAGAAAAGATGAATAGTGGTCCGGAGTATAAGAACCCAATAAAGGAGTTGGTTTAGGTGTGAGCTCTGGATTGGTTTGTATTTGAAAAGCACACTCATGGGTGAGTTGTTTACTAATTGTAAGAACTGGCTAACCCTGGGAGGGACAGTCCCTGTAGGGTCAGCAAGGCCCTATATATCAAAGCATCAGAATACAGAAAATAAAAAGATACAGTTAATACTTCTCTCAGCTGTGCTTCTGAGGTACTTATTATAGAAAAAACACATTTCTTATCCACTTGGGTTGCAACCAGTCCTTTGAAACAAATGACAGATTTCTGTTCAACTGATTGCTCCTTATGCATTTCATATAATTTGCGTTATATAGAATAAAGGCAAAAATATGTGCTATATTTTCTATGTTACCTTTTCTTAAACTTTGTTTAACTTTTATTTTCTAGGAGAAGGAACAATCACTTTGTATAATAGAGTGGATTCTCAATTGGGGACAATTTGGTTCTCCGAGGGGACACTTGGCAACGTGTGGAGATCTTTCTGTTTTTCACAACTTAGGGGGATGCTAGTGGCATCTAGTGGGTAGAGACCAAAGGTGCTTCTAAACATCTTACAATGCACAGAATAACACCTGCAATAAATAATTATCTTGCTCAATATGTCAACAATGCTGAGGTTGAGAAACCCTGATATAACATAGTATTCTGAATTCACCTATTTTCTCACCTTATTCTTAACTTGCATACAAGGTCGGAAAATTAAGTTTGCGAACTCATCCTAGAAAAAGTGCTACATACCTCATTGCTGAATATCACAACAGTCACTCTCAAAGTACTCCTCTTGGGAAGCTACACACTGACTCCAGCACATTTGCGACCTTTCAAAACAATTGTGGAACTCTTTCTGGGATGGCCATCAGAGCTGTCACCGTATTACCCTTGATGTCCTGAATGTCATCAAAATGTCTTCTTTTCAATATTTCCTTTATCTTTGGGTAAAGAAAGAAGTCACTGGGGGCTAGATCAGGTGAGTAGGGAGGGTGTTCCAATACAGTTATTTGTTTACTGGCTAAGAACTCCCTCACAGACAGTGCCGTGTGAGCTGGTGCATTGTTGTGATGCAAGAGCCATGAATTGTTGGTGAAAAGTTCAGGTTGTCTAACTTTTTCACGCAGCCTTTTCAGCACTTCCAAATAGTAAACTTGGCTAACTGTTTGTCCATTTGGTACAAATTCATAATGAATAATCCCTCTGATTTCAAAAAAGATTAGCAACATCGTTGCAATCAGTTCGCAAACTTAATTGTCAGACCTCGTGTATAGCAATTTGGAAACTATTATGACATTAGAGATTAAAGCATAAACTTGAAAAATGAATCTGGATTCTGATTTTTCCCGTGTTGTTCACGTCCTTCCTGCTCTTTGCCTGAGTGTGGAGATAGAATTCAACTCTATGTAATTTCAATGCCTGTACTTAGAATTCATATTACTAGTTTTCAAGTTTTTTATAATTGCTAAATTACATTTAAAAAGAACTCTTAAATTTGTTTATATATTTGTTGAAAAGAGAGAAAAAGTGGGTGGAAAAGGTCACCATATGAAAATACTTACCTATTCAACATTCAATGAATAAATACTTGCTGAGTGAGAACTTAGTTTGATAAACATACCATTGAGAAGAGTGGATGTTATTTACTTTAATTGAAACTTTCTTCTCAGTAATAGTCAGGCTGGATTAAAAGGTGATACGATTAGTGTGGTTCTCTAGTCTCTTTCTATATGGCATTCAAATAAAGGTTAAAAAGTGAAACACAGAGATCACTGAGAACAAGAGAAAAAATATCAATTGAGGGTAAGTGGAACTGTTCAAAGAGGAAGGGATCTAGGATTTGGAAAATCCAGCAGAGCAAAATGTCAACTAGATAGGTCTACATCTTCCAGATGGCACCTATAATTTAGGCATTATTGTGCCCAGCAGGCCATGACACTGGCCAAAACTTTTTCAAATCAGTACATTGAGGAATTTTTGTTTCTTATAGGCCTGTGAGAAAATAATATATGTGTCTGTTTATATGTGTGTGTATAATTTTATAATACGATTTATGTTAAAAAGTTGTACAGAAATGGGAAAACAACTTGAACATTTTAGTCCTTATGTTTATAAAGTGATATAAACCTACACACATTTAGATATTGTTATAACTGAATTGTATGGCTACATACGTGGCTATGTTCCACGTATGAATTCACAATGATGAAAACAACAAGAATTATATTTATCAAAAAGCAGTGATTCTTATACCTGGAGGACTTTTTCAAATGCAGATTGCTGGGCCCCACCCCCAGAGTTTCTGATTGAATAAGTCTGGGGTGGGGCCTGAGAATCTGCATTTCTAATAAGATATAGCTGAAACTTCTGGTGCAGGACCCCACTTTGAGAACTACTGATCTGTAAATTTAGTGATTCTCCATCCATTATGTTATTTACTCTTAACCACAACCCTGACCAATAGGTATGATTATTCTCATTTTATAAATGGACACTAAGGCTCAGAAGATTAAATAGGTTACCCAAACTCACCCAAATGATGTACGAAGAAAAAACAAAAGGGAATTCTGGTCTGGTGCCAGTTTTTTGGTATTCCTCTTTTACTATCTGGTATTATTCTAATACTGTATTTGATTATACTTTATTTCTGAAGAAGGAGTTTTGGTCTACATGTTATTTCCTCTATTATTTATAGCAGATACTATATTTATGTCTGACCAAGGTCTTTTCATTCTTTCTTCATTCATGAATGGGACACTCTCTATGAACTGAATAAAGGCCTTAAATATATGATAATAGACAGAACCCTAGTTTCAGAGAGGGCATGGATGACATTTTTATTACTTATTTTAGACACAGTGGTATTTGGCCTGGCGTCACGTGCTCAATTATTATTGACCTCTGTTTATTGCTAGCTATGGACTTGAATTTCAGAGGTTGAAACAAAAGAAATTTGGAGGGTGGAAGTGAATTAACTTTTATTTAATGTTAATTAAATAATTTAAGCTGGACACTTTATTAAGTCCATTATTTCACTTGCTTTCAATAAGGAGGGTAGAGGGAAATTGGGAGACTATAATAGGTTATAGATATGCAGGCAAAATTGAAGTATTCTTCATGAAGAATGAATTACTTAATGAACTAAGGAGAACTTTAGGATTCTTAATATATTAATATTTTATAATTTGGATTCAAATTAAGTAGCAATGGATCCATGCTTTCTGCAATACCATCTTGCAAGGCAAAATTATGCCAGCTTACTCCTGGTTTTTAAAGTTTGAGAGCTGTATATTTTTAAGTCTATAATCTTAAAATTTTATATATACATATATATGCATATATACATATATATTTACTTATTTCCAGGCACTCTGCCTGCTTTTGTTCCAGTCTTTCCTTTTTTTTTTTCTTATTCCCTTCTTCACTGCTCAAGTCCAACACAAATGGTTCCCTTTCAACACACAGTTCTGCTCATTATTTAAGATGGAAATAAGCTAGAAAGGCATTTTCACATGCTATTTCCAGAACACCTCAAACTGAGCTTTGTGTGTAGGCCAATTCCTATGGAAAACCCAACCAAAAGCTTCTGGAAAACCTAACCAGTGTCATCAGCAAAAGAAGCTTTAGATTCCATGGCCCATTTACCATCTTCTTCAGTGAATAACAAATTGGTTGGACTCTATTGCCATTATGAGACTATCAAAGCAGTAAATTTTATGGAATAACTCAACCATAATTACAAAGAAAAACCAACATAGCAATAAAGCAATTTTGAAGAGTATTTCTCATTTAGACCAAATTTTCTATTCTTGGAAAATGGTCATCCTAAACTCATGAAGGGTCAGCAAGCAAGAGACAAACAACAGACTGCTGATGTGTTCCTTAAAAACACCTCTCTTCACATGAGGGCTTGGCTTTTAGGCTGTAAAAACACATCCTCAAATTTATGGGAACAAAAATTTCTCCAGAATGGTGAGTGTGTAGAATGTGTTCTCATGAGAAGGATCTTCATGGAGTATAATTGTATGATTGCTCTTTACGTGCAAAGTGTCTGTTTGCCTTGCAGGTAGTTTGCATATACACACCAAAAGTACACGGCTCACCATTAAAGCTGGAACTTTAGTCTCTACCCTTTGTTTGGTCTGGTGGGACAGCATGGCAGGTATGTTGACCTCTTTTACTTTCATTATTGGCTTTTCCAAAGTTCATGACTAATAGCTTAAAAAATTATCAATCACCTTTTAAATGCCTTTTACTACTTTCCTCTTTATTATTCTGATAACCCTTTATTAAACACCTGCTGTGTTTATTGTTCACATCACTAAAATAAATTCACATTCTCTTTTTGATGCAATAGTCATTTGCTGTTTTGACTTGGCACTTCATCACAGATGTAAAGTTTTTATGTCCATTAAAAATTTTTCTGCATTTTAATAAGTTCTACCACAGAACTATGGTAGAGATGTATAGGTGAGTATATCTGTTCTAACAATATGAACAATAAAACTAGACTTGAGGCGTCTGTATATATTTTTCTGGTGCTTAGTAATTATTACCTGGACTTGTGCAAGGGTAAAGCAAACGTCCATTTTGAGAGCTCTAGTGTCGGGAACTGTACTCCTTGTACCAATCTGCAAACTTCCTGGCATTGAGGTTCCTGAGGTAGAGAAGTGGGAAGAACAGTGTAGCTTCGTGGAAGGGCATGGGTTGTAGTGCCAGACAGAACACTGGCTGAAATCCATATTCTTTTGCTCCTTAGCCATGTGACCCTTGGATTCTTATTTACCTTCTGTCGCCATATTTGTAAAAATGAGATTATATAATTTCCTACTCAAATTTTTTTGAATATGAAACAAGAAAATATGGGTAAAACATCAGTCGTAATGACTAGCATAGAGGAAGCATTCAATACAGAACAGTTCTCTGTTGTATACAAGTTACCTGTTTCAGTGGCAGTATTGTTTTAACTTCTTAACATCTGTTGTGGTCAGAATCATTCTACCACTACCCTACTTTTTCCTTTGTATGTTTATTTCTTCAGACTTCTAACTAGACCTGTCTTCTGATGTATTTCTTCCATGACTCAATCTGACAAGTAACTAGTTTGATGATGACTAGAGAGGAAGGCAGTTTCTAAGTCTTCCCAGATACGTGGGTCTTTTGCAGAATTGGTAGCTACCTTGTTCTGAAGGAATGCTGCAGGGAAAGCTAGGTTTTGACTACCCAGTATAAAAATTTGAGAGATGGATTATGTTCAGTGCATGCATATTAGTATGTAAATGACGCTGCGTAATCTCTCACTGCTTAGGACCCACCTATACAGACATTATTGCACAGTCCTCCTAACTTTTTGATCGAGCTGCTCCTTGAGCAGAGGACTGCACTTTGCCCAGTTTAGGGGACATGTAGTTTGCAGGCCATGAGAACACTTCAGGGCAAAAAGTGTTAAAGGAACTTTTCCATTTTCGTGAGCCGATGTCCCATAAATATCTGGGCAATGTGTGAGGAGGAAAAAAAGGCAGACTGGTGATTCCGAAAACAGAGTGAAGGTATTTTCCTGGTTCTCCAAATCTGTCTAACTCTTAGGGTTCCTTCTCCTTCATAATGCTGTTCCTCTCCTAGCACTTTAAACGTGGGATTTTCAGAGTTCCTTCTTCACACTCGTGCTCTTCTCACGACACACACTGTGGCGTGATGTCATCTAGTCTTGGGATCTTGATTACCACCTCTCAGACATTTCCCTGACACTCATATTCTTAGTTTTGACTGTCAGTTGGATATTTTCTTCACTGAACTTTGTGGACTTCCCACTTTCAGTGCATGTCACAGTAGAACAAACTCAAGTCGCTCCTCTCCCTGTCATGGGTAGATTCTCTGTCTTACCACTGTCTACCTATTACCCAACTTAGAAATCTGGGAGTCAACTGTGGGTACTTCCTTCCTTTCAGCACTTATATCCATTAGAATCTGGCAGTTTTACTTCTATCTATTTCTTGAATCTATCTCTTTCAAACTGTATCCTACTTCAGTGCGTTATTTTATTTATTCACTTATGTGATTTTTTGCAGTAGACTTCTAACTAGACCTGTCTTCCACAGAGCCACAAGAGTGGTAGATCTGAAACATAAATTAACCATTTTCTTCTCATGGGATAAAGTCCAGACCCTTAAGTGTGACGTAAAAAACCTTCATGATTTGACACTGACTGGATACTCATTGTACATACTTGATGCTCCAGCAATATGGGGAGGTTAATGGATCTCTGCATATAGCAGACTACCTCTCTCTCTCTCTGCCCACCCACCCCCACCTTTTTTGAGTTGTCTCCTTACCGTTTTAGGCTGCTCCTTACTTTTCCACCTGCCTAACTCCTACACATTGTCTAAGTTTTGGGTGAGATGGCCACTTCTCCCCCAAAACCTTCACTGAATTGATTTCCCATCTACGTTGGGTTCTATAAAGTCAGATGCTGAGCAGAAGATTCATGTGAAAGTGTTGAGATGCCTTCCCAGGAAATGCCAACAGGGGAGAGGGAAAATGGAACCCATAAAGGAAAGGAAGCAGACAGGTAAAGATGTCATCACCCAAAGTCCTACTGAGAGTGACTTTGGCTTGGCCTCATGGGGGAGCTCTGAAAAGCATCATGCCTCAGAGTTGTCTTGGATTGTGTAAGAAAGTTCTCCATCTTTCAGCTATTGTTAAGGTTTCTCCTCCAGGAGAATGTAAATTCTCAGGCATTTTAATCTCTTTGTGCAAATAACCAAGTGTGGCTGGCTATTGAGAATGCACACTTCAAGAGAGTGTGTACAAAAATTCTAAAGGGGTTGGGGAGTAAGAGTGGAGCATGTGCCCATGGATTCCATTCTAGATGATCTCATGATACCATCATATCCAAAAAATGAGGTTTATTCAGCTTGCTGCAGCAAGGGGAACACACCACAGAGCCTCTCTATAAGAGAGGGTGGGGAGGGCTTGTGCTGAATGATTCTCAGGAGGGCTCAAGGAAGGGGATGTCAGCTTTCTACTGATGCTGTCAAAGGGTGGGGCAGTTCTGCAACTGGGTATCTCAGTGATCCTTGTAGGAGGCAAGAGGAGTGCGGTGGGGCTGTGGAGGTCAATGGGAAGGGGCGCAGCAGTCGACTCAGAGGAAGGTGTTAGTCATTTCTCAGCTACAGCGTGGCTTTGGATATGTCATTTTAGAAATATTGTTTTTCATTGACCTTGTCCAAGACTAATTGGAAACTGTTGATATTCTGTTAGAAATATCACAGTTTATAATAATCAACAGGGCTGATTTCCATTTTCTTACTAATCATCACCTTCATGAGTTAGTCCATAAATCCTACCACGTTGGGAAAATTGAACAAGTAACGTATTACTTAATTTTAGGGGTTTATGGTTTAAAATAATTTCCCCTACAACAGAGTTATAGACAAACTTGTAATATATCACAGCCACTTTATTAGGTGCAGATAAAACACTCCAGTTTGTATTAGGTGGTTGCCATCAAGAGATTTGGGGCAGAGGGTTGAGATTGACATTGGTTGATGCAACAGCCTGGTACTCACTTAACACATTACTACTCTGCTTTCTTGGAGCTTGAGGAGGAGGGAAAGGGAGTAAACCAAATGTTTCTTCTTCCAAGATGGACCACATTTCCAAAGTGACTCTTATTTACTCAGTGGAACTCAATTATCAGTCAAGGTCCCTGCACAAAGCAGATGACACACTCAGACTTGGTAATTTCAAGAGAGTACAATAAAGGGCCGTTTAAGAAGATGTGTGCAGGGTACAGGGAAACCATATGGGTAATCTAGGACACAGGGCTGGTGGAGACTCAGTAATTGTTCCTGTGCCTGAAAGAGTGAGGGGAGGACATGTGGATAGAATCTGGACACAGAAGACTGTGTGGAAAGGGCAACCTAACAGGAATGTGACCTTAGGATTCAGCAAGCTGGGGTGACCCTCCTCTGAAGGAGCCAGGGGAAAACTACCCCGACTCCATTCTCCGGTATGGTACTAATGCTCCCACTGACCAACAGTAGGAAGGCAGAGGATAGGGGAACTCTTTGATAATGTGCATTCAGGTCAGTCTTCTGAGGCACAGAGAAGGGTGGATCAGGGTAGAAAGTAGATCTGAACGGATGAATGGAATCTGGCAAAAGCTGTCGAGAGGTTTCTGGATTTGCTTTTGTCTGAATTGTCATATTTATTTCAACATTGGGGAATATGAACCAAATTGGCTCAGGGAAAGGTTTGCAGTTGATAGCACTGTTCTGGTACCTGTTGCTTTTGACCATAAACTATTCTTGTGATGATTAGGGGAATGGCTGTTACCAAATTACAGTGTCCCCAATTACAGGTAAAACACTAGACTTTGTAAAGAAAACAAAGAAACAAACAGAAAACAACAACCCCAAAATTTGGGTTGTAGTCATTTATGAATATGACTACAACTAGTGTACCCACACCTACCATCTTGTTATGGCAGGAATATTTGCACTTGGGTCATTTTATAGTTGCTTATGAATATGCCAAAAGATTGTTCTGCATGTAATTCACTTGTATCATGACACATGGACTAGTCTAAAGTTTTTCAATAAACCTTAACATATCTAGGTAGAATCAATACCCCTGTAAAAAAAACAAAAAACAAACAAACAAAACTAAAAACACTTCTGCACCATGTGTAGAATTTGGAGAATGCAGTTTTGAATTGAGAGCTATTTGAATGGAAAAACATACTAAAATAAATCACTTAGCAGTTTTCTCATGGGCAGGTTTCATTATCAAAGTCTCAGAAGTAGTTGAGAATAGGGGGAGGGTTTATTGGGGGTAGGATGAGGAATACCAATGTGGACAGCTTTTCAAGAAAAGACCAGTGGCAGGTAAATTAGATGAAAGGATCAGAGAAGAACATTGATCTAAAGCAAAGTCATCCATATTGATATCTACATTATTCCTTCTTTATAGGGCAAAAAAGCAGATAATAAGTATTAAAAATGGTATATGCTAAATATAAAATGACTCAGTCAAAAGCTTCTCTTGGGAATGGGGGGAATTTCTTTGATGTTGGAGAATAGGTACAGTTTAATTCTATGAAATGAATAAGATTAAATTAGTATATGTAAAATGGCACCTTTAGGGAAAATATGTTAGATTGATTATAGGTATGAAAGGAAAGAAGAAGAATAAAGGAAAGATTGAAATAATTCAGTTTATAGATGCCAAGAATAAGGAGAAAACATAAATGTGACCAATGTGAGAAATAATATGGAAACTGGTAAATGAATTTTACTAATAATTCAATGGTACATCTGGATCTTCTTTTTAGGAATATGTCGCACATAAAATATATTTGGGAGGCATGACCAAACAATAGAAAATCTTTCAACAACAGTTACCCATCTCAGCCCCTGAATGTCCCTGTGACCTTCGGGCAAGTCTCTGCATCTGCTGCCAATTCCCTCATCTGTGAAGGACAGAGTTGAGATAGAAAGATTTTTCTAATGCTTGAGTTGCATTATACTAAATAACCCTGTACCTACCACAGGCACAAACCCTTATTTATTTAATGAGATGTAGCTCACACATAGTAAGTTTATACATGCACAGATCTTATTTGTAGAGCTCAGTGAATTTTTATATGCATCTGTAATCACCACCCAAATCAAGACATAGATTATTTTTAGCACTCAAGAAGGTTCCCTTGTTTCCCTTCCCAGTCAACATCTTCCTGCCTAAAGGTAGTCATTTAATTTGACATTTCAGTAAATTAGATTTGCCTGTTTTTGAACTTTATAACATGAAATCATATACTATTCAAAATATTGTTATTTAACTTAGCTATTAGTATTATTCAAAATAGATAACCTTAACTTTAATTGGTGTTAATGGCCTCAGTATGATGTTATACAACTTTATGTGCTCTTTGCATTTTATGAAACTAAGATGAAACATGTAATTTAATTTATCATGCCAAAAGCTCCTTGGGTAATTTTCTTCCAGGTGGGAATATCCTCCCTTGTCAAATATGACTGTCTAATGCTCACTCAATTTCAGGATCCCATTTAAGTCCACTGTCTCCATGAAGCCTTTTCATATCTATTCCAGTTCACATTACTGCCCTGTTTTCTGAACTCTGCTCGGTTCTTAGTCTCTCGAACTTAGTGTGAACATTAATCACACAGTGCTTGATATCATTGAACTGTTCCACATATTGTAGTGCCATCTTTCTAAAATAGTGCATGTGCCAATGAAAAAAGTTTCATTTGTTTTTCCTTAAATCCCAGAATAATGTAAACATCACTGAATAAAAGTGGTTGACAGTATTCATGTGTATGTGTATTCTTCTTTCTGTTATACAATCAACATATAAGTACGTGGGCTCTGGAGTCAGATAGCCTGAATTTGCATTGAGGCCACCATTTATAAGCAGTGGGCTCATGGGCAATTTACCAAACTCTTTTAAGCTTCGATTTTAACATCTCTAAAATGCAGGTCATGGAAGAATTTACACATGCACACAAGATGCTCAGCACTTTTCATTTTCACTAGGATTTCCAATCCAAGTATGCTCTATTGCAAAACCATTCTTTATATCATGTTCTGTCATATATTCATTAGCATTGTTCTGGTCTCAGAAAACTGTTTCAAAGTGACACATTTTAGGTAATCAGTTAAAGAAATAACTTCTTTTCCATTTAGGCCCCTATCTGTGGGTTTTAATCCTTAATATTAGAAGAAATTGCCACTACATTTTGATGTAGCATTTACTAGACTCCTAATAGGTGTCAATGCTGTGATAGGTGTGTGTCTGCAGTATTAGGTTTTTAGTAGATGACTGGGTAATAAGTTAAGGGGAATGATGTCACTACCTGAATATCTGGAGTAGCTTTTTCTAAAAGGTTGTTTTTTCAGTAAAATCTTTGAAAGTAATAAAATTAGAAGTGAAATACTAGAAAAAAAGATCAAACTGTGTTTTTTTCCAAGTGACTTTTACCCACTTTTAAACTCAAGGAAATGAGATATTTATTTGTATTCAAAACTTTAGTAATGAGCATGTAATTTGGCTCAAAAATTCCTACAGGAAAATTAGGCCAATATATACTAAAATTTAATGGAAAGTTATTCTTTTGAGGATTATGATTAAAATTAATGATATTCTTGCCTACATATGAGTACATTCTAAAAGTACTGACCATTTCAAGTTAAGCCTTAAAATGCAGGAGTTGGGGAAGGAAGGAACAAATCACCACACACTGATGTGGTCACAATATGGGGTGCAAACATATGCCATGGACCTTTTCCTGAATCAGCCTTATGTTCAAGTCAGCATATCATTAAAATAAACACACAAGCAAAAAAACAAAAATAACAACAGAAAGCTTTTCATAAACTCCTAGATGAATGTGGCTTTCCCACCATATTAGAACTAATTGAATTCTGACGTAATACCCTGCTCCTCTCCTCTGTTCCAATTCTTGGGTATTTATATAGCAATTTTGGTCATAGTTTGGTAATGATGTAGATTTATGGAGGATCACAACACATGATTCATACAAAATCTTTTTTTTCCCTTTTTTTTCATTTCTGGAATCCTCTTGGCCTAACTTCCAAAACTCAGCCACTAATAGAACATAAATACAGAGTGGCTATGTTTCTATTTCTAGAGAGAAGTTTAGTAACTATAGTACTAAGACCTGGGGGTGGTTGGATTTTGGTACTTCCAAATCAGTAAAACATACTCATTTGCAACTTTTTAGGGTCATATTCATTCTGTGTTTATCTTGGTGCTTTATAATAACATGGCTGGCCTTTGCAATGCTGTTTGTATATACATTCTATAATTTTTTCTTTAAATTTTTCCTAGTTATTTTTGGAGAGATTCATTTGGGTTGAAGAACGTTCTGGGAAGTTTGGGAGTGAACAGGTATAGAACAACTATGGAAGACTTTTAGATATTGTTTTTGTTAAACTCAATAACAAAATTTTAATACCTCTTTTCCCAAAACATTTAGCACTTACTATCTAGTATGTCATTAGGTAACGTGGTATTAAAATTGGAACTGGACTTCATTTTTACATTCCTGCAATCAAAATCAATCTTTTATTTTTAAGAGAAAAGAGAATTTGTCCCAGTATGTGAAAAAAAATACAGGGAAAACAAAAATGAAAAACAAAACATCAACCTGAATATGTAAGTTCAACTTTGCCATTTAAAATGGCTTATTTTCAATTTTTTATCTTTTAAACCTGAAAATGAGCAATGCCCCAGTTCCTTCAGGTTTGGAAAGGGAAACCAATTTACTTTAAAAAAAAAAAACAACAACTGAGATTTATAATCCTTTCATCATTCACCAGATCTTTACTGAGGGCCTGCTATGTGTGAGGTCTGGGTTAAGGCCCAGAGATGCAGTGGTGAACAGAACAGATGCAGACCGTGTCCTGGCCTCCTAGACCTTACACAAGAGAGGCACACATTTTCTACATGTCTTTTTTTATCTTGCAATACAATTTATATATTAATTATATATAATTGACTTTATAATATATACATGTTCTTAATTATAGCATATAAATAATGATTGACTCAAGTATGTAGTGCCTTAAATATTATGTGTAGGTTTTTTATTTAAATATAATTGACATGTTACATTATATTAATTTCAGGTATACAGTATAATGATTCAATATTTTTATATATTGCAAAATTATCAACATAGTAAGTCTAGTTAACATTGTCACCATACATAGTTACACATTTTTTTTATAATAGCTTTTAGAATTTAGTCTCTTACAACTTTCAAATGTGCAATACAGTGTTATTAACTATAATAACCATGTCGTACATTACATCCCCATGACTTTTTTATTTTATAACTGGAAGTTTGTACCTTTTGACCACCATCACACACTTTGCCCACTCCCTAAACCCACCTGTGGCAACGCAGTCTGTTGTATGCATCTGCAAGTTTTGTTTTGTTTTTTTAGATTCCACATATAAGGGAGATCATACAGTATTTGTCTTTCTCTATTCAACGTATTTCACTTAGCATAATGCCTTTAACGTCCATCCAACTTGCCACAAATGGCAAGAGTTTCTTTATTTGTATGGTTGAATAGTATTCCATTATGTAAATATACCAAATTTTCTTTATCCATTCATTCATCAGTGGGCACTTAGGTTGTTTCTATATCTTGACTATTGTAAATAATGCTGTAATGAACATAGGGGTGCATGTATTTTTCCTAATTAGTGTTTTTGTTTTCTTCAGATAAATACCCAGAAGTGGAATTATGGGTCCTCTGGTAGTTCCATTTAAAAAATGTTGAGAAACCTCCATACTGTTTTCCAAAGTGGCCGCACTAATTTACAAAACAATCCCACCAACAGTGCCCAAGGGTTATCTTGGTTTTTTGTTGTTGTTGTTGTTTGTTTGTTTGTTTTTGTCTTTTTTTAGTACAATTTATTTATTTAGACATTCAATATTATTCTAAATTAATTTCAGGTATACAGCATAGCGTTATTTTATATTAACTTCAGATGTACAGCATTATACAGCACAGCATAATTTCAGGGGGTTAGACATTTATATAAGTTAAAAAGTGATCCCCTGACTAGTCTAGTACCCACCTGGCACTATACATAGTTATTAATATAATATTGACTATATTCCCTATGCTTTACTTTATATCCCCATGACTATTTTGTAAGTAACTACCAACTTGTACTTCTTATTGCCTTCACCTTTTCTACCCTGTCCCCCAACCCCCTCCCATCTATCACCCCAACAAAGCTAGTACCCATCTGACACCATACATAGTTATTACAACATTATTGACTATATTCTCATGCTATACCTGCTACATCCTCATGACTACTTTGTAACAATTAATTTGAACTTCTTAATCACTTCCACTTTTTCATCCATTCCCAACCCCCCTCCCATCTGACAACCATCAAAATGTTCTCTGTATCTATGAGCTTTCTGTTTTGTTTATTTTGTTCTTTTAGATTCCATGTATAAGCAAACTCACATTATATCTGTCTTTCTCTGTCTGACGTACTCCACTCAGCACAATACCCTTCAGGTCCATCCGTGCTGCCACAGATGGCAAGAACCCATTCCATTCCATGGATGAGAATTATTCCATTGTATATATGTACACCTACTCTTTTTCCATTCATCCATCAATGAACACCCAGGCTGCCTCTACATCTTGGCTACTATGAACTTCAATGAATATATGGATGCATTCACCCCCTCAAAGTAGCATTTTGGGTTTTTTTAAATTAATACCCAGAAGTGAGATGACTGAGTCCTTTTTTGTGTCTTGTTATAGCCTTGTGTTTTTTTTGTTATTGTTGTTTATTTTAAAAAAGTTTATTTATTAGTTTCAGGTGTACAAATGTAATAGTTAAACATTTATACCCCTCACAATGTGATAACCCTCCTGCCCCCAATCTACTACCCCTCTGACATCAAATATAGCAGACTCTATTCCTTATGCTGTACTCCACATTCTGTGAAAAACAAATATATATATATATGAAATTATAGTTGACATTCATTATTATTCAGCTTCAGCTTCAGATGTACACTGCACCTACGCTGCCCATGAAGTGGTCTAGCCTTTGTTTTAAAGTCTATTTTGTGTGGTGTAAGTAATGCTTCCTCGGCTTTTTTGTTTCTATTTTCATGAAATACCATTTTCCCATCCCTTTACTTTCAGTCTTGTGTGCCTTTTGATCTGAAGTGACTCTCTTATAGGCAGCATATGTAAGGGTCATGTCTTCTTATCCATTCAGCCACCTTATCTTTTGATTGGAGCATTTAATCCATTTACATTTAAAATAATTTTTGACAGATATGTAGTTATTTCCATTTTAGTATTCATATTTTTTATCTTTTTTCTGTCTTAAAGAAGTCCCTCTAACATTCCTTGTAATACTGGTTTGGTGGTGATGAACTCCTTTATCTTTTTCTTGTCTGGGAAGGTCTGTCCTTTGATTCTAAATGATAGCCTTGCTGGGTATAGTAATCTTGGGTGTAGGTCCTTGCTTTTTATCACTTTGAGTATTCCCTGCCAATCCCTTCTGGCCTGCAAAGTTTCTCTTGAGAAATTAGCTGATAGTCTCATGGGATCTCCCTTGGAGGTAACTAACTGCTTTTCTCTTGCTACTTATAAGATTCTCTCTTTGTCTTTAATATTTAGCATTTCAATTATAATGTATCTTGGTGTGGGTCTCTTTGTTTTCATCTTGTTTTGGATTCTCTGAACTTCCTGGGTTTGTATGTCTTTTTCCTTTGCCGGGTTAGGAAACTATCCTCATTTTATTTTTATTCTTTTTTATTTTATTTTATTTTTTGCTGTTCTGATTGGGTGTTTTGTGTTACGCTATATTCAAAATCGCTGATTTGATCCTGTGCTTCATCTAATCTACTGTTGATTTCTTCTAGTCCATTCTTGTTTTCAGTTATTGTATTCTTTATTCTGAGTGGCTCATTTTATGTTTTCTATCTCCATTTTTATGGTTTCTATCTCTTTGTTGAAGTTCTTTCTGAGATCATTGAGCATCCTTATAACCAGTGTCTGGAACTCTGTATCTGGTAGATTGCTTATCTCCATTTTGTTTAGTTGTTTTTCCGGAGCTTAGTTCTGTTCTTTTATTTGGGACATGTTTGTCTCCCCATTTTGGCTGCCTCCCTGTGTTTGTTTCTATGTATTAGGTAGGGCTGCTATGGCTCTGGTCTTAGTAGAGTGGCCTTATGTAGGAAGTGTCTTGTGGGGCCCACTGGTACAGTCTCCCTGGTCATTTGAGCTGGGTGTTCTAGGTGTGTCCCTTGTGTGGGTTGTTTGTGCCCTCCTGTTGTAGTTGAGCCTTGGTTGCTGTTTACACATCAATGGGAAGGATTGACCCTTGGGCTGATTGGTTGTGAGGACTGGTCATGATTACAGTGGAGGAGCTGTGGTGCAACGGCTGACCCTACAAAGCAGGGTTCACTTTAGCTGGGCTCTAGTGCCTGCCCAGTCTGCCCCTTGTGTGTGTCGTCCTTGTAGGCAGCCAGGTGATGCTCCAGTTTGGTCTGAAGCTGGCCACTGGGTGTGCCGGACTTGGGGTCTCCTGGGAGGGGATCTGTTGCAGCCCAAGTTCAGCTACAGCCTATGCCCTGCCCGGGCATAGGGTTCTGGCATGAGCCACAAAGCAATCCACAGATGGCTGCTGCCTGCACTGGGTTTGAAGATACCTTGAGAGGCCAAGCCTTGCATTGAGGCCAGTTGTCATTATTGCCAGCCTCAGGGCTGCTCAGCCAGAGGTACAGGACATGCTGAAGTCAGATGCTGCTTGTTTGGGTATTGTGAACATTTGAGAGACTTTATGAAAGTTTGAAGCATGAGATAAGATAGGTTGTTTGTACAGAAAAGCCATTGGAAGTAGCTTGGGTGTTCCCAAAAGTTGGGTGCAGTGGGGTCTCTGAGAATCACTAGGGCAGGGCCGATGCAAGGTGATAGCCCATTTGATAGAGACTCAGATATGGCATCTGCCTGCATTTACACACAGGGAAGGGAAGGGCTCAACAAAGAAACAATGGCTTCTGCCAGCTCCTACATCTGGGAGAAAGCTGCTCTTTGAGCCTTCACCCTGAAGGTAGACAATTCAGTTCCTTTCCATATGTTTCTGGCACCTTTCAAGCTGTTGCCCCAGTGAGTCATTCCATCAGTAAGTCTGTATGTGGGACCTTTAAGAGGGGCACCTGGGACTGCAGCTGCCCTCTGGTTCACTCAGCCACAATCTATGCTGGTTTTCATAGTCAGAAGTTATGGGGACTTCTTTCTATGCACTGAAGCTTTGGCGGGAGAGCCGGTGGTTGGGCCAGCTAGGACCCCTTGCTCCTCCGGGTGTGTGAGTGTGGTGGGGGGAGGAAATTCCACAGCTGAGATATCCCTCCTGGTTTTTAATCGTCACCTGTGGGTGGGGGACCAGCCCGTTCCGTTTCTCTGCCCCTTATGCCAGTCTTGAGGTGTCTTCTTCTGCATGTCCATAATTGTAGGGCTTCAATTCAGTTAGACTTTCAGGTGATTTTCAATGATGTTTGTTCTGTAGTTTAGTTGTAATTGATGTGGTCCTGAGAGAAGGTGAGCACAGCATTTACCTACTCTGCCATTTTGACTAGAAAATACTTTTTAAAATCTTTTTTATAATAATCGTTCTAATAGGTGTGAGGTAATACCTCATATGTGGTTTTGATGTGCATTTCCCTGATGGTTAGTGATGTTGAGCACCTTTTCATGTACCTATTGGCTATTTGTATGTGTTGTTGGAAAAATGTCTATTCAGATCCTCTGCTCAATTTTTAGTCAAATTGTTTATGCTTAGCTTTTATGAAATGCTTCTTTATAGGAAAGAAATGTGCATATTAACTCCCCATGTTCTTTTTACATCTTATTGCTATTAAGTAAAGGTACAAATAATTATTAAATAAGGCTGTCTATAAATATCCATAAATGAGACAAAATATTTTTGTATACAAATTGTACAGTAAGCACATACACTTTAATCAAAGGCAGACTCTAAAATAATAGTTAATATATTTGGCATTTGCATTAACACAGGACATTTATGGAAGGTTTATTTATCAAGTTAAGCAACTTTATAGTACATATGGATGCTGGATAATTAAAATACCTCTGCATGGGAGTTTACTTTAGAAACTGACACAGGGAAATATTTTGATTTCCACCTGCTTTGAGTAATTGCATTTTAATATCTGTTCTCAGAAGTGGTTATTTATTTTTTATGAGAATTCAATACATTTAAATTTGTTCTTTTTCCAGGTATATTAAGGATAATTAATATAGTAGACACTGTGACTCTGAGGTAATGCTTTATCCCCAGCCCAAGAGTGTTTTATCATTTTTGTATAGTATTGATTGATGGGGCTTGGTTTGGGTGTTATAGTCTCTAATATGTGTCTTTTATTAAGAAGGTCATCAGTGTTACGTTTTATGCATATATACCGTGGTAGACTATGTGCTGCAACAGCCAGATCCCTCTTTCGGATTATAGAAATTATTCTCTTAGCTGCTAGGAGTGCTGCTAAAAGAAGATTATCAGTTATCAGCTCTCTTTGGAAATTGTATCAAATTCCCTGCCTGAGCAGGCCAAAGGATGATCAATGTTGTGTATGAAGGCCCAGCTGGTCTCTGAAGGGATTTCTAGCTCAGAGTTTATGTGGGGTCAGCTGAGGCTGTGGGTGGTGTTGTGATTATAGTGCAGCTCAATTTCTCTGCTATCAACTCCTCCCTTCTTACAGGTGTTGATTCCAAGAGCACTCCCAAATAAACACTCCATCTCAGAGTATGCTGCCTGGGGAACCCAAGCTGTGAAATATGCCCATCGACTCAGAAGTCAAATGTCTTGGTAGCATTGCAAATTGACAGTAAATTCTAGCAGCTATAAACTACATTGAAATATATTCTGATCAATTAATCAATGTAAATATTAATGAAGATACAGCATCTTGATTTTCTAATAGTTTCTGATTCTTGAAACACTCAGCTTCTTCACTTAATCTTGGTTAACTAGTAATGAAAAGCAGAAGGACAATATGGCACATAATTGAACTCATCAGAAAAACAAAACAAATCCATAGTAATCACATTTTTCTTTTGTGAAAGTCCTTGTACTATTTTGACCTACAGATTGAGCAGGTTGTGGCCTGATTTTAAACAAAGGAAAAGATGAAACAGACTCTTGTTAATCATGCTGGAACTTCTAGAACAGTTGTTGCTATGGGAGATATTGTCCCGGTATTACTTTTGAATTTTACATGAGGACATTCACTTCCTCTTTGGCACTGCAAATTGCAGGAGTGATTTAGGTAGTTCAAAAACACATAACTCTCCTGCTGTATTCGAATGCACAGCATTGCTATTGGGCATCTATTTGAAGGTAATGCCTTTTCAGCAAAGCAAGGAAAAGTCTGTGAACTGTAATTGCTCACTGAAAACGTGTTTTATTATTAGCGCAATTTCTCAAGAAAGCTGTAAAGAATAGAAACTGGGCTTAGGGAGTTAATAAAACGATATTGCTGTTTCCCTAGCCAGTTTTTCCAGGTGCAGCGTCTGCCTCTCAAACAAATCCTCAGTTTCAGAATAGAATAACTCCTGCGCATGTGTCAGTGGTCAAACCCAGAGAAGTGGAGTCTCATCCAAGAGAAACAAGATTAAAAATTCAGCAAGAGAGAGAAATCTGGACATGCGCCAAGCAACTTTTCATCAGCATGTCTGTCTAAGAGGAAACATTTTCCAGTGGCCTTCCTCCTTTTTCTTTAGAAATGAGCTCAACTGTCTTGTTTCCAGGTGCGGTTACGAATGAATTGTTTTAGGTATGGAGAAGCATTAATAAATGATGCTGTTTGTTAAAGGTAACTTAGATGCCCATACCCTCAAGTCACTGTCAAATCTAGAGAACAACCAATTCTAGCAAATTTCTCTGCAGTCCACATGGGGACTTGTGGGTGTGATTTTCCCAAAGGCGCAGGACTCGGGTCAGGCAGACAAGGCAGATGTGGCAGGTAGAAAGAGGACTATTATATATGCTGACCTCTATTAGGGAAATGGCAGCATTTCCGGAACTCATTAACTGCTGTCTGTCGTTCATTTTCCACTTACACTGCCTCCTACTCCAGCTGTGGATGCAGACACTGAAGGCGGGCAGAGCAGGCGTGGCGCCAGCAGAGGGCGCATCCCCAGCCCGAAGCCAGGGCGTCTTCCACCTGTCCACCGGAAAAGTACAACTCTGTTTTCAATTACAAAGCTTATTCTCAACCGGATGCTATATGGCTTTAGCTGATAAATCTCCCGTCAGGCAGGAGCATTTGAAAGTTAGAGACATTGAGAACACACAGAGCTCAAGTGTTTTGCACCAAGCGGTGTTTACAGAAAAAGAAAAACCTGGTGAGTCATTTTTTATTTTTAAAAGGGAACTACCAAGAATTCATATGTGCAAATCGCAACTCTCTGCATTTAAGTCGACCAAACATTAAATGCTAATGTGTGCAGAGGATGAGGTGGGAACAATGCTGCTTACCAAAACTCTATAGTAGATTGATTTCAAAAGTGTCACGAGAAGGTGTGGAATTAAAGATATTTTGCCTTAGCTGTTTCCTTTTTATCCACCTGGGTAACAGGGGAATTGTTCAGTATTCAGAAGGAAGCAGGGAACACAAAGACCACCATCATCAATAATCCTGAATTACAGCAAACTCACTGCAAGTGTCAAATTGTCAATAGGCCATGACGCAGGTTGTAGCCTAAAATAAAGGAAAAGGAAGCAGGGCTCAAGGAGAGAGGGTGAGAAGAGAGATGATGCTGCTGGAGAATTGGAGAATGGTTATGTTGTTCTCTGAACACTCTGCCACTCTCCTTCCAGTGAGTGTGTTACACAAATTTCTTTAAAGTTGTGTCATCCCACACTCCTGCAGAGTCCCTCAACTTGACATCATTAGCAAAGTGGATGAGCATGCCCCCTGTGTATTCATTCAAGTAATGTCAATATTGAACGGAAAGGGACCTCCTGGTATGTGTCTAGGAATTTTTCTCTAGGGTGACACTGTTTCATTAATCAGAATTCCTTGACATAGTTGTTAAACAAAATGTTAGTCCTGCTGATTGTTTTTAATTCAACTCACACTTCTTATGTTGTCTATGAGACCAAGGCTTGACAAGTGACTTGCTGAATAAAGCCACACTTTGCCATTTTCACTGAGGCAGGAAAATACAGTGCTTAAGCACAGACTTTCAAGCTAGCCCACCTGGGTTTGAATCTTGGCTCAACTACATACTATCAGCTATGTATCCTTGAGCAAGTTACTTAACTACTCTGTGCCTTATTTCCCTTATCAGAAAAGTGGGGATAATAATAGTGTGCACCTCATAGGGTTTCTGTGCAGATAACGTGAGTAAATGACAAGTGTGTGTGGCTAGAACGGCGCTGAGTCCGTTGTTGTCATCCTCCCATCGAGCCATGCTCCCCAAATGGTGAGCCCATCATGACTTGTTGGTATTTACCCTGGGTTGGCACTGCTGTGAAAGATCACCGTTCATTTCAAAATGCATGCAAACTAAAGGTTTAAACATCTATTTTAGAGTTTTCCTGCAAATCATGCCTGTTAAAAGCAGCCTTCTTTTACAGCACAGATTTTATGGGCTAGGAAATGCTCAATGGATGTATAATATGTAGTGAATATTAGAGATCTCAACTGCATTCTCCCAAATACAGCATTATTTCTGCTGAAAGGGATTTTACTACTAGTAGCTAAAGTTGTCACAGTTGGGGAAAAGCGAGTGGCTCTGCCACATCACTGTAAGTCCTTGAGTGTGTTACTTAACATCTCTTAGCCTTGGGTTGAAACAACTTCTTCTTTATCCTCTTCTCCTTCTTATGAAATAGAAATGGGAATATAAATTTAATATATTCATTTATTCAAAGGCAGCATACTGAGTACCTAATATGTATCTTGCATAATCTAGGTTCTAGAGATGTTTTATTCAATGTGAATAAAACAAGGTCTTTGCTGTGATAATAGGCAGATATAAAATCAACTAATACTTTAAGTGATAAAAAGGTGTTATAGGAATATAAAGCAGAATAAGGGTCTAAAGAGTGATATGGAGCAAGGAGGCAGCAGATATTATAGCCTTTCTAATAGTGAATGATCACATATTTGAACATTCTTACTGTCATATGTAACACTGAGTTTTTTGACTGGAATTGACAGGTGAGGAAATTTCTTTTAAAACTATCTACAGGCACCTGAAGCTCTCCATCAAGTTTTTCGTTTGTTTGTTTGTTTCTGGGAGCTCCCATAGCATGGTTCATGATATGCTGGGAGCCAGGACAGGGGGGCTTTTAGAGGATAGCTGGTCAACCCCATGTAAGAAGCATGGATGACCAGTTCCTAAGGAAAAAGGCATTTGCCCATGTTTTCATGGCTTCAATATCGCTTCATGGAAAAAGAAGATAATGATATCTGTTAATTACTTCAGAAATGAATTGTTTATTTTGAAATCACTCAAAATATACTTAATATTGGAACTGCCAGTATTTTCCATGTAAACACTAATATTTTCACCTTGAAACTCCTTAGCTGAAGCATCAGCAATTTACTGGATTACCTCTATTTCTACCCTTTAGAACTTTCTCCAGAGAAGTCCAGATGCCCTTGGGCCTTGTCACTTCTTGTAGCTTAGAAAGAACACAGGGCTGCTATAGACTGGCACCTGAAAGTTCTTTCTGGGCTATTTGAAATAATAAAAACGCCAAGAAACTAGGTAACTTCTGCACAGCATGTGTGATCTGTTGTTCGTTGGGCAAATCCTCAAGCAACACAATTGGATTTGTTCCTCAAGAAGTATCAGCAAGGCACCAAACGGATTCATAGGCTGAGTGAGCTCTGGTCAGAACTTGGATGTTTTTAAGTTCTCTATGACTCCAAATTGTGCATGACTGGTATGGAAGACCCCAGCTGGCTACTTCTCCCAGCGTTCTTGGGGTGATTTCATCCTTTTGCCGAGCCCTTATTCTTTTCCAATTGAAGAGGTCTCAATGTGTAATTCAAAAGTGGAAGTTGGACAGGGAGATTGGCCTGAATTAACATGTTTTCTTTATCTTCCTTCTCAAATGGGGTTGTCTGAATTTCAAATCAGGTTAGTTTGCTTACTCTGGCTGAATTTCTTATTCCTTTTGTTGATTAATTCTCGATATTAGATTATAGTTTGAACCAATTTGGTTTTTCATTATTTCCAAAGAGAACTTTGGAAATAATTTATTTTGTTTTCAGGGAATATTCTGGGTTTTCCCTCCAAATTTATGAGCCTTGTCAATATTATCCAGAATTTGGATGTCTGAATAGGCCTCCCATGTAGTGTGTTCTTCTGGCTTTGACCTTTGAATGTGCTCTGTTGAATAGAGCCTGGGTTTTTAGATTTGACATGACACATTGACATATTTCTTATGCATACAGTTGAACAGATGAATTACATAAAATAATTGTTGTGAACTTTATAAAGGTTGAAGTTCTCTTGTGTAGAAGAAATGTGTTAAAATACTTTTAGGTCTTCCTTAAATTTGAACAACACTTGAACTAGGCTACTGATTTGGTTCAGTGCTGTTTTTGTAAGGGCTTTCCAGTTTGATTTTTAAAAATGCGAGTGAGATGAGGGTAAATAGTCATCATTTGTTCTCTTCCAGGATCAGATTACACGATAGTTGCTAAGGTGATGTTCTACGCAGAGTATGTACCTTTGTGTGTAAACACGGATTTTTAAATCTCCATCCGATATTCCCTGGGTCAGAGAGGTAGAACATTTGTGGTCTTGGTCTCTCACAAAAAGGTACTGTAAACTTGTGGGTGATAGTAATGTAAATAATGAAACAGACCTCCTACCAAAGAAAATCAGATTAAAAAAAAAATGACTTAATGATGCCTAACCCTCAAGGTACAAAAAAGACAAAACTAAGTGGAAAATGCCTCAGGAGGCACATTGTATCTACCAGTGCATTCTGCAACATTGTTTGCTTCTCTTTAGTAAGTTTCCCATTAATATCATCATATATTTATAACCCACTTTCTCCCTTTTGGGAACTGTCAATTCATTCCATTTAGTACGCAGACCTTTAGTGCTAAGTACCCAGTTCTTCCCTTGATGCTCCAAGATAGGTAGAGTGTTCTGATCTGGGTTTCGGCAATGCCTCTCTTGCAAGTCCATTCCTACCCGAGTGTCAGTGATGTGTTGAGAGAGAAAAAGGGGGGCTGGAGTTTGCAGGGGATTGCCTTTCCCTTCTTTTTCTAGAATGGCTACAATGAAGATTAGATACAGTAGCAACTCCTGTGCTAGGCATTGCCAGTTTCTCCAGTGGTGGAAAAGTGCTCAGAAAGTCAGGGACAGAGAGAGATCCTATGCCTACATCTGCTCCTGGTTAAACTTCCTTTAATTTCATCCCTTATTCTGTCCCTTATTTGCACTCAGAAAAATGTTTCTCTCTTACGAATGTTTAACCTGCACATTTTATAGAACTGAAAAATGCTGCAGAACCCAGCAAAAAGAACAACTCTGCTGGCACCAACCACCCAATGGTGTCAGGGGCTGCTTGTAGAAGATTACTTTAGAAGTTCAAGCATGCACACAGAGAAATAGCTTTTTGGAACCTAAACTGTTTTTAAATAGATTGTAACTACATAACAATTAAAATTCCCAAGAAGTTATCTTGAAATTACTTGATTCATTTATTATGTATAGGAAAATTATAAGAGTTAAATCATTGTTTTTTCTTTCTCCCCTCTCCCCTTCTCAAGTTCCTTAATTTAATTTATTCTTATAATTGGAGAATGAGCAATTATCCTATTCTGTTAGAATTTCTGAGATGATAAAGAGAAAATAAGTTAATCAAATGGAAGATTTTGAGGAGGGATATTAGGTTCAGAAATAAATTATTTCAACATGTGAGGTTTTTATTGGGTTGCCAAAGAAAATCCAGGCAGTAGGTCACAAGAATAGAATCAGTAGCTGGTAGGCTTAAGTTTCTCGGTTTAGAAAAACTTAAAATGGGTGTTCAGATATTACATTTTCTGAGAAGTTGGGTAGTTTGGAGTAGAGTATGCACTTATGAGTATAAATTCAGAAAATAGATTTTGTTGAATTTGATTAGAAGCGAATTTAACAATTATTAATCTTTGTCATTAATAATGACACACTATATTTGACTGCATTTTGTTTCAATGTTTTAAATTACAAGTACTGGGCTAGAAGGAAGGAAATTGAGTTACAGTTCTAATTTTGTTACTAACAAGTAATGTGATTTTGGGAAAATCCATTTAAATTTTGCAGAACTCACTTTACCAATGGTGAAAATTGTAATATCTAATTAGATACTTTCTAACCTTCCAGCCTAAAGATTCACCCCAAGCAAAGTAGAGATATTTTCAGTATCACATCAGGTCTGCCCTCTGCTTTCCTTAGAAATGATTTTGCTTAGAAATGATGCCACATTTCTGAGTGCTCTGTAGTTATTACAAATCTGTGCTTTCACACATGCAAACTTTTGCTCCTTAAACAAAAATTTGAAGGCTGCTGGTGCCATGAACGTGATGAATGAACTGAAATCTGCATGCTACAAACTCAAATGACTTCTCAAGGCTTTCCAGGAAAAATTGCGTTTATTTCCTGTGTAAGCAATAAATCCTTTCTGTGTGATTCTGAATTAAGTGATGTTTTTGTTCTTCTTATACATTTCTAAAAATTTAGTTCTGAAATTATAATTGTATAGAGAACAACTAGTGAAACAAAAGTAAAAAAACTTCATTAAGTTGGTCATGGTAATCAAGCACCAAAAAAGAAAGAGATAAACCTCAGGATCAATAAAAAGTCACACCTTTTAACCCTTTTTTGAATCATAGATCTTCTAGAGTATGATAAAAGCTTTGGAAACCCTCTTATAGGCTCACACTCCAATAAGCATTTGTGATGTGTGTTTGTGAGTGTGTGTGTGTATATATTTACATACAATTTCAAGAGATTCAAAAGGCAAAAGAACTACCTTCCTTAGAAGGTTTTCTGAGGCCCAATAGGCAATCTCTAAATTTCAGTTTTTGCAGTAATCTTTGTCATCTGTACTGCTGCATTAAAGGAACTAAGGCAGATAGTGACAACTCTTATTATCCAAATAAGGGAAGAACATGGTGGCATAGGGAAAACAAAATTAGTGGGTAATTCTCAAATCACTTCTATTTGATCTTGTGACACTTTTTTTTACCTTCTTTTGCCTTGTGCCAATGTTGAAATCCATGCTTTTTGAAAACACACCAGTTGTTGGTTAGCCATATTTGTGGTAAGTTTCTGGGGCAGAGCCAGTTTGAACTTAAAATATGCTGTGGATGGTCTACAAAGTATATGCAATATATGTGGTTAATTAAGAGCTTTCAACAGATTCTTATGTATTAATAAGCATTTACTCCAAGGCAAAAATCTGAAAATATTTTTAAAAAGTACAGCAATTTTCACACAGATAGATACATTTTACCACAACATGTGTATAGACTTCGGAGGGTGGATACAGAATTCCTTCCAGATTTTCCCCATCTTCTATATTTAGAGGTACATTCGGCTCTGAAATAGCACAGGACAGAACAAAAGAAAATGTTTGGCCTCTCTTCCCTCTCTCTCACCCACCCACCTTTTACTTTTCTCTCCATTTCTCTGTGGTCACTTTCTCATCTCAAATTCTGAAGACTATTTTAGTGTGGGTCTCATTCAATGCGTTGTTCTGCAGAATTCTTAATCGGGACCCTTAAGTAATGCCAAATCTGATTCTTATTAAGGTCGTGGCTGAGCAAAGTTTTTAAACAAATGAAACTATTTGTAAAGGTTTATTTTGCTAATGCTTATATCGATCATTTCACTGTTACAATCACGTTCTCCTGTAGATATTATTAACAGTGTTTTATGAAGTGTAAATCAGGCCCCTAAGTGGTTGAGTCAACTGTCCCATGCGACTAAGGTTGTCAGTGGCAGAGTCAGGTCCAATTATCTGCACATCAACATTTCCTTTATATATCTTTAGTTTCAGCTTCTAGTACTGTTTAGGGGTATAGTAGATGCTCAATTAATATTTAGGCAATGTTGTTTGAAGGATATAGCTAACTTTAAGGCTGCGCTAACTTCCTGATGTGGCATTGAGCTAAATAAACATAGTGCGGTTTACTACCCTCTGCTCTGGGCTGGATTTTGAGCTTCTGTGCTCTTTGAAGCAGAGTGGTGGACTAGACGACCTCAGCTAGAAACTTCATGTCCTGGAACCTATAAAATTGAATGACTTCCTCACAAATAAACATTCTTTGAAGTTGTAAATGCAACGATTTAAGACACCCAAATATTCTTTTTAGATAATAACTTGTCTTTTAATCAAATAATAGAACATAGGTTTAAAAATATACCAAAAAATAGCTGAGCCATTTATATCCTGGTATTCCATAATCCTAAAAATATTTTGCTATAAATATCTTTAAGAATTAGGAAATATTAAATGTTGATATTTTATAAATACACTAACCTGTTTTTCCTCACTAATGATGATCTTTTAATCCTGGAAAACATTAAGTAATTGCAACCAGCTTTCATGTATCAGTGAACATTCAAAGCAGCATTGTTATGTGTAATATTTAGTTCAGCTTTATAATAGTATTTTCCCCGAAAAATAAGACCTAGCCAGACAATCAGCTCTAATGCGTCTCTTGGAGCAAAATAAGTAAGACCCTGGTCTTATTTTACTATAATGTAATACCGGGTCTTATATCATATCATATCATATCATATCATATCATATCATATCATATCATATCATATCATATCATATCATATCATATCATATCAGGTTTTACATTAATTCTTGCTCCAAAAGATGCATTAGATCTGATGGTCCGGCTAGGTCTTATTTTCGGGGAAACACAGTATGATAGAAAGTTTTAGAGTGGCTTCTTGTTATATTTTAAAGACAAACACTGTCAATGATGCTATAATTATTTTTTAATTCCACAAGCTTATTTATCATTGGTCATTTTCATTAGTAGTTCAAATCTTAGATATTCTGAATTTTTCAAATGTTTATGTAAATAAACATTGTATACGCTGAGGAAGTTACCAGGCTTGGGTTTCTTGAACATACTAAATCCTTTATCACATTCTTCTTGCCTTTGTTGTTCATTGGATTATAAAAGCAAAAACAAAAACTGCAAGTGAGAGATTTTTCGTTATTCTATTGCTGTTTTAACTGCATTACTTTGTTTAAATTTCTGCTTCTTAATTAATGAATTTGGCAAAATCCTTGCCTGAATGATGAAAAGATTAATGGTAAGAAATACAATTGAGAAGAACATGCCTCTCTATGGAAATCTGTATTTATGATTCATAGTGGTCGCTCTCATTATTATCATTTACCCCTGGGATGGTCTAGGCAGAGTTAGGGAATGTGTATCCTAAGCTGAGCTTATTGGCTTCTAAACCAGAAACTAGAGTTAGATCTACCTTTGTACATACATCCTATCATTGACTCAACGTTTCTGGAAAAAGCTTGAAAGCCAAGAATCCATTCACATTTGCTTCAGACTGCAGGGAACTGGCAAATGTTTATGGCTTACTTTGCTTGCTCTGCCTCTTAGGTCCTCTAAATACAACTCCTGTCGTAGAAAGCCTACTCAGACATTCCAGATGTTTTACAAATGCCACTGTTAAGCTTTGTGAAACTGGGGAGCAGGGATAACGAGTCAGTCACAGGTGTAACATGTATGACTACGTTGCTGTCCTGTATTTGGGGGAAAGGGACAAGGATCTGAGGACAGGATGATGAAAAACACCTTCCCATGTAGTATGCATGGCACTCAGGAAACAAGCTACGCTGTGTCATGATGTCCTTTATAGTACTCTGCTGAAGAAAAACTTGCACAAACACTGTAAGGAAAGGTAGTTTATAGGATGGTGGGTGGTCTATGTAGGTGGGATGGTTGGAAGAAGAGTAAATGAACTGTTTGGGGGAAAATGCCAAACCTGGGAATCAGTCTTTCTCTAGACTATGCAGATGTAAGCTCCTGCAGACACTTAGGTCTCAAGTAAGTCTAGGTTACTTAGGGTCTTTTAAGTTCTTTCTAGGATTTTTGAAGACTAACTTTGGTGATTTGATAAGTGGTCCTCAATAGTGTCATTCATTGTTTTCATTAAGTCATTTTCGCCTAAAACTACCTCCCCTGGACAAAGACAAATCCAGGTTTTGTGGACCCAATATTTATTATTTTTGGAGCCCTCCAAAAATAATTTTTGTTTTTAAAACAAAATTTAATTTTGTTTTTAATACAAAATTAAAAACACAAAATTGGGTACAACATTGACTACTTATTTAGAATAAGCAAAGAAAATACATTGAATCAGAACATTTAAAAAGCTGACAATTATCACAAACATAATAAAATTCACAAAACAACACAATAATAAGCTGCCTGACACATTTCTACAGTGCTTTTCCCCCTTTATTATTTTTGGCTGCCTAATCTCTTGTTGTCTCTTTTTTTAAAATAATTTTTTTCAGAGAAGTTTAACTTTTACAACAAAATTGAGACAAAGGTACAAAGATTTCTCATTTTCTCCCTGCCCCATATGTCCACAGTGTATTAGTTTTAAAAATACAGATGACTTTTACATTATCAAGATTTATATTATTTGCATTATGTTACTCAGTAAGTATAATTCCTATAGTCATTTAGTATTAGTTCTGTATTTAAATTGGGTCGTGCTCACTACTAGTCTTATCACAGTTTCTCTATTTTATTTATTGTCCACCATCTATTGTCAAGTAGAATTTTCAAGGAGGGTCCATAAGAACTGCTGTTTCTTGAATTCTTTCACACAGGAACCTATTAGTCTATTGCCTCTCTCCAAGATTAGACTGACTGGGTGCACCATTGTTGGATTTTATTTTCTTTCCCATTGTTGACCGACTGGTCTCTTATCAGCCAGTCCAGCTAACTTTCGGAGGAGGTCATTGAGAGGACTTAACCTCTGGTTTACGGAGAGCTGGACCCAGGCAATTGGAGGTTTCTGACCCCCTCCCCTGTCCTTGCAATGTACATTCCGCCTACTATTCCCATGTTAACAGCCGTTACAGGATATAAACTTGAGAGGATTGTTGAGGTTGTTGAGACCATCTGGACTGAATATGTGACTAAACCCAGTTAAGTCTTTGGCGACTGAAAAATAACATCAACTAGGTGTTTCATCACCAAAAGGGATTTACTGGGAAAAAGAAAGGGTTGCAATTCATGCAGGCAGACATGACAAGCCACGTGCACACTCTGGCTTGCATGCCAAAATGGAGGGATATTTATAGACGGGAAAAGGGAGTTAAAGGAAGGGGAAGTTAGAATCATAGAGCTTTATCACTAACCTAGAATTCTTCCTGGAGGGTTCTCGCAATTACGTAGTGTGTGAGAACTTCCATAAGCCCTAACCCCTCCCATAGACCCTTCTGACTGATTATGTTTGCTTTAAGTTCCAGTTAGTCTTTATCAGCCTCTATATAAACGTTAAGATTCTGCTGGGAAGCTGTGGAAATCTACTTGTTTTGAGGTCATCTTAAGTCAGTTCCTTTGCTTATTAAAACTGCCACCTATTAATCTGGAGTGATCTGCCTTTCTTTTGTCTCTCCTTGCCCTCCATGAATAGATGCCAGGTTTACAAACCAACACTAACAGACAAATTTTGTTTTCCTCAGCAATATTTTATAAAATTGAATTTGTTGCTGAAATTAAAATGTTGGGAGAATTAAGACAGAATTTGGATTTCTGAATTTTCTTGAAAATATCAAAGATGTGTTAATATAACATCCTTTTAACTGTTTCTTATTCCCTTAAAGCAAAGTTCACTATAGTTATCTTGTTTTGATAGTGTGTGTGTGCTCTCCAATTCACAACTCCAAAATGTGTTAATCAGTTATATGTCTGGCCTCACCCTTGTGTGCATTAGCATTTGCAACTCTACCCTTACAAACTTTTTTGACATTGCTCTTTCCTTTTGTAGCACTGAGTATTGAACTAGTCATTTTACTACTATGACTTCCCCATTCATTTCTTGGTGGGCTTGATTTATTTGAAATATTTTTGTCTAAGGAAGGTCTCATGTGTTATATTTTCTAAGTTCTTTCATATTTCAGAATGTCTGGCTGTAATATATTTTGATACTTTTTTTTTCCCTTCAGCATATCATAGACATTACTCTACTGTTTTCTGGCTTAGTATGTAGCTGTGGAAAGTCTGCAACCAACCTGATTTCCCTCCTTTTAGTTGACTTGCTTTTTCTATCTGGCTGAAAAACTATTTCTTTGTCCTTGAATCTTAATAACTTAGCCAGGATATGTTGCAATATTGATCTTTCTATCTTTTTCTCAGTAGAGAATTTCTGTCTTTTAATCTGTGTTTGTCTTTCATGTCAGAAGCTTTTCTTTTAAATATTTCTGAGTATTGTATTTTTTTGGATCACAATGACAAGGGCATAAAATATCCTTCTGTTATATTGGCTTTGCCTTCTATCAACTTCTTTCTAACTTGTTTTCTGATATTAAATATTATCTCAAGACTTTCTTGTATCCCACTAAAATGACTTTCAGCTCTTCTTTCTTCTCTTTCTGGTTTATTAAATATATGTCTAATACCGTGTTTCTCAGAAAATAAGACCTAGCTGGACCATCAGCTCTCATACATTTTTTGGAGCAAAAATTAATATAAGACCTGGTCTTATTTTAATATAACATAAGACCCGATCTTATTTTAATATAAGACCCGGTCTTAATATAATGTAAGACCGGGTCTTATATTAACTTTTGATCCAAAAGACGCATTAGAGCTGATGGTCCAGCTAGGTCTTATTTTCGGGGAAACACAGTAGTTCTAATGGTATTGCACTCTCGATCTTTGCAGGCTTCCTTTCTATCGTTTCCTATTGTTCTATGAGCTTTTTTTCTTCTTCATATTTCCATTAAGTTATTTCACACTATGAATCAAGTTCAGGGAATCTCTTCTGCTCTTAGAATATGTTTTCTTACCAACTATGATTTTTCTGTCTCTTTTGCCAGCCACATCAGTTTTCCTCCCTATGTTTTTGTTGTATTCATGCATAATGCAATGCCATTTCTTTTAATCTTGCTCATGCTTGACATAGACAGTGTCCAGACCTTTGCTTTGCTCTGGAAGCATTTCTATGAGTTCTCCACAATGCTCTTTCTACAAGGTCTCCCACTTTGTCTTTCTCTCTCAGAGCTACACTCTGAGGCCTGGGTGTCTTTATCACTCAGTTTTTCCCTAGCCTCAGATCATGAGAGTGGGGACGGGGGAAATCTCAGGCTCTACCTTTTCTTCACTGATTTGGGTAAATTTCTTGCTTCACAATCCACTCCATCTAACTAGGTATGTGTATTCTTTCCGAGTGCTTCAGATCAAACGTCTGGTTAGCGTTTGATGCCATAAAGCTTATGCTTCTGTTGCAGGAAAGAGCGTTCTTGGCTTTGCAAAGGATTTCAAACGTGAGTCTGACAAAAGAACAAAAGTAATTTATTGTGAGGAAATCCACTCCATCAGTAGAGTAGAGGCTGCTCTTAGGCAAGAGGCAGCCATGATCCTCCTTACAGCTGTGGTTTTTATTAGTTAAGCTTTTTAAATATGGGAATAAGGGGGAGGTATTTTTATTAGTTCTTGGAAGGGGTGGGTTTTTCTGGGAATTTGGGATACACTCCTGTTTTTGGCCCTATATGGTCCTCTCTGGAGGTGTCATAGTGCAGGTAGGTGTGTCATTTAGCATGGAGATGTATGAGGTATGACAATTAAGTTTGCGACCTTGTTGCAATGATGTTGCTAAAACTTTTTGATACCAGAGGGATTATTCATTATGAATTTGTACCAACTGGACAGTTAACCAAGTTTTCTATTTGGAAGTGCTGAAAAGGCTGCATGAAAAAGTTAGACGACCTGAACGTTGTTGTGATGCAAGTGCCATGAATTGTTGGTGAAACGTTCAGGTGAAACATCATTTTAACAAGTTCGCAAACTTAATTGTCATACCTCATATGGCACTGTCTGTGAGGGAGTTTTTAGCCAGTAAAGAAATAATTGTATTGGAACACCCTCCCTACTCACTGAATCTGGTCCATAATGACTTCTTTCTTCACCTAAAGATAAAGGGAATATTGAAAGAAAGACATTTTGATGACATTCAGGACATCAAGGGTAATACACTGACAGCTCTGATGGCCATTCCAGAAAAAGAGTTCCACAATTGCTCTGAAAGGTGGACTAGGTGCTTCCCAAGGGGAGTACTTTGAAGGTAACCGTAGTGATAGTCGGCAATGAGGTATGTAGCACTTTTTCTAGGATGAGTTTACCAACTTAATTGTCAGACCTTGTATTACAATGACTGTATAATGGAAGTTACTTGGAGGTGACTCTTGTTGCCATTTTGGTCTTGGCTGGTTTTGGCTGGTTTCCTTGTCTCTTCACTGATGGTTAATGATTTTCTTGGCAGCCCTGCCCCCTGCTGTATCTCACTTCCAGTAAAGACTTTGTTAGGTTATTCATTTTTTCTTGTTTCACTTACACATTTCTCCAGCAGTTTTTTTGTATTCAACCCTACCCCCAGTCAGAATAGGAAAAGATAACACTTTCTGTGGGTTTTAGCTTTATTATCATGTTAACTGGGGGTGGGCGTGGGGGGTAAGATGCAAGAGAGTTTTCACCTTCTGCTTAACCTCTCAACTTTTGGCTGTTGCAGAGAGTTTTTTTTGTTTTGTTTTTTCTTATTTATCTGCTCTTTGTCTTCATTTCTGCAACTTATTAATGGAGATCTTTAGTGCCCTCTTTTCCTCTCTAGGTGGGAGAGAGGGCAGAATGACATTCCTTGGCAGTTTTCTCCTCCTCTATGAGTTCCTTTGGTGGAGATGTTTGCAAAGGTGTCACTTGACTTTATCCATAGTAGCTTTATCCATAGAAGCTGCTTTCTCAGCTTCTCCTTAATTTTAGGAATATGAGTAATACTTTTAAGGACTTGGTTGAATCATATACTTTCCCTACCATTTCTTCCAAGGGGTACAGGTAAGGTTAAAGGACTTCCTGAACCTAATAATCATTTATTTATTTATTTGGCCAATTTCTTTTAAAAATTTATATCTTGTATTTTTGTTCCTTTCATCAAGTGTTGGAGTTGGTAGATTCTCTCATTGCCTACTATCTTAACTAGAAAGTCTAAACTATTTTGGCATTCTTTTTGCTTCTTCTTATTTTTTCTCCTTTGCTATGAGGTGGACCAATATGTGTTTTTAATAGGAAGAAAGATGTGGCAGAGGAGTTATTAGCAAAAGAAAAAGAAGGATTACTTTTTATTTTTACTTATTTATTTATTTTTAATTTAAATTTATTGGGGTGACAATGGTTAGTAAAATTACATAGGATTCGTGCGTGCAATTTTATAGTACATCATCTGTATATCAAATTGTATGTTCACCACCCAGAGTCAGTTCAGGAAGGAGTTTTTCAGATCAGGACATCTTTTTGGGGTGGGGGGAGGAAATTGCAAAGGTTTTTTTCATGCAGATTTCCTCTTCTTCTTATGGGGAATAGAGAGGGCCTGTGTGACAGATTACCTCATTGATGTTGACCAGAAAATTTCAGACTGATTAAGATCACAATTCTGGTGAAAGTCAAAATGTCAGTAAGTCAGCTGTTAAATCTAGGTTTTGTATGGTGGGCTTTAGCACAAGTCACAACATGTTGGGGCTGCGGTTTTCTCTTTAACATTACTAATGTGTCAGTCTGGTCCCAGTGGTCATTTCAGGTGTACATTTTGATAAGTATTTCGTTATTTTTCATAGTTATCAGTCTATTTTTGCTTCTTGAATTAATTTTGGCAATTTCCTAGAAAATTACACATTTCGTCCAGATTTTTCCACACTTGACATCTCAATTATTTTTTTTTTGCAATTTTTCTATCTGTTCATAAGGCATTTCTCATTTCTTGTGTATACTTTTGTATTTCCTCTTTGAAACTATCACTTTTTTAGAATTTTGTTTCTTTTCTAACCTTTCCAAATAACAAGAGCTTAGATTTCTTTATCAAGTTGTTTCCCTGTTTTCTAATAATTAATTTTCTTCTTTAATAATTGATTTGAATTTGTGTATATCAGAACATCTTTCCCCTTATTTTAGTGGAGTAAAATTTTATTGGATTGAAGCTTTATATCCTAGAAAACTATAGATTTTCACTATCATCTTTATGTTTTGATATTTTAGATAAGAAATATGATAGTCTCATTTTTGTGCTTTTGCATATATATTTTCTACTTAGGTTTTTATATGTTCCCTTATTTTTCAAAAATGAGAAAAAAGAGATGATGTGTCATAATTGGTCTCTTTCTATAATCTTTTCTTCAGTTCAGGAAAATTCTTCTGCAATATCTTTGATTATTATTTTTGTTCAATTTATTTGCTTTTCTTCTGTGTAGCAATTATTTGAATGTTGCCTTCACAGTCTGTGTCCTCAACATCTATCGTATTTCCTCCATCATTTCCCCCTCTTTTTCCTCATCTTCTAAATACTGGGATTGCTTCTTAAATTTGTCCTCCATATTGTTATTTCCAATTTCTAAAACATATTCTAATATTTAGCACTACAGATGTGGTTTAAATTTCTTATGGATTAATAAAAAAAATTAAACTCCTCTTGTCTATTTAATTTTATCTCATCCTGAAGTTTTGGTAGCTTAGCTTTTTCACTCTTTATAGCTTTCTGTGTCATAGCGACCACCTTTCTATAGTTTCTAAAAGATGCTCTCCAGCAAAACAATAGCACCACCACCCACAACAATAAAATAATAACTACAACAGCAAAGAAAGAAAAAGAAAGATCAATTTGCTTTATTTTCTAAATATTTTTCTGTGCTCTATAGTACATAATTGTCAGAGGTGAGTTCTTCATGTTTTCAAACTCAAAATCCATTCATTATTTTTCTGCAGTATTGTTTTGTAGGTCTAAAAGGATGTTTATTGAGCTTGGTGCCCATTCTAATTTCTAGATTCTAGGAGGTTTTCATCTCCTAGAATAATATTGTTTCCTATAGATTCCATCTTTTCTTATCCTTACAACCTGATTCTTTGTAAAACCTTTATTTTGTAGGATACATGCTGCCATTAGGCTTCCCTCTGCCCTGTGTTTTGCTTGGTTTGGCATGATGGTCTATATCATCGCCCTCTTGTTTTATGGGGGGTTACTGTTTGATCAGATGTGGATAGATTGATGGGAGCTCAACTATGGCTCATATAAGAAATAGCACACACTGTAGAGGACTGGATGCTGGTCAGGAAAGGAAGAATGACAGAAGGGCATAAAAGGAACCTTTCCAGCTGAGCCAGTTCCATTTAGAGAACCTACCTGAAGTGTCACAAACACTTTCACTATAGTTCACAGACAAATGTTAGTTCCATCCCCACACCCACATATCAAGGTAGCTGGGAATGTAGTCTTTTGTTTTGGGTTGCAATATACCCAGCAGAAAATTCAGGGTACTGAGGATAGGTGGGGAGAGTGTGGAAGGTCAGATGTTCTTGTAGGCGACTGGCAGTCTTTGTTACAGCCTAGGTCTCTCTGACTTTGAGCTGACTTCAGAAGGAATTAAAAGGTATTTTCTGTTGTCAACCATAAACTACAAAGACCAGCCTGGTCTTATTCATCATTTCTTCTCAGGCCTACTTATATTCCTTATATAATATTCAAACTTATTTCTTCTTCCACCCCCAATGATTTTGTGGAGCCTACTATATTGGAAGGATGACACAAAACTGTCATGCTCTCACAGTGTGTGCCTCATCTTTCTACCCCCTTCCTTTCACAGGCCAGTTGTTTATTCTCTTCTTTTTCTGACAATGACTAGCAGATTACTCATACAGTGATGAGTCAGCTCTGGTTCTGTGGTCTCACATCGTCCCCATCCCCCACCCCTTCACTTCCAACTGCCACATATCAGAGTCCTGGGACTCCCACTTTTGTGTTTCCTGCTACCACCACAATTAATTTCCTATTGCATTTTTCTTCTTGTTTCCATTCTATTCCTACTAAAAGTATACTCGATTCCTACGAAAAATATTAGTACCATTAACAGCAATGACTAACATTTTTATTGCTCTTTACTTCTTACAAAGTGCTTCCTTATATTTTATTTGCATCTCACAACCATCCTGCAAACTTTTCTTTGCTTAAATTTTCAGTAAGGCATATGTTTTAGAGGGTAGTGGATTAAACAAGTCCATATGGATATGTGGTAGAGCTGTAACTCCAGCGCAGATCTCCTAACTCTACATCTCATGTTCTTTTTACCACCTGGAGCTACAAGATGCAGCTTGTATGTATTGCCTCCCAGTAGCAGAAGTTCAAGTGATGAAAAGCCTTGGATTAGTGGGTGCATGAGATGGTAGCCTAACATGTACTCATATGCCTAATTGAAATAGTGATCACAGGGCCCAATAGGTAGAGAGGATCCATGCTACAACGTAGGAATGAACAGTGGCTCCCAGATATCCACATGGGCTCCAAAATATTCTTTTACTAGAGTTATTTCTCAAACTGGGCAGTATTAACAGGACAAACATTCCAGAGCTTCACAAGTAATGAACAACTACAACAACAAATCCTGTCTTCCTCTGGAGTGTTTTTTTTATCAGAGCTTGTGTGCTCCTGGCTTAGTGCTAAATGCTTCACCAAGGGAAGCAATCAATGGGTAGAAGCAACGATGCAGATCAGAGCTGATTAACTTCCTTTCCAGTGGATCAGAGCCTTGTAGAATGGCCTCAGATAAAAGAGGAAGCTGCAGGCAGAAAACCATGAACTCTGGAGGCTGGCTGAGCAGAAAGGCAAATAGGTGGTAGTGATATAATAATTTTTCCCAAGGGAAGTCAAGTTTGACAGCTTTTTAGTGAATGTGAGAAGAACAGCACACATTAGTTCAGATCAAGTGTTTAGCTTCTGTGCTTGGGCGCCTTAGATTATTTCTTGACTTTCTTTGAAGTCACTGAACTGTATAATAACACCCCACATTTTTCAAGCTTCTGTTTTACTTTAGTCACCACGATGCCCACAGTTAGACGTAACCATATTTGCCTAATTTAACTTCAGTCTAATACATTCAGCATTTCACCAGAAACTTATTATTTTACTACTGTATCCAGGCAATAGTATGGTGGGAGGTGTAAAGAAGAGGTCTTGGCCCTCATGGAGATATAGGGATCTGAAAGGATCCCTTATATTTGATCTTTGTGCCATTCACTCTTCTGTAAAATGTGGCATTTAATCATAGTGTGATTTGTACAGGCTAAAGATAATAGAGCTGGGTAATATTTTAAGATAATACTGTACTTGTTTCTGTTATGCATTTATTTATTCATTCATTCAATCAGTCATTAAACAAGATGTTTACTGAGTGAACCACCAGTGTGCCAAGCACTGTCCTGTCTGCTGGGGATACAGCAGTGAACAAGACAGGCAAAAATCTCTGCCTTCAAGAAAATAGTGCCTGTACTACATGCAATGCCTCAGTAATAGCCAAGAGGAAAGAATAAACATCCTATCTCAGGTCTCATAGGCTCTACTCCTTACCACAGCTCTCTCCTGGCTCCTTTACTTACTCCCCCAGCCACGCTAGCCTCCAGGCTGCTCCTTCTTAAAGCAGAGAGGTCCAAAATGTGGTTGTTAGACCAGCAGTGTCAGCAGACTCTGGAGACTTGTTAGAAATGTAAATTCTTAGGTCCATTCCAGACCTAGTGAATCAGAAAGCTGTGGGTGGAACCCAACAGTCTGCTTTTTAATAAGCCGTCAAGGAACTGAGTACTTGCTCAAGTCCGAGAAGCACTGCTGGAATAGGAAGCGCTTTAAGAATGTGGTGTCCTACGGCAGGCAACAAGAGGATGGTCCCCTTGGGGAAGAGCGCAGCTGTCCTTTATGAAAAATGTATACACTCAAACACATGATTAAATCTTCAAGCAATCCTATAGAAATGGCAGCTATATTTTTCTACATTCCAACTGAAATTGAATGTTTTGACCTTGTGGGCAACTTTTCAGGAGAATCCTAATGTCTAGAGATTTCATTTTATTTTTAGTTTTCCTTGCCATATTGTCTCAGTTAATTGATTTTCCATTACCTCATGAATATTTTTACTGATATATGCTGCATATTATTTGGTTGTCTTATTGGCAAAAGAAAACACCAAGAACAAAAAACAAAAAAAAACGCACACACAAAACCCCCCCCAAAAAAACAAGAAAAAAATGATTTTACGAAAAGCATGTGGTAAGATGAAAATTCTTATGAAAAGTGTTGTAAGAATACTGTAGGTTTTCTTGTAATTCTGCATGCTCTTTATGAAACTCCTCATGAAAAGGAGTGCAGAAAGAAGAGATTAAAAAAACACACACACACACAAAAACTGACACCCAGACAAATTTAATATTTCTAAAAAGGGAGTCAGCAATTACCAGGACTTTTTAGTTCCTGTGTTTCCATAACATGCAGATTTGCTACCTACTCATTGGCATTTTCAGTGAGCAGTCTAACATTGAATGGAGTGCCCTACTTCTTCTCAGCCAGTAAAGTATTGATTTTGCATCACAATAGGAAAATATAAATGTAGGTCTAAGATGACCTCAACTCAACCACAATGGTAGAAAATTGCTAAGTGTTAGAAATCTCAAGTACAATATTGGCAAAGAGGAAAGGTTCACAATTTGTGATGCACAGTGTAAAATAACTAGATTCTGTTTCTAATAATCAAACCAAATCAAAATGGTGGGGCTAGTGAAATCTCCATTTACAAAACAGGACCTTCAAACCTCCAGGATCTTCCATTTGAAAGAATGTCAACTATCAATGTAGATGACAAAGCGTGAATTGTGAACATTCCAAAAATTGAAAATAAAATTCCCAATGGGCCAATCACTGACTCTGAAAAAAAATCTGCTTCCTGAATTCCCCAAGAATACTGAATTGTATTTAAAAAATAAAATAAAAAAGTACATTTAGGATAGTACTACCTCTTAAAACTCATTATGAAAAAATTTTCACTCCTGTGTTACAGGTAGCTCATTTCTGAGCATGTCCTTTTCTTTTGTACCAATAACCACCCACTCAGAGTCATTTACATACTGATGTGAGCTGTATTTTAACTAGTGACACTGTTTTTATATTAGCTTTCACAGGCTTTTGTCTTCTCTCTTCATTGCCTCGAGGGAAAGGCAGTATTTAGTCATCAAATTATTGTTTTAAAACAAAGGATGAGGGTTGTTGGTCAGGAGCAGTGAGAAGATTTAGTTTATTATCAGAATTGGTATGTTCTGAAGCAGTTTGTCCAAAAGAAGATAAGTAGAAACATTCATGTTTTAATCAGAAGAAAAGTAAATATTATTTGTGTATGAATAAATATACTAAAGAAAAAAATAAGACATTTTAAAATGCAGAGCAATGGTGTTTGGGTTTTTCCTTATGCTCTTTGCCAATATGAGTAATTAATTATTAGATATTAAATCAGGTTGGATTTCCAATTTGACTTTGTCCCTCCCTCTTTTCTCCTTCCTTCCCCTCTTCTGTCCCCCAACCCCCACGCCTCAACCTTGCACCACTTTTTCATCTGGTATATTGGTTTGGAGGTTGTGGACATCATGAAATTAATATATATATATATATATATATATATATATATATATATATATGTATGTATTTGACTTACCTACTATAGACAAATAACAGCGTGGTATGGAAATATAAAATGGAAGAAAAATGGGCCCCTGTGTGTAAACAGTAGAAGTACAGTGCTCAAGAAGCTAACAATTTAGTGGTGACACAGATATGGACACAAAGAATTATAGCACAAGGCACAGCATGCTATAATCAAACTGTAAACATAGTTTGGTGGCACCATTGCATGGAACAAGAGGGAATGCGTACTAATTTTTTATAGAAGAGATAGCTTTGAGCTGGACCTTATAGTATAAACAATATTCGAAAGGTGAGGACGGAAGGAAATACCATTTCCAAATGAAGGTAGCAGAGGTGGGAAACTTGACTTTAGATACAAATGCATATGTCACAAATTGAGGTTATGGAACAATCATTAATATAAAGAAAAATCCAGAGTATAACAAAGATTCTAGTAAAGGGGTTTTAAAAACCCCAAAATGAAGGGCAGAATGCCTCAATGATGGAAAGCATGGAAAAGAGATGGTCAGTTACAACCTCCCACTCATTTCCTCCTCCACACCAATGATAATAGGGCTATTCTAGTTGAGAAATATAGTATTGTCTAACCTAGAAGCCAAAAAGCAGAGATAATAGAGTGGTGAGTTCCAGGTGCAGTGAGCTCTATACTTGTAAATTTGTCTATAAAACACCAAAGCATCCAAAAATTTCAGGCCACTATTAATTAATCAAAGAATCAGTCAGTATAGATGCTCCGTATATTATTTGTCAAAAGTAGTTCAGTAGTTCAGTTCAGGTTTAACAGTTCACAAGCAAAATAGCCAGGTTACTAAAGCAAGTTCTAGAATTCAACGTACTGGATATTTTTGAATCATGCAGACCCAGCCTATATAAAAAGAATCCTGGCCAGTGAGTTGGCTGGAATTATTGTTAAACAAAAGCCATAGCACTTTGTCATGGGGTTGAATTTAGTTTTCCTACCACATTTTTTTTTTTTTTTCAAGTGAGTCACTAGAACAACATCCTAACCCCACAATATGTTACCAACGAAAGCACATCTTTATTTTTCTCTGGTTTCTCTTTCCAGCCAAGCAAGGCTTTAGCCATATTATATTCATCAGCAAGAAATCCCCAAATACCAAGCAACATACCAGCATCTGCATGGGCCATGGATTCAGGACAGATTTCAAATCCTGGAAGAGAGACTTAATCTCCTCCTCTTCTTGGGCACACTCTAAAGCAAAACATGATTTCACTGACCCATGTCAGACTTAACACTTTGTTTCTCAGAAACAGAAAGGGATCTCCGACCGGTCTCATTTGTCAAGGATGGCCGCGTAGAGCATGAAACAGGAAACTGGCCTTTGCAGTGTGCAGAAATGAGTCTTTGGTCTTGGTATAGTCTCGTCTAAAACTCTTAAAGCCAACATTCCTGCTGAGGCTTACCCTGAGTGTTTACATATTAAGATCAGATGAAACTATTTCCCTTTTCTAAGTCAGCATTGCTGTTCTAAAAGGTCAGTAAACAGTATTTACCTAGCAGCAGACATTGCAAGGATCGAAAAATTATGTATGGGTGTTGAACATTTGGAGACCCATTTATCTTTATCTAGCAGTCTGAGTCTCTAGACACGTAGGCATTGGTAAGGGATTTCCATGGACTAGATCCCAAATTGCAACAGCTGTCTCCTTCACAGTGAGCTCCTGAGCAGCCATTGAGAACAAGGATGAGACTGACAGGAATGCCAGATGTGTTCAAAGTAGGAGAGGGTGTGGCTTTGCACGCACATCCACAGTCATCCCTTGAAAAGCCTGGTGCAGCCAGAAGGAGCTTGCGCAAGAGCAGATGTGGGCTTTTGTTGTATTTAAAACAATAGTTTTGTTCTCCTCTGAATAACAAAATAAATTCTCTGAGTCCTTAGACTATAGAAAGGGATAAATTATAATCATGTTTTTCATACTTTAGTACCTCCTGAAGTGAGAAACTAATGGTCCAAAATAGCTTATGGTGAGAAAATGGAATTTTTAGCTACACTATTGATGTAGTATTTAAATATCTTTCATCTTCTGCTTAAGTCAGGCTAGAATTAAAGCTTAACATCTGTAGAAAACATCCAAGTATGTCCTATGTTATTTATTTTTTTTCTGGTACTATTATGTTCACTATGTCTTTACATCATAAAACTTTCCTCACTGTATAAGGAGACTTATGAGCCTCCAGAAGACATGTTTTCTTTTTCATTTTCCTACCTTTAGAAAGCAGAAATTCTTAAACAACGTCGACAGTGGCAGCTACTTGGAAGTTTTTTTTGGTTCATCTTCTCCTGAAATGACTGGGAAATCTAGAGTGTCAAGATCCATAAAACTCAGGTTGTCCTTCGTGCTTTGTTTCTTGATATTTTAGTATAGAGCTCTGCTACTCAAATGACCTGGACTTAGGTTCAAATCCTAGTACTATCATTTACTAACTGTGTGAACACAAGCAACTTATTGTTGGGAGACAGTTCTCCAAGATTCTCTTGTATGCCTTTACATCTTTCAAGCAGAGGCACTGACTGCCTTTGTTTCGTGTTTTTTTTTTTTTTTTAGTGATGAACCTTTGAAGAAAGAAATAGTGTGTCCTTATGGAGCAAAGGGCAGGCATGCTTACTGTCTGTTATATAAACTACTGCAATACAAACTGTAAAAATCCCTGGAACACAACCTATAGCATGCAGGTGTTACCTGACTCTCTTTGTTTTGCTTGTGGAAATTGGGGTTCAGGAAATTGGCAAAAGAAAAGCTGATGCTCTGGCTACTGGTACTGCTGTGAGTAATAAAGTCTTTTGTCTCTGACCCAAGACTCTTGTGCCTTAAGAAAGCAATGCTGAAACTGTGACAGGCTAACTTGTTAGCTTTCAAGTGGGATAAAATATCAGACCTTTGAGTTTTTGACATGTATTTGACAGTATTACTGTTCAGTTTCGTCATCTGTAAAATATACTTTAAAAATAGCGCTGACATACTTGTAGTAAGGACAATCAATCCAGTACTAATCACATACTAAGCCCTTATAAATATTTGCTATTGTTTTAATTTATGTGTTAGTTTCACCTTCTACCTTAAATAAAACAATTCTTATCTATATTCTTATTTTGAAAGAAAACTTCTTTAAAGATTCTGTTAAAAAACATACAATTTCAAGATACCTCTCCCCAAATATAGTTTCTTTTAGGAGTCATTTTCTTTCATATGTGAAGCTCATGTTTTTGCAGTACAATATTATATAAAATCTTTGCTGGATCTGCTGGAGAGGCTTACATTAAAGCAAAACAAAACAAAACAAAACAAAACAAAACAAAACAAAACAAAATCAAACCGTATTTCCTTTATTTGCTTCCACGGAAAGAAACAGGAAAAGGAGACTTGTAGAATAACTTTCTTAGCTTAGTTTGGTTTATGATTAAAATTATAACTTCTGAAATATCTTGTCTTTATTTCTCTAGAGACTGGGTGAAGGCATAATAGAGATGATAGTTTCAACTGAACGTGTTAGCATGACCATGTGAGCGCTTAATTTAAGTCTAATGTGTAGGTTTATTGCTGCCCTTGTTATGTGAAGACAAAAGAGATCTAAGTTGTAGATATAATCATGTTACTCTTTTTCTTCTTTTTTCTTTTTTAAGTGCCTTCTTGGATCCCTTTTGCCTACAGGGAAAAGTCACGATTTTGGGGTCTGGGTTTACAGACTCTTACATTTTGTCTAACTTCACCTTCACCACGTCTGCTTTAAGTCTTTTACTTCTTTGTAAGCCCTTGAACACTTTATGCTAGTCCCCTCTCTGCACATTTTAGAGATACCTTTCTATCTAGTATATCTTTCCCTTCCTGTTTTCACCCAACAATCCCATTCATCACTTAAGGGTCAGTTCAAGTGTCTCTGTCTCTGGGAACTTTCCTTGCTTTATCCAAATGGAATTGGCTGGTCCTTTCTTTGTCTGACTCATAATTTTAGGTAATATTATGATTCTTACCCTTAAAAAATTGCTCTGTCTTTATTTGGCTGTGGCCAAATTCACCTAATGATTGTTAGTTGCTTAAGGGTAGATATTATCTTATTCATTTTTATGTCTTCTTTGATATGAAAGGTGCCTGGCAAAAGGTAGATTTTTTTTTTTTTTTTTTAATCAATGAGGCATAGATTGGGACTGGGCAGCATTTTTGAGATGTAAGCCATGAAATGTGTTTCACTGGTACTTGGTTAAACCTCAGTGTTTCTCAATACTGATTGCTCATTGGAATCTCATGGAGAGCTCTGAAAAAAAGAGCAGTGCCTGAGCCCAGGGACACTAACAGCCACACCTAATCTGCATATATTTTGGATTTCGTCAGTTTAAAGTGGAGTCCAGGGGTTGGCAATAATAATAGTAAGCACTTATATAGCTCTTACTATATAAGGCATTATTTCAGACACTGTTTGAAGCACTTTATATGCATTAATTTATAAGCAGTTGTTTGAAAGCCAACATTGAGCACCCCTACAATCTGGCTAAGTGGCAAGCAAATATAATCACTGAGGTCGAAGTGAAATAGTGATACATACTGATAGAACCAAGCTGGATATTTTTGTAGCAGAGCCCATATTTTATGTTTGTTTGTTTGTTTTGTTTTTAATTAAGCAGGGGAGTAAAGAAGCAATCCCAATGTGTACAGTGTGATGAGTTGTGGTTAGACCAGAAAAATTTTTCACTGACTACAGAAGAATTAGGATTACTGAAGGAGATGTCATTCAGAGTCACTTTTTGAGTTTAAGATCCAGTTCTCATAAGACAGCATTTTATTAACCAATTTGCCATAAAAGCTTGTCTTTGCTCACTGGAGCTTTTCACTTTTGAAATGAAAGGACTAATTTTATTTGACAACTTTGCAGTTATTTAAAAGAAATGTAGCATCTTGAAAAAAAGATATAATGATTTAAATAAAGCAATACTAGAAGAGGTTTACTAAAAATGATCATAGATTAAAATAGTGAGTTTAGAACAGTAAAAGGGGGATTTTATGTATCATATTTAATTATGAAAAGAGTCTTTTAATACAAAACATTATAGAAATAATTTGCTTCTGCATTAAAACATATTTTTCTAGCTTTCTTAAGGAACATTACTAATATAGTTCATGTCGTCCTCATGGCTGCTCATAGCTTCCTTACTTGTCTTGCTGCTTTTCTCTCTTCTCCTATCCATCTTTCCTGCCTACCAGTTATGTGTCGTCACATATCCCAGCTGTGCATGAAGGGTTAAATTCATTGAGGCAAGGCAGATTTGGCACTGGGACTGAAATAAACCTGCTTACTTGGGTGGTACAGGGAATAGGTGAAAAGTCTTGCAAAACTCAGTTTCTACAGAGCAAGGCAACACGGAGCCATTTGATGGCAGCCTTAGGTATCCAGACTGATGACCCAGGGTAACTCAGATGACCAGGAAGCTGGAAGAGCATGATCACGTGGAACCAGATCAAGCGATAATGGAGGATGCACCCAGGGAGTAGGAGAAAAATCATATCTGCCGCAGCAGACCCTAGCCTCTGCAAGTTAGATTTTACTTCTTCTGGTAGATGAGAGTTGTTTGCGGGATTAGTCTGCAGCCCAATATGTCCTGAGGTCTGTAGGGCTATAAAGAAAGGGCATAAGCCAGGGCTTAAGTACTAGTATTGAGAATAAGGTGGACATGGTCTTAGAAATAAGATGACCAGTTATTTGCATTTGGGCACAAACTGAGAGGGAGGAAGTCACAAAAGTGACTTGATTCAGGTCTCAGAATCAGACCTGAGTTCCTTAGGAACCAGGTTCCATCTATAGGTGATGATGGTCAAGTGGTGTAAATACAGGTGAAAGAAGGATGCAATGTTTGAGATACAGAAAAAACACACACGTTCTTAACACTTAGCACTGACCTTTCTGATCCATTTTCTTCATTGGCTCCTTATTTATTGTAAAACAAGCCAGTCTCATTCTGACAAGCAAGGTCCTCTATAATCTGGTTTTAATCATTTTTTATTCTTATTTCTCACTTCTCATTATATCTTCCCCCCCAACTCCTGTACCTATTTGCTTTGCATAGAGCGTACAATTCCATAATCCAGACTAATTAAAATATTCTTCTTTCTCTTAACACACCCTATACTTGACTGTGTTGATATTTCTCTCAAAATTTTCTGCTTAATAACTATCTATTATATACTAGAAACCATTACTTAATACCAAATGTTGGCAGTAATTTTTTTCTCTTTTTTTCCACCTCCAGTTGTTGACCTGATTCATGTTGATATCTCCCATCAAGTCCAACAAAGGGGAGAGAAAAAAAACACAGTTTTTTTAAAGACCTAATTTATTGACTTAATTTTTTGACATTACATGTACTTTTAAAATTACATTAATTTTCTTACATTTTTAGCTTTTGTAGACTTTGGATTTAAAGGAAAGACCTGTATTCTTCTTGAGTGAACTCTGAAACCTTATTGGTAGAGTTAGGAACAACTTAGAAAATTGAGACTTTTAAGAATTTCAATATCTAGTTGCATAATACATGCATGCATATTGTATATTCATTCCATTATATAATACATAGACTTTTGTGTATGATTGAATTTTCATGCTATTCAGTAAAGCAAAACGATGAAGCATTGTTTTTATGATCTTAGAAGACAAATAGTTAACTTGGCTTAAAAAATTCATTAATGGGCCTAGTCATTGCCTTGAACCATTAGTATTGAGTAATAGCAATTACTGAATGAATGTGTATACGTGAGAAGGGATTGATCAGTATTCAAAACTTATTCTCAATATCACATAGATCAGTGGCTTTCAACAAGGCACGATTTCGACTTGCCCCCCAGAGACATCTGACAATGTCCGGAGACATCTTGGGTTTTCACAAATGGGGGCAGTGCTAATGGCATCTAGTGGGTAAAGACCAGAGGTACAGCTAAAAATCCCACAGTACAAAGAATGGTCCCCTACAACAAAGACTTATTTGATCAAAATGTAAATAATGCTAAGGCTGAGAAACTGGATATAGACCAAGGCTAATGTTTAGTCTATTGAAATTAACGTAAACATTATATATATATATATATATATATATATATATATATATATATATATATATATATATAATTTCAATGTCAAGTGTCAGCCATAGAGATATATACGGGTTTCAGAAAGGAACTTTCTGTTACTCAAAGTAGAAATTACGTAAAGCACAATTAGGATGGAGAATAATGAATGACCTTTCAGAGACTGTGGATTGTTACTAACTACATTGGAATGTACTGTTTTGACTCTTGCTTAAATAAGTGAGCCCGATCCTCAGTCTATGAAATAATTTAATAACGTGAAGGCTTTTGTGGTGGTCATATAAATTACCATTGTTTTTGGTTTGGATTCACATGTGGTTAAACTACATGTTTCCATGGTTTCACTGAATTTCAAGTTTTGCTTTATGGAGTAATATTGATAAATGGAAGAATTGATATAAGGCAATTAGCTGTAACTGGAACTTTTCCTCCTTTTAAAAATTTTGCGTAGCTTGGGCTTTTATACTTTATATAAAACTACTTATAGCCCAAATGATTTACAGAAAAACTCTGCAAGATGAGGTCATTGTGCACTGCAAGGCCAGGGCAAAAGACTCTACTCTGCCATTTGTTCTCACTGTTTTGTTTGGCCCTTTCCATTAAACCAGATGGGTAAGCGGGGCACATATGGTGTATGAACTGGCCGGGGCTCCCAGCAGGCCTGAGCTGTGGACTCTGTGGCCTGCTGCTGTGCTTTTATGTTTGAGTTCCAAATTCTTCTACTCATTTGCGTGGGGGCAGAGGCCAGGCCCATCGAAGCTCAGCGGGGAGCAGCTACTCTGAAATCCAGAATGCTCATCCAGAAGGAAGAGACTTTCAGGGACAAAGTCCTCACCTATGCTCTGGCTCTCTCTTCCTTTGTGCCATTCGGCTCCCTTTCTCAGGATCAAAGAGCTCTGTGGGGGACACAACTCCTGACTCAGACTTGTGGGTAATTCCTGTTTTGAATCCAGTTTTGGGTCTCTGGGTTGAATTTCCTTCTGGCTTGTTTTTGGCCACTCCTGCAGGCAGAGAAACTGCTTATGTGGGTTAGCAAAGATCAGGAAAACAAAGGCCATGTCTAGTGTTGACAGTATGAACTCTGGGCCAGATGGGAGGTTTAGCCTGGGACCACTGTGCTGTGGAAATACTGGTCCTATCTAGTGGTGAATCAGCTCAGCGAGATGGTGTGGATCAGGCACTATTATAACATGTTCACTTTCGTTTCTGTTGTATTTGATGATCACAGTAAATTTCACAAGTTATGCAGCGGTCCTGTATTTAGGCGGCTGCAGTGGTTTTTACAAGCTCATAAGTGGTTATAAGCATGGACTTTGGAATCAGAAAGATGAGGCTTGACTTGTGGCATCTATCACATGTTAGCAGAGGAAACGTGAAAGTTATTTCACCCCACTGAGTCTCAATTTCCACATATAAAAATTGATATTAGTGCCTCTATAAGTAGATCGAATGAGATGTTGTATTGTGTTGTGGTAAGAGCATGTACTTTAGAGCCAGACTGCTGGGGACTGAATGCTGGCTCTGCCACTTGCTAGCTGGCTGACCTTGAACACAATGCTTCACCTTTCTGTGCCCTGGAGACAATAATAGGATAGATTTAAATGGTCGTTGTCAGGATTAAGAGACTATATAAATAGTGCACTCAGAACAATGTTGGGCATCTTGTAGTGCGTAATAACCGTTAGCTAAATTATTATTGTGAGGGTGGAAATACTTTTCTCAGTAGTAGAGAAATTCTTTTACGAATTCGTGTCTATTACATATATGTATAGCATTTATAAGTGTACTACATAGACACTCTTTTGAATGCCCTAAACTATTGCATTATTTGGGTAATTGCTGAGTTTTCCACTGCACTGAGAAGCTATTTCAGATACATACATGGACACTTGTCAGACTAGACCAAGGTGTGTGGTATTGTTCTTCAAACTGAGTAAAGTTTAAGAGAAATGTACACTTGCACACATGCCTTATGACAGGTGTAGATGGGAATTGGGTACAATGAAATCTAGCAATTGAAGAGAGCCTGTCACAACTCAAGATTGTTGGAAACCCTTGCCTCTAGATATGCCTGGGAATTGAAGTTCTGTGTGCCACAGTGATGCCAATCATCTGTTATACAATTGGCAAGTTACACTTGTATTTTCTCCATCGTTGCCGTTGTACTTGTCTAGCTCAGGAAGAGTCCCCACATATCATTACTCTGAAACCTCCATCTTCCCTCGAACCAGCTGTTTAATTCTAATTATTTTGTTCTATACTATTCTGTCTGGAAAACCAAGCTCATTTACATCATGCATATTTTAAAAAGCATTAAAAGGAAGACATATTTATTCTTACACTACAATTCAGTTCTGACAAATTTGGGTTTCCAATCCACAGCAGGCACACTTTTGGGTTGATATTCTGATAGATTATACAAAAGGAGCAGATTACTCACTATTGTGCATGCATTTTATGAAATCTGTTTGTTTGAAAAGAGAGAATAAATGCAAAACAGATTATGAAAACCAATGTTTCATATCTTTGTTATGTTAGCAAGTTTCATTTTCAGATAAAAGAGCCATGTTGTATTGATAAAAATAATTTATGGAGAGATAGTATATGTATGATGGCTTAATATCTTTTCCTGGGTTTAATTGGGTTTTAAGTCATACAAAGAAGCTACAATGAACTGTAAATGTTTCAAAGATTCTTTATATGAAAATAATTTTAGGAGTGTGTAACTCAAAAATATTTCATTTAAAGTTTAGCTGGCATTTGTTGTCTTCAGTAAGCTAAAGTAAAAAGGGATTGATATCATGGATGTTTTGCTATTAGTGTGTCAAAATAAATACGTACAATGTTTTACCTTATTTTTATAATAGTAAATTAGAATAATTTAGCTTTTAACTTTGTAGAAGTTTGAAAATTTTTTGAAATAAATGGTGGCATCACAATAAAATTAGGGCATGTTGGGGAAGGACCTTCAGGACTTCAAGACTTCCTTCAAAACAGAAAAGCATATTTTAAATTGTTCGAGTTTTCCAGTTCATTTGGCCCGGGCAGCTTCCTGCTTGTCTTGTCATAACTACCATGTTAAATTTAGTCCTATATTTAGAAAATGGAGAAAAATGTTCACCACTGGCAGGTGAAAACAGGAAATAAAAATATTGACTCGGGATGTTCCCTGGGCAATTAAACACTAATGAAAGGATTATAGTTTTTAAAGCCACCGTGTCTAGGAAAGTGGGCATAAGTACCTCCTTTGGCACCCATTTGATTCCAATCCATGATGCCTATAATTTCTGGCTATGTGAGTAATGTGGCAAAATAGCTTGTATTGCAGTAAAATAGCTTGTATTGCAGTAAAATGAAGTGCCTCCTAAAGGATTTATATTTTTAGGATCACAGCAGAATCTTCCCTTCTTCAGTTTCTGTGGGCTTTTTTGGTAATACCCAGCTTTTCATTTTGATTCCAGGTCTAAACAAAACAATGACACACCTAATCACTGACGACATTGTTTACCTGGAGGACACTGTTTTGGGATCTAGTATGACCCCAAACTAGAATAGTTAGATGTGGTGGTGACACTATCAAAAATTAATATATAATTTTTTTAGGTTCTGAATAGAACATCATGATACATTATTTGGAAAGAATTTCTTCAAGAGAAAGCTGTTCATCTAAGAATCATTTATGGAGGAAATAACATGTATGAGGCACTTCGTGTGAAAAGAGAGAAAAATAGTGTTAAGTTAAATTTGATGGAATTTACTGAGAAGTGATGACTTTCCTTTCAGAAAAAAATATAAAGACAATTGGCCTTTTTTTTTTTTTGTAACGGTTTTCAAGATTAATAGCAGAATGCACTTGATCTGAATGCATTTTTATTAAGGTATAAATCACTCAGACTCTGTTCGTTTAGTTTGCAAGTGTTATTTGTTGAATCCCTTGCCTACAGATGACATCAGGAAAGTAACTTTTTAAGTAAATCACATCTTATGGATTAGATGGGAACTCTCAGTGCCAGGGAAAGGCCGTGGGAGGAGACAGTTTCCAAGGAAGCAAGAGAGAAAGTCTTGGAAGCTCTTGGAGGCTAGGAATCTCAGAGGGACAATAAAACCTATCCCCTATCCACCCCACCACCCCCCTCCCCTTCCACTCCCACTAGATAAATAGATGTTTGGGAACACAAGAGCCTGGAGGACTTCATTTGTCTCTTTCTTGGGGCCTGGGAAAATGATCATGAACACCGTGCCTAACAACATTGTCAGGCATCAGTATAATCACGGTACCGGAATATTTGGCCCTTATAAAGGGCCACTTAGAAGCCAGTGGTCCCTGAATAGTTTTCTTGGTTGTGTTGGGGGGGATCCCAGGGAGGAAGTGAGTTGGGCTTGGTGGCTGCAGAGCAGGTGGACACAGCAAACACCTCAGAGGATGGTGGAGTGGAGGGCTGATCACGCAGGAAGCCAACCACCAACCTAACTCCAGACACCTTCATCCTGTTCCCATGACGGGATGTACATGCAGGGGAAGGGAAAAAACCAATTTTGAATTGACTGATTTTATGCCTCATTTGACTGAGAAAAACTCTGAAGTGACTGACTGAGGAAAAAAACCTGGAATTGACTTAGTCAAATTTCAATCATCCAGCAACAGCTCAATTACAGAGAGACACGTTATTTTATACATCTGAATTTTGTCAATTAAAAACTATGCTTACAAAGACCGTTATGATTTCAATAAATGTACTTTATTTCTTATGTGCATGTATAAAATAAATTTGGAACTTTTATTTAACTCTAGGATCATCGTCATAGATAGGAATGTAAACTATTTTATAAAGTCCCTTAATAGATTAAATGAAGAGAAATTAATTACCATATGTTGGTATGCTCAGAAATATTTATCTAACCCATCAGTTGACTGGAAATATTTAAAGTGGTTAATGTGTTGAGTAAGAAATCACCGACATCAACAATCTCAATCACAAAAATCTTCAGGACTTTGTGTGTCAATTTTTAGGAATGAGCACTGAAGAGAATAAATTCTGTTTTGTGGATGTATTTACAGTGTTTAGTGCTGGGTCTACGAAATCCTAGTCTCCTTTATAGGTGTAAGACCACTGAAGGAAATAAAAGGTAGGTTTTCAAATTAAGCATTTTTTATTTTTGTGCTGAGACCTCAGTGATTTAGAGTAGTTTTGAATTCATATAACCTATAGTAACTAAAGAGTATGTTGCAGAATTTTGATTAGGAACTTGTAATGTGTCCAGTCATCATCTTTCTAACCTTTGTTTATTTTTCATCTGAGTCAATTTCAGATACACTCTTTCTTGTTAGGTATTATATCATGCCTATTGCTGAAACACCCAAAGACTACTTTCTGTTGCTTTAAAATGATTATTAATAAAATTGCATATGTTATCATAGGGAACCTTGGATGGGTGGTATTGCTAATAGCCTATAACTAGAGCCTGAAAGGATTAGTTATGTATTTTTTTTAAAGCTTTATTTATACAAGGTCAGACAATTAAGTTTGCGAACTTTCCGCTGTGCACTTGCATTTGTTATATTTGTTACATTTGTTATAGTTGACATATAAAAAATTGCACAAATGTAGTGAAAAATCTGGTATGTTTTGTGATATGTACACACCTGTGAAACCATCACTATAATGAAGATAATGACCATATTCATCATGCCCAGAAGAGCCCTGTGCCTTTTGGTAATACTTCCTTCCTGCCTTTTCTGTCCTCTCTTCATCTCCAGGAATTGCATTGAATCTGTAGATCAAGTTGGAAAGAACTGACATCTTGAGTCTTCCTATCCATGAACATGGAATCTCTCTGTATTCATGTAGTTCTTTGATTATTTTTCATCACAATTTTGTGGTTTTCTGCATATATATCTTGTACATATTTTGTGATGTTTATACCTAAGTATTTCATTTTGGGGAGTGCTAATGTAAATGACATTGTGTTTTTAATTATAAATTCCATTTGTTCATTGCTGGTACTTGACAACACTTGGTATGGTCAGTTTTTTTGTGTGTATTTTTTTTTGAAATTTCAGCTGTATAGTGATATCTCATTGTGGTTTTAATTTGCACTTCCTTAATGACTGCTAACACTGAACATGGTTTCCTGTGCCTATTTGCCATATATGTATCTACTTTCATGAAGTGCTTTTTTAAAACTGTTTTGCCTACTTTAAAATTTTCATCTATCTATCTATCTATCTATCTATCTATCTATCTATCTATCTATCTATCTATCTATCTATCTAATCTATCTATCTATCTATCTATCTATCTATCTATCTATCTATCTATCTATCTATCTATCTATCTATCTATCTAATCTATCTATCTACCTACCTACCTACCTACCTACCTACCTACCTACCTACCTACCTACCTCAGGGTTCCATCCCCACATTTGGTGATTCACTAAAAATACTCACACGACTCAGACTCAGCAGTATGCATGACTGTATTTTATTACAGTGATCAGCAATGGAAAAAGATACATAGGCAGTTTGGAGGAGTCCCAGTACAAACTTCCAACATGTTTACTCTTAGGAAGGATTACAACTAACATGCTTCTTCCACTAGTAGTGAAATGCAACAATATGTGTGCAATGTTTTGGCCCAGAGAAGCTTGCTTCAGAATCAGAGTCCAGAGTTTCTATTTGAGGCTGGTCTTGTAGGCACTCTCTGCTTACATGGCCAGCCATAAGTACCAAAATTCCAGAAGGAAATTAGGTATTTACCATTAAGCACATTTTTTTTTTTTTGGTACAATCAGTGTAGGAAAGCTGGTACAGCCGGGTGCAGCACCCTGGTAGGGAAAACAGCCTCATTAACATAGAGAAGATGACAAAGCAAAGTCCCCAGATGCCAGCCAAGGGCCAACCCTGTAAGCAGACCCTTATAAAGACAGCAACTTGAAAAATTCTATATTAACTCTGTCCTGATACACACACACACACACACACACACACACATTATTTTATTTTCACCAAAACACTCTGATTATTGTGGGACACCCAGGAAAAAGTAAGGATATGGTAAACCAGAAAGAGTCATTGGATTGAGGAAAGTTCCAAGCATAACATACAGGGCAGCATACCTTCTGAGAATGTAGTATTTGCCTTGGGACTATGGACACTGAGATTTGAATCAGATATAAGCAGATAATATTATGGTAAGATATTCAGTTTCACCTAAAAGTAGAACCTGCTTTAACTAATGAAAGAATGAGGCTGGTAAGAGGTTAGGATTTACAAAAGTAGACATTCTTCAGGATAATTCTTTAGGATGGCCTGAAGCCCAAAGGCAACAATAATAAATATTGCTTTTCTTGGCTTTTGATAACTATTATACGACACTATGTTCAAGATTAGATTTCCTGAAAAGTACCTGGAGAATAAACATCAGAGGCGTTCATATTAATAGATAGAGGCATTGGCTTTAGATTGATATCATCATGTAAAAATGAAGGACGTTACAAAAGACAGCTGAACATAAAATACCTAGGAATAAATTTAACCAAAGAGTTGAAAGACCTGTACTCTGAAAACTGTAAGACATTGAAGAAAGAAATTAAAGAGGGTGCAAATAAATGGAAGGCTATACCATGCTCATGGATTGGTAGGATTAACATTGCTAAAATGTCCCTATGAACTAATGCAATATACAGATTCAATGCAATCTCTTTTAAAATGCCAATGGCATCCTTTGCAGAGCTAGAACAACTAATCCTAAAATGTATGTGGAACCCCAAACGACTCTGAAAAGCCAAAGTACACTTGAGAAAGAACAAAGTGGGAGGTATCATGCTCCCCCTTTTCAAACTATACTACAATGCTAAAATAATCAAAATAGTATGGTACTGGCATAAAAAACAGATTTATAGATCAATGAAATAGAAAAGAGAGCTCAGAAATAAATCCTTACTTAAATGGTCAATTAATCTATGTCAGAGGAGGCAAGAATATACAATGGGGTAAGGACAGTCTCTTCAATAAGTGATATTGTGAAAACTGTACAGGTATGTGCAAAAAATGAAATTGGACCATTTTCTTACACTATATACAAAAATAAACTCAACATGGATTAAAGACTTAAATATAAGACCAGAAACCCTAAAACTCCTAGAAAAAAACATAGGTAGCAAACTCTTTGACATTAACAATATCTTTTTGGATATGTCTCCTTGGGCAAGGAAAAGAAAAAAAAAAAATGGAGCTACATCAAACTAAAAAGTTTTTGTACAGCAAAAGAAACCATCAACAAAAGAAAAAGACAACCTATCGAGTGGCAGAAGTTATTTACCAATGATACATCTTATAAGGGATGAATATCCAAAAAATGTAAGGAACTCATACAGCTTAACACCAGAATAAAACAAACAATCCAATTGAAAAATTAGCAGAGGACCTGAATAGATATTTCTCCAAAGAGGACATACAGATGGCAAACAGACATATGAAAAGGTGCTCAACATCACTAATCATTATGGAAATTCAAATCAAAACCACAATGAGATATCACTTTACAATTGTCATATGCCCATCATCAATAAATCAACAAACAAGTGTTAGCGAGGATGTAGATGAAAGGGAACCCTTGTATATTGTTGGTGGGATTATAAATTGGTGCAGCCACTATGGGAAACAGTATAGAAGTTCTTCAAAAAATTAAAGATAGAGCTACCATATGACCCAAAATTCCACTTTAGGGTATTTATCTGGAGAAAATACAAATACTAATTTGAAAAGATAAATGTGCCCTCATGTTCATTGCAGCATACTTACAATAGCCAATATATTGAAGCAACCTAGATGTCCATCAATAGAAGAATGGATAGAGAAGATGTGGTATATATCAACAATGAATGGAATATTAGTCAGCAATACAAAAGAATGAAATCTTGCCATTTGCGATAACATGGATAGACCTAGAGGGTATTATGCTAAGTGAAATAGGTCAGACAGAGAAAGACAAACACTGTATAATTTCATTTATATATGGAACTCTAAAAAAAAAATAAAACAAATGAATAAACAAAACAAAACAGAAGCCGACCCATAGATATGGAGAACAAGCTGATGTTTGCCATAGGGGAGAGGGGTGGGGGGATGGGAAAATAATTAAAAAGTTTAAAAAGTAAATAAAATATCAAATAAAGTAAATAGTAGAGTCTGAAATAAAATCTGAACTCCAGAAAAAAATGAAAAAATAGAAATAACAAAAAAATTAAATGTTTAGTTTCAAAAACCACTTTAAATTGATTGCTTGTTACACTACTCTTTAACTGTTAAAAAATAGAAAATTTAAAAAGATTCTTCTTAAAATTATTTTTTTCCTTTTTCTATTATAATCTCCCCATATTTTACAATCTAAATATTTCAATGGATAAGAAACACATTTTTACCACCACCACCACCATCAACACCACCACCAACAAAAAGACAGGTGCCCAAAGACAGGATAACTTCTCCTCAGCTGAGATGTGAGTTTGCCCACCTAATGTAAGGAGGAATTTTTTAAAAGAATATTGCTAGATGCAGACAAAATATATCTGGCCTTGAAGTTATAATCACTATTTAAATACCTTATAAAAGTACCGTGTTTCCCCGAAAATAAGACCTAGCCAGACAATCAGCTCTAATGTGTCTTTTAGAGCAAAAATTAAACTAAGACCTTGTCTTATTTTACTATAATATAAGACCAGGTCTTCAATATAATAATAATATAATATAATATAATATAATATAATATAATATAATATAATATAATATAATTAGTATAATATAATAGCGGGTCTTATATAATATAAAACTTGGTCTTATATTAATTTTTGCTCCAAAAGACAGTAGATCTGATTATCTGATAGGTCTTATTTTCAGGGAAACACGGTCGTTGTTTAAGAATAGAAAAGGGGCTAATACCAGAAGTTTGTCTTTGATGAAAATAGTAGGTGTTTATATTACGGGCCTGTAGTTTGATTGAGTTGCTAAATTTTCCTAGGTCACATTACCAGATAAGCAGTCTCTAACTTGACCTTCATGAGAAATATGTATTTTGGAACTTGTATCTTTTGTAGTAACTGTGTTAAAAATCAACCAACCAAACAAATAGTTCCTATACAATCTTTCAGCCCTGATATAAAACATTTGTTGAGATAGCTCTATTTTTGGAATCCTAACTTTGTTAAATGAAGAAAATTTCTATTGGTGCCATTATCATTGTGGAACTAATTGGGTTATTAATATTAGTTTATTATTCAAGGATCATAAACTTAGCAAATTTTTCTATTTTTCTGGGCCCAATTGCTTGAAGCCTTAGAATAAATATACATTATAGTATGAAAGACTATAAAAGCATATATAAAGGACTTTAGAGCTAAAAATGGACGCTCAAATATAAGGATATTTAGAAACTTTTGGATGTTCTTGTTCTGTAACACTAAATCATAGTCCTGAAATATTTTGATATTACATTCTAGATAGGGAGAAAGTCTCCAAACATCTATTCAGCATGCTGCCACATTAATATTACTTTCTTCTTTTTAATAGAGACAAGGATGACTCATTGAATTAATTTAATTTCATGTAACAACTCAACACTCTTTGAAATCAAATGTGGCGAAAATAGAGGAATATAATTGTCAAAGACAAAGGGATGATATTAACAGTGAGCAGCAACAGTATGGCCATATTTACATGGGTAGAAAGTGAAGTGAGGATATAGTAATTACATGATTAATTTTCTCAAAGTAAATAACCACCTGACATGTTGATGATACTGGTGATGGTGGTAGTGGTGATTCCATTTACAACAACTACCATTTATTGAGTGCTTAACAGGTGACAAGTATTATTCTAAGCACTATTCTTGCATTAATTTATTTGATTCTCAAAGAACTCTAATAGGTAAGTATTATTTTTACCCCCGTTTTTACAGATAGACTGAAGAACAGAGAAGTTAATAACTTGTTTGAGGTCACACACTAGTAGTAGTAGATGTGCGATTCAATCCCAGGCAAGTTAGCCGAAATGCTGTATTTTTTTTTTTTTTTTAATTAATTTTTTTTTTTTTTAATTAGTTTCAGGTGCACAAGACAAAGCAAAACTTAGACATTTATCATTTATATCCCTCACACTGTGTGAACCCCCCGCCCCCCATCCACTATCCCTCTGTACGTTCCCAAAACCTCTCACCTTCCCCTTATCCCCACCCCCCCGCCCCTCTAGCAACCCTCTGTTTTTCCTCCATGTTTCCAAAACTGTTTCTGATTAGTTCATTCACTTATTCTTTTCTTTAGATTCCGCATATAAGTGAGATCATATGGTATTTGTCTTTCTCTTTCTGACTTATTTCACTTAACATAATGTTCTCTAGGTCCATCCATGTTGTTGCAAATGGTAAGATTTCTTTCTTCTTTATGGCTGCGTAATACTCCATTGTATAAATGTACCACAGTTTCTTAATCCAGTCATCTACTGATGGGCATTTCGGTTGTTTCCAGGTCTTGGCTATTGTATATAGTGCTGCAATAAACATAGGAGTGCATAAAGATTTTTGAATTGGAGTTTTGGATTTCTCCGGATAGATACCTAGGAGTGGGATTGCTGGATCATAAGGTAGTTCCATTTTCAGATTTTTGAGATATCTCCAAACTGTTTTCCATAGTGGCTGCACCAATCTGCATTCCCACCAACAGTGCACCAGCGTTCCCTTTTCTCCGCATCCACGAAATGCTGTATTTTAACTATTAACTTTTTATGTGCAAAAGTGACAACTCTGATATTCTTAGCTCTCCAACTACCTTACATGATTGTCTTCAGAGACAAAAAAGTGTGGTGAATGGAAAGTACTTTGAAAACATTGACTATAGTAAGCAATGCAAGAATGGATTATTCTTGGATTATTTAACCAAATCTTTTATCCAAAAATTAATATATATATATATATATATATATATATATATATATATATATATATATGTAATGGCAGGCTTGCTGGTTTTACAGATAAGTTTTCATATCCAAGACTAATTATATTGTTGTCTGCTTTCTCAGGGAGGCCTAATGGGTGAGTCAAGAAGATGATAGCTTACAGGGAATGTGTAAAGGTGCTGAAAAGGCTCTCTGGCTTCAAAAATATCACTAACGTACCTGTTCTGGTGCTGGGAACTCCTCCGTTGGAGGTACAAGAAGAACAAATGCAGACAGCACCAGGGTGGCTGGGTGTATATGCCTATGAGGATAGACTGGCTTCAAATCTTCGTACTTTTAAGGTCTTTCCCACCTCTAACAACCCTTTGGATGAGGGTAATGCCTGCTCAAATGTGCAGCCTCTTAGGATTGATAATAAAATTAATCAGTAATACCTAGTGAGAGTTAATTAATAAGATTCTTCCTCAGGTACCCTTATTAAGGAAGGGCGTATATTAGAATGAATAGCACTTGGAAGACAGCAAGAAGATCAGGGAATAGCCACTGGGAGGAAGTCCTGTAGAGTCAGAAAAAGTGTTAAGAAGGTGCTATAGATCCTAAAGAGGGTGCTGTAGATAGATCCTCCGCAAGAGGCCTGTTGAGAATAACAAGGAACGAGTAAGGTGAGGAAGCTCCTATAAGAACAGACATTTGGGATTTCATATCATTGCTTTTGTCTGTCTTTGTCATAGTTTCATTGCCCACTCCCACCACCCTGCCTCCTTTCTTGTACCCTTCAGTCTTTCCCTTACCTCAGAAAAAGTTCTAAGGATTCCCTGACACCCCTTACCCTTAATTAATTCCCTTACTTCCTCATTTTGTCATCTTCTGCGATACTAGTCTTGATTCTATTCCTCACAACCTGTTTTTTAATCAGACTTTCCAAATACACTGTCTATGGGAAGGACCTGAGTGGTGGAAAGAAAGGTAGGTTTCAGACTATTACTATTTTTACCTCATTTTCTACTTCACCTTGTCGTGTAAACGTGATCTTCTGGGTCATTGTAGAAAGTTTAGGCGTTATGGCTTTAGGCTTTGCATAGGGAATCATGGATTCATAGTTTTAGAGCCAAGTATGACTGTAGCTCCAATCTTTTTTTAAAGGAACTAGTTAACACAAGTTAAAAGATTCGAGATTTACCCAAGATGTGGCAGGTGTTCTGGTTTCCAGTACGATGATGTTTCCATTGACAACATCAAAATATTGACTGCCGGTGTGTGTATACCAACCCCACAACACACCCATGCACACTTACACACTCCCCTTGTCCTTAAAACCAGACTATGTGCCTGCGCTTTCAGTAATGGAAATAGCTTTCCTATTATTTCCTCTCACTGTGGAGTGGAAGAAATACTTTAAGCAAGCCTGTTTTTCGTGAACAGTTTTAAAAGGTTGTTACCATGTTAAGCGCATCTAGTTTGTCTATGTATCTAAGCACCAGACTAAAGCACAGTGTGAAGATTCCCAAGTGGCACCAGATGAAATGTCAGACTGGGACATGGTTACCTGGTTACATTCCAATATGTGTTGTGAGACAGTAAAGAGATAAGGATTTATGTTTATGGTTTAGAAAAGTTAGAATTAACATTTCCTCAAGGATAGGGATTTTGTTGATCTTATTTACTGGTGTATATCAGCACCCAGAACACTGTGGGCTCTGAGTCAAGGACTGTTGACTTAAAAAGATCAACTTCACCATATGTTTTGATCTTTTTTTAAATTAAAGTTTATTGGGGTGACAACTTTGGTCTTTGCAGTAGAATTAGGCACTAGAAATACTGTGCCCTGTTTCTATCCTTATCAACTGATTCTCCTCACCCCAACCTCCAACTTATTTTCTACCATCACATTATCAGTCTTCACCAAGACGTAATTGTCATTATTATTCTTTTGATTATTTAGCAATTTCTATGATGTTTTTTAAACACCCAGTAAGTTCTGGGTGGAAAATGAAATTAATGTTGGCACTGAATTCTTTAAATAATTAGACTTGAATGAAAAATGTATATTATGAATTATCTCTGATCAAATATCAACTGATGCTAATTTTGTTAATTTATTTGGAATACCAGGATGTTATTTCCCAGAAAATTTTGCTTCCATTTTATAGTTTGGTTAACCACAGAACAAAAAAGGTTTTCTCTTATTTTTGACTTCTTAAACTTTAGAAAAGGAGATGGGCATAGGATGGCAGACTCATCCGTATTCTTCTATGAGGATAATGGAAAAAAAAAATCATCAATCAGCTGATTGTGAATTTAAGAATAGAAATGATGGGATATATTGCTCTTCCAAACAGTGGAAATCCACAAAATAATTGGATTTCTTTGGAGATAAAAGGGAACCTCTTTCCAGCTGCTCTTTCAGAGAGAAAATAGACCAGTGATCCTGTAATGCTCGATTTGATCACATATTCCTTAATATATATTTGCTTGTTTTGAACTAATTTAGACCTGAAGTGGGCAGACTTCTTGTTTCTGTCTGAGTTTATTTTAAAGGTTGGAAATACCCTGGAAATTTGAAACAACTGTCAATATATACCTTATTGTATTTTGGACATCTGATTAGTCAGTGAGATTTTGACCTATACGGAGTCTAAATATAAATGTTATAATTTTTATTGTGTAGATTGGTGCAAAAGCATTGTGGTTTAAAAGGTTAAAAAATAATTGCAAAAACCGCAATTACTTTTGCACCAACCTAATATATTTATTGGAGGAAGGGAAAATTGATAGAAAAGAGACATTTTCTTTTGTTGAGTTTTTTTCTTTTTAAAAATAATTTTATTGAGCTATAATTCACATACTATGTAATTCACCCATTTACAGTGTACAATTTAATGGCTTTTAGTATATTTACAGAGTTGTCTGTTCATCACCATAGTCTTAGAGCATTTGTATTACCCCTAAAAGAAGCCCTACGTCCCCATACCTCTTAGCTGACATCCCCTGAACCCTGAATCTTTCTGGTCCTAAGCAATCACTAATCTATTCTTCATAAACTTGTCTATTCTGAATATTTCATATAAATGACATCACGCAATACGTGGTTCTTTGTAACTGGCTTCTTCCTCTTAGCATAATGTTTCCAAGGGTTCATCTATCTTGTCACATATACATACATCATTTCTTTTTATTGTCAAGTAATATTTCATTGCATGGATATACTACATTTTTTTTCATCCATTTATCAGTTGATGAGCATTTGAGTTTTTAACACTTTTGGGCTATTCTGAATCATGCTGCTGTGACCATTCATGTATAAACTTTTTATGTTTTAATTTTTTGGGGGTATATCCCTAGAAATGGAACTCCTGGATCATGTGCATGTTTAACTAGTTGAGGAATTGCCATACTGTTTTTCAAAGTGGCTGCACCATTTTAGATTCCTACTATCAATGAATGAGAGTTCCAGTTTCTCTACTTTCTCACCAATGCTTGGGAATCTCTTAAGTTTTGTATCTTTTACAATCTGGATAGGCTGAGGATTTCCCAAATCATCATGTCCTGGTTCCATTTTATTAATAGTTCTTCCTTCAACTTATCTTTTTTCCTTTAACATTTTACCATAAGCAAGACTAAGAAGCTAGACTGCATCTTCCATATTTTGCTTGGATATCTCCTAAGCTAAACATCAAAATTCATCACTTGCAAGTTCTGCTCTCCATATAATAGCACACACAATTCTGTTGTCTGCCACTATATAAGAAGGATCCTTTTTCTTTTGCTTTCCCATTTATTTATTTATACTTCCTTCTGAGTGTTTACTAGTACAGTCATTAACATCCGTATTTCCACTATAACTCTCTTCAAGGCACTCTAGATGTTTTATATCGTGGACCTCAAAATTCTTTTAGCCCTTGCCCAGTTCCAAAGCCACTTACATATTTTTAGATGTTTGTTACAGCAGCATCCTACTCCCAGGTACCACAATCTGTATTAGTTCCTTTTGCTGATATCACAAGTTATTATAGCTGAAAACAATTTGAATTTATTATTTTACAGTCCTGGAGATCAGAAGTCTGAAATGGGGCTCACTGGGCTAACTTCAGGGTATCGACAGAGCTGCATGCACCCTTCCTGGGGAAGAATCTGTTTCTTTGTTTTTTCTAGTCTCCAGAGACCACCTGCATTCTCTGGCCTGTGTTCCCATTCCTCAGTCTTCAAAGCCAGTAATGTTGAGCCAAATTCTTCTCTTGCTGCCACCGCCCTGATTCTTTCTTCTGCCTTCCTTTTCCACTTGTCAGGACCCTTATGAATACATTGGGCACACTTGGATAATACAGGATAATCTTCCATCTCAAAATCACTTAATTAACAAGCTTAACTTCACCTGCAACCTTCATTTTCCTTTGCCATGTATCCAAACATATTCCAGGTTCTAGACAATTAAGATGTGGACATCTTTGGGGGTTTCTTATTCTTCCTACCACAACACTCTCATTGGAAGTAAAAAACATGTTTCTTCAGGGACCTGTGCTCATAAGTAATGTTCAGATTCCTGAGGTAAAAAACAAGCTTTTATTAAGAAAATAATACTCTGCCATCACTTTGTCTAAGTATTTCATAAAACAAAATCACATGAATTCATAAAGTGTTTAAATAGCAAAAAAATATTTCGGGGTGGGTGAGAAATTTGGAGTCAATATTCAGTTTGAAAATTGCTCAGAAATTTTTATCTGAAATTTTTGTTACTAAAATGATTTTTCTCAGTAAAGCAGATTATTTTAATCCACATTTAAAGTAAACTAGAATTTGTAACTAGAGTTTAATTCTTTAGACTCATATATTCAGTGAAATTACATTTCAAAAATGAATGAAAACAATTTTTTTTTTCAGCCAAAACAAAAGCCAAGAAATATTATTGGCATCAGACTGGCACTAAAAAGTGTACTTATTCTGACAGAGGAAAATGATATCAGAGAAAATTTAGACCTACACAAAAGAATAAAGAATTCTGGAAGTGGTGAAAGGCTGGTACATACAAAATACATTTTTTTCTTATTCAAAAATCTTTAAAATATAATTAATTGTTTAACATCCAAATAACAAAGGATTGTGGTATTTATAACACATGTAGAAGTAAAAGGCATGGCAATTACAGCATAAAGGATGGAAAGGAGAAATGAAGTGTACTGCCATAGGTTTTTTACAGTATACATAATAATAAATTACTTGAGGTTAACATGTGAAAGTGTTACTTGTTCAAAGCCCATGTGTCCAAAGCTTTTTCAAAAGGCCAATATTCAACAGAAGCTTTCTCAAAAGGCCAATATTCAACACGTCAGAGTTAGAGTAAGGAAAAGTTTATTTATCAAGAAGATGCCAACTAGAGAACATGGAGGGGGGTGCCTGAGGGCTTCCTCAAATCCATTTTAAGAGTGCCCAGAAGTCAGTTTCTTTTATGTCAAGGGTAGGGAGAATGGGTGAAGCAAGAGATGATTGAGGACTGCAGACCTCTAGGCACCAACAGGGTCCAAATAAAAGCATAAAATCTCTTTCTTTCTTCCTGATTTGTTGACTCCTGCTGATCTGAGTCTGGTCTTGAGGCTCCTGCAAATCTCTGATAAACAATCATTATTTTGTATCTATTTCCCCACCTTCTTGGAAGAGGCACCTTCTGGCAAGCGGCTGTTCTTGCAAAAAACGCAAGCATCAAGCATAATTTCTCTAATAATTAGCATATCTATAACAGGAGCTACTTGCCTAAAGGTCATGGGAAAAATGCAGACTAGAATTAAGATAGAGTCAGAGAGAGGGAACATTTCACTCAGTTGTAAAAGGTTCAAGAGGTATGTTGTAAACCTTGAGCAAAGACTAAAGATAAAATAAAGAGGTATAGCTAATAAACCAATAGTAAAGATAAAATAGAATATAAAAAATTTTTTATCCAAAATTAGTCAGGAAAAGAGGAACAAGGTTCAAAGAACAGATGGGATATAGAAAACTATCAGAAAGATGGTAGACTTTTAACCAAATTATATTTATATTTATATGTTACTGTATAAATGTAATGAGGTAGGATTGAAAAATACGGTGAATATGTAAATAAAAAAAATTACAGTAAAAGACACATTGTCATTAATTCCCCTCAAAATACTTCCCCTCTCATTGAACACACTTATCCCATCATTCTTGCCACTTTCTGAAGCAGTTCTGGAAGTCCTCTTTCATGAGTGTCTTCAGTTGCACTGTCTTGACTGTCTCAATATCCTGAATTGATTCAAAGCGTTTTCCTTTCATGGTCATTTTGACTTTGGGGAAGAGCCAGAAGTCACACAGTGCCAGATCCAGTGAATAAGGTGGATGAGGACATACCATAATGTTTTTATTTGACAGAAATTGCTATACCAGAAGCAATGTGTGACACAGAGTGTTGTCATAATGGAGGATAAAGTAAAGACACTCACAAAAGAGGACTTCCAGAACTGCTTCAGAAAGTGGCAAGAATGACGGGTAAGTATGTTTGAAGTGAGGGGGAGTATTTTGAGTGGGAATAATTGCAATATGTCTTTTACTGTAATAAAGTTGTTTTATGTAAACATTCACCATATCTTTTGATTACACCTTATATATGTAATTATATCACATGTAAAAAGCAGATTGTCAGATTGACTAAAAAGCAAGAGTCAACTATATCCTGTTTACAAGAGGTTCACCTCAAATATAAAGTCACAGATGAGTTAAAGTATTATAAAAGGACAGGAAAATATGTAACAAGCAAACAGTAATCAAAAGAAACCAGGAGGCCTTATTTTAGTATCAAAGAAAGTAGACTTTAGAACAAGAAATATTGCCAGAAATAAAGAGATATTACATATTAACAATAAGATTGACTTACCAAAAGGACTTAGCAACCCTAAATGTTTATTCAACTAACAACTCAGCTTCAAAATACAGCAAAAACTGATAGAACTAAGTAGTTTTTTGTTTTAAGCTTTTAAGATCCTCAACAGCAATTGTCTTACTATTGGAATTTTCAAGAATGTAAATCCTATGGATAAGAAAAATATACTGTATAATATTTAAACTATTAAGATACATACCTTTTGAAGACAAAACTATTTCCAACATTAATACATTAGAGTATTGATTAAAATATTTCCTCAAAAAATACCAACCACATACAAAGCACTTATATATGTTATTAAATCAGTATAATAAGCCATATTGCTCATAAGGAAAGTGGGACTCAATGAGATTACATACTTGCCAAACATCACATGGTAAGAAGCACAGCCAAGATTTGAACTCAGGTGTGTTTGCCAGTAAGCCCATGATCTTTCTACCACATGAAGGCTTGAAATAAGTTTTTTTTTAAACTAACTTTAGTTTTAATCTCAATGTAAGTGATGGTCATCCTCTGAATCAGCAAGGAGGTTATAAAAGAAGGAAAATGTTGATTCACTGCTTTTGCTTAGAGAACTACTAAAAACAATCCCGTTTATTTTCTGTGGAGAGTCCATTCAATAGGAGCCACAACTACTATCATAGCTTAAAGACCTACAAGAAACCATGAACATTTTTCAGTAATGCCTAGTCTGTACTTTCAAAAATCTATACACGGAGTGACGTCATAGCAATGGCGGCAGCGGGGCGCACTTTTTGAGTTCTCCGTCGGATCTTATCAGAAACGGGAAGCTTATAACCCATCAAAGGACTCTCTGCTCATCACGCAGAACAGCGAAGAGACTCGCGCAGGGATTTCTTGCAGGTGGGGAAAAATTGGGCGAGCAGGGGAAGAAGGAAGGGAGCGGAGCGGAGACACGCCGCACCTGCGGCGGCGGTGCGGACGCGGGTTGGGATCGCGGTCCACACCTGTGGCGGTAGAAATTCGGCCCCCACCCTCGGGTTGTGGAAATCTGCTCCGCACCTGTGCCTGTGAAATTCCAGCCCACACCCACGGCTACAGATACGCAGGATATCCCAGGACGGAGGAGAGCCCGGAAGCCACGAGGTGGGCGTTTTGCCCTGCGTCCCACAGCGGTCCTCTCCCGCTGCAGGGGCAGCATATCCAGCATTAACTTCAGCTAATAACCTCAGTTGGTCCTTGGGCCGGACAAGGAACACAGACTCCGTGCCTGGGCACCTTCCCCCGCTCTTCTGACCCTACCCCCGCCTTTCTAGAGACTTGATCTAGCCCCTGCACTAAGGAGCAGCGGCAGATTACAGAGGCGCCTTGGAGCCCCGGCTCCGGGAAGACAGGCGGGCCCAGGGAGGAGGCTAGGAGCTGGGAATCTTCCGCCCCCAGCCACCACCTTTTCTGGCCTGCGGGAAGAGTGTTAAGACAGTGGGGCTGGGAAAGAGAAGACCCCTCCTTCCATCCCCAGCCCCCACCCTTTCTAGCCAGCCTAGAGCGAGGCAAACACATCCCCAGCTGCAGAGACGCAGGGGTTCCCAGGAAAAAAGAGAGAACACAAAAGCCAAGTGCCGGACTCTGCTTTGCGTCCCACAGCAGACCTCTCCCTCCTGCAGAGGGAGGATATCTAGCATTTGAGACTATTAAACTCCATACCTGGGCCCCTCCCCCCGCTCTTCCAATCCTACCCCCACCCTTCCAGAGACTTAAACTGGCTCCTGATCTGAAGAGCAGTGTCAGATTACAGAGGAGCCTTGGGGTTTGGGCTAAGGGAAGACTGGCCGCTGGCTTTGGTCCAGGGAAGAGGCTGAGAAGAGTGTGGTTTGCCCTGGACTAGGAGACAGAAGACTCATCCACCCCCAGATACCACCGTTTCTGGCCTGTGGGTGGGGTGTGACACAGCTGGGCTAGGAAAGAGAAGACCCCTCTTTCCATCCCCAGCCCCCACCCTTTCTGGCCTGCCTAGGGCGTGGCAATTACATCGGCGGAGGCACTCCCAGGGATCAGCAGTAAGTGGTATATACAGCACTCAGCTTTCAGCAGCTGAGGAATTCCCTGCCGGCCACACACACACACAGGGAAGAGGTGCCCTAAGACTCAGGAGAGCTGGACACAGGGCTGGTGGTGCTATTCTCGGTGTGCATATGTGCCGGCAAGGGCAGAAACTGCACTGACTTTGTAAAACCTACTGTCCAGACCCCTCAGCCCCACGCATCTAAAGCTGCAGCCTCAGAGTCACTCTGGGCATCAGGTGACCGGCTCTACCTGCACAATACGCAGGGGATTACTTGGTGGGCTTAAGCCACAACTGGCGCTGTTTTTTTTTTTTTTTTTTTTTTTTTCTTTTTTTCCTTTTCTTTCTGTTTTGATTTGTCTTTATATTTTTGACATCTTTGCCTGTGTCGAGTGGGGATTCTGTGCTACAGCAGAGAACAACTTGGAGATTATTTGGTGGGCTTAAGTCACAACTGGCGCTGTGTTTTTTTTTTTTTTTTTTTTTTGTTTGTTTGTTTGTTTTTTGTTTGTTTGTTTGTTTTTGTTCTGTGTTGATTTGTCTTTATATTTTTGACATCTTTGCCTGTGTCGAGTGGGGATTCTGTGCTACAGCAGAGAACAACTTGGAGATTACTTGGTGGGCTTAAGCCACAACTGGCGCTGTCTTTTTTTTTTTTTTTTTCTTTTCTTTTCTTTCTGTTTTGATTTGTCTTTATATTTTTGACATCTTTGCCTGTGTCGAGTGGGGATTCTGTGCTACAGCAGAGAACAACTTGGAGATTACTTGGTGGGCTTAAGCCACAACTGGCGCTGTGTTTTTTGTTTGTTTGTTTGTTTTTTGTTTGTTTGTTTTTTGTTTGTTTGTTTGTTTTTGTTCTGTGTTGATTTGTCTTTATATTTTTGACATCTTTGCCTGTGTCGAGTGGGGATTCTGTGCTACAGCAGAGAACAACTTGGAGATTACTTGGTGGGCTTAAGCCACAACTGGCGCTGTGTTTTTTGTTTGTTTGTTTGTTTTTTGTTCTGTGCTGATTTGTCTTTATATTTTTGACATCTTTGCCTGTGTCGAGTGGGGACTCCATGCTATAGCAGAGAACAACCTGGAGATCACTTGGTGGGCTTAAGCCACAACTGGCGCTGTGGTTTTTGTTTGTTTGTTTGTTTGTTTGCTTGTTTTGTTCTGTTTTGATTTGTCTTTATATTTTTGACATCTTTGCCTGTGTCGAGTGGGGACTCTGTGCTATAGCTGAGAACAACCTGGAGATTACTTGGTGGGCTTAAGCCACAACTGGCGCTGTTTTTTTTTGTTCTGTTTTGATTTGTCTTTATATTTCTGACATCTTTGCCTATGTCGAGTGGGGGTTGTCGATTGTTTTTTTACATGTGAATGTATTTGACTTTTTCCTTGTTGTTATTGTTGTGCTTGGTGATTTGCTTTGTTCTGTAATTGCCCTACCAGTGCCCAGCTTAAGAGGCACAAGATTCAACATACCCAGCGGCCAACTCCAGGCCAAGCCAGAGTACTACCGGGTTTGACCTACAAGTGACACACTCAGAGGGGATTCTTTACAGGCACATAGAGGCCAAAGGGCAAACCACATCTAAGCGGTCAATCCTCACGCAGCAGAATACCCTGCGTGGGCAAAGCCAAGTCTCACAACTAGTCAGCCTAGGAGTTAACTCCACCTACTCACAAGCGAAAAGCAATTAAGGATCTTCTTTAACAGGACAATATACACAACACAAGAGTCACTTTTAGAGCACACGCAGGGGAGGAGAACGAAGTAGTGCAAGTCAAATATAAAGGACATTTATTATATACTAATCCAGCAAGAACTAAGAACTCCAGGGCACCTATCTAATACATCGAAGCAAACACAGAGAGTCAGCCAGAATGAGGAAACAAAGAAACATATCCCAAATAAAAGAACAGAAGAAACCTTCAGAAATGGAACTAAATGAAGCAGAGGTAACCAAACTGTCAGAGACAGAGTTCAGAATTCTGATGATAAGAATGTTTAAGGAACTTAGAGAGGACATCAAGAAGGATGTAGAAATCATAACGAACAACCAGTTAGAACTAAAGAACACAGTTACCGAAATAAAGAACTCACTTGAAGGAATTAACAGCAGGTTAGATGAAGCAGAGGATCGAATCAGCGACTTAGAAGACAAGTTAGCAGAGATCACCCAAACAGAACAACAGAAAGAAAAAAGAATAAAAAACAATGAAGATGGTTTAAGAGACCTATGGGATAACATCAAGCGCAACAACATGCGCATCATAGGAATACCAGAAGGTGAAGAGAAGAAACAAGGGATTGAGAACATATTTGAAGTAATAATGTCTGAAAATTTCCCTAACCTGATGAAGGAAACCAACATACAAGTCCAGGAAGTGCAGAGAGTTCCAACCAGGATAAACCCAAACAGGTCCACTCCAAGACACATTATAGCTAAAATGGCAAAGATTAAAGACAAAGAGAGAATCCTAAAAGCAGCAAGAGAAAGACAGAGGGTTACATACAAGGGAACTCCCATAAGACTATCAAATGACTTTTCTGCAGAAACATTGAAGGCCAGGAGGGAGTGGCAGGAGATACTCAAAGTGATGGAAAACAAAGGCCTACAACCTAGGTTGCTTTATCCAGCAAGGCTATCATTTAAAATCGACGGGGAGATAAAGAGCTTCCCAGAAAAGAATAAGCTAAAGGAATTCATTACCACCAAGCCAGCATTGCAAGAAATACTAAAAGGACTTCTGTAAATAGAAGAAAGACGAAAACAACTTATCCACAAATTTAAAAATGGCAATAACTATGTACTTATCAATAATCACTTTAAATGTAAATGGTTTAAATGCTCCAATCAAGAGACATAGGGTGGCTGAATGGATAAGAAAGCAAGACCCTTGTATATGCTGTATACAAGAGACTCACCTCAGATCAAAAGACACACACAGGCTAAAAGTGAAGGGTTGGAGTAAGATATTCCATGCAAATGGAAATGAGAAAAAAGCTGGAGTTGCAATACTTATCTCTGACAAAATAGACTTTAAAATGAAGAAAATATTAAAAGACAAAGATGGACACTATATAATAATAAAGGGATCAATTCGACAAGAGGATATAACCCTAGTAAACATCTATGCACCCAACATAGGAGCACCTAAATATATAAAACAGATATTGACTGACATAAAGATGGAGATCAACAGTAACACTATCATAGTAGGGGACTTCAACACACCTCTGACAACAAGGGACAGGTCTTCCAGACAGAAAATCAATACGGAAACAACAGCCTTAAATGACACATTGGACCACTTGGATTTAACCGATATTTTCAGAGCATTCCACCCCAATGCTGCAGAATACACGTTCTTCTCAAGCGCACATGGAACATTCTCCAAGATAGACCATATGTTAGGCCACAAAGCAAGTCTGGATAAATTTAAGAAAATTGAAATCATACCAATTGTCTTCTCTGACCACAGTGCTATGAAATTAGAAATGAACTACAGGAAAAAGACTGGAAGACACACAAATTCATGGAGGCTGAATAATATGTTACTAAACAATGAATGGGTCAAACAGGAGGTCAAGGAAGAAATCAAAAGATATCTCGAGACAAACGAAAATGAAAATACAACGACCCAAAATCTATGGGATGCAGCGAAAGCAGTCCTAAGAGGGAAGTTCATAGCACTGCAGGCCTACCTAAAGAAACAAGAAACATCACTAATCAACAGTTTATCTTCACACTTAAGGGATCTGGAAAAAGAACAACAAAATAAGCCCAAAGGGAGTACAAGGAAGGAGATAATAAAGATCAGAGCGGAAATAAATGAAATAGAAACCAGAAAAACAATACAAAAGATCAATGAATCCAAGAGTTGGTTCTTAGAGAAGATAAACAAAATTGACAAACCTTTAGCCAGACTCATTAAAAAAAAGAGAGAGAGGACCCAAATTAATAAAATCAGTAATGAAAGAGGAGAAGTGACAACAGACACTGCAGAGATACAAAAAATCCTAAGAAATTTCTATGAGCAACTGTATGCCAACAAATTTGACAACCTGGAAGAAATGGACAATTTCCTAGATGCATACAACCTCCCAAGGCTAACTCAAGAGGAGACAGAAAACCTGAATAGACTGATTACCACCAAGGAAATTGAATCAGTAATCAACAATCTCCCAACAAACAAAAGCCCTGGACCAGATGGCTTTACAGGTGAATTTTACAGAGCGTTCCAAAAAGAATTGTCACCTATTCTCCTCAAACTCTTCCAAAAAATCCAGAGGGAGGGAAGACTCCCAAACACTTTTTACGAAGCCACTATCACCCTGATCCCAAAATCAGACAAAGACACCACAAAAAAAGAAAACTACAGGCCGATATCGCTAATGAACATAGATGCAAAAATCCTCAACAAAATACTAGCAAACAGAATTCAGCAATATATTAAAAAAATTATACACCATGATCAAGTGGGATTCATCCCTGGTATGCAAGGGTGGTTCAACATCCGCAAATCAATTAATGTGATACACCACATTAACAAAATGAAAAATAAAAATCATATGATCATATCAATTGACGCAGAAAAAGCATTTGATAAAATTCAGCAGCCATTCATGATAAAAACCCTTAAGAAAGTGGGAATAGAGGGATCATATCTCAACATAATAAAGGCCATATATGATAGACCCACAGCTAACATCATACTCAATGGGGAAAAACTAAAACCATTCCCCTTAAAATCAGGAACAAGGCAAGGCTGCCCACTTTCTCCACTTCTATTCAACATAGTGCTGGAAGTTCTAGCCACAGCAATCAGACAAGAAAAAGAAATAAAAGGCATCCAAATCGGTAAGGAGGAAGTAAAACTGTCATTATATGCAGATGATATGATACTATATTTAGAGAACCCTAAAGACTCCACCAAGAAACTATTAGAGCTGATAGATGAATTTAGTAAAGTAGCAGGATACAAAATTAATATTCAGAAATCAGTTGCATTTGTATATACCAATAATAAAACATCAGAAGGAGAAATTAAAAAAGCAATTCCGTTTACAATTGCTCCAAAGACTATAAAATACCTGGGAATAAATTTAACCAAAGAAGTAAAAGATCTGTACTCAGAAAATTATAAGACACTGAAGAAAGAAATGAAAGAAGATACAAATAGATGGAAACACATACCATGTTCATGGATAGGAAGAATTAATATAGTTAAAATGTCCATACTGCCTAAGGCAATATATATATTCAACGCAATTCCTATCAAACTACCAACGACATTTTTCACAGAAATAGAACATATAATCCTAAAATTTATATGGGATAACAAAAGACCCCGGATATCTTCAACAATCTTGAGAAATAAGAACAAAGTGGGAGGTATAACAATACCTGACTTCAAATTATACTACAAGGCTACAGTAATCAAAACAGCATGGTACTGGCATAAAAACAGACCCATAGATCAATGGAACAGAATAGAGAGTCCAGAAATAAATCCATGCCTATATGGCCACTTAATCTATGACAATGGAAGCAAGAATGTACGGTGGGGTAAAGACAGTCTATTCAATAAATGGTGCTGGGAAACTTGGACAGACACATGCAAAAAGATGAAGCTGGATCACCTCCTTACACCACATACAAAAATAAATTCAAAATGGCTTAAAGATTTAAATGTAAGATCTGAAACCATAAAATTCCTAGAAGAAAATATAGGAAGAAACTTCACAGACATTACCCGGAGTAAGATTTTTACTGATATATCCCCTCGCGCGAGGGAAGTAAGAGGAAAAATAAACATGTGGGATTACATCAAACTAAAAAGCTTTTTCACAGCAAAGGAAACCATCAATAAAACAAAAAGGGATCCTACTGATTGGGAAAAGATATTTGCCAATGATATATCTGATAAGGGGTTAATATCACAAATTTATAAAAAACTCACTCAACTCAACTCCAAAAAAACAAACAACCCAATTAAAAAATGGGCAGAGGACATGAAGAGACATTTTTCTAAAAAGGACACACAGATGGCAAACAGACATATGAAGAAATGTTCAACCTCACTAACCATTAGAGAAATGCAAATAAAAACCACAATGAGATACCACCTCACCCCAGTCAGGATGGCTATCATCAATAAATCAACAAACAACAAGTGCTGGCGTGGATGCGGAGAAAAGGGAACGCTGGTGCACTGTTGGTGGGAATGCAGATTGGTGCAGCCACTATGGAAAACAGTTTGGAGATATCTCAAAAATCTGAAAATGGAACTACCTTATGATCCAGCAATCCCACTCCTAGGTATCTATCCGGAGAAATCCAAAACTCCAATTCAAAAATCTTTATGCACTCCTATGTTTATTGCAGCACTATATACAATAGCCAAGACCTGGAAACAACCGAAATGCCCATCAGTAGATGACTGGATTAAGAAACTGTGGTACATTTATACAATGGAGTATTACGCAGCCATAAAGAAGAAAGAAATCTTACCATTTGCAACAACATGGATGGACCTAGAGAATATTATGTTAAGTGAAATAAGTCAGAAAGAGAAAGACAAATACCATATGATCTCACTTATATGTGGAATCTAAAGAAAAGAATAAGTGAATGAACTAATCAGAAACAGTTTTGGAAAAATGGAGGAAAAACTGAGGGTTGCTAGATGGGCAGGGGGGTGGGGATAAGGGGAAGGTGAGAGGTTTTGGGAACGTACAGAGGGATAGTGGATGGGGGGAGGGGGGTTCACACAGTGTGAGGGATATAAATGATAAATGTCTAAGTTTTGCTTTGTCTTGTGCACCTGAAACTAATTAATAAAAAAAAAAAAAAATTAAAAAAAAAAAAAAAAAAAAAAAAAAAAAAATCTATACACAACACTGCTATATGTATATTTGAATGAAAATATGAATGAATGGATAGTATTTTTGCCATGAAATGATATTATAAAGTATTAGTGTAATTAATTCATGAATTTAAAAATCTTGTTGACTACAGTAGTGGGATTTGTAAAAAACTACTGGTTTTTCTGAAATTGGTAAAATCTTCTGTTAATATTTCCATGAATTTATCAATTAACCAAGTCTTAAAAACTTGTTTTAGTAAAGGAAGTAGGAATGAATCAAAGAACTACAGGAAGCACTTTGGTTGGAAAAAATATAAGGTTGAAATGAAAGACATATCTTCTTATTGCAACCATAATTTAAAAACATTCTGGGGACCATCAAAATCTATGACATTCATCTTCATATTCTAACTTTGGACAGGTTCACTCCCTAAATCTCATAGAACAGAGTTGGCCGAATCAATATATTGCTAAGGAAACATATCAAGCACAAACATAAAAAGCATAACAGGTTCAAAGAGTTCTGGGGAATTACTATAAAGCCATAAACACTTGCCAAATAATTGGAATAATAAAAATGGAAAATTAATTTCAAGCAAGGCTAAAGATTTCAACTGGCTGCTGACAGACTTTTGAAGAACATATACGTACTAGGAAAAAGAGGTGAAGACTTTTAAGGATCCAAGTGGTTAATTAATGGAGATTGTAGCCAAATGCAAGCATTGAGAGTATAGCAGAAAAATTTGGTTTCTGGTTTCACAAAGGGGAATTTGATGTAATCAAATTTATTAGTAAGAAGGATGAGGGTGCAGAGAACAGGCTCCTTGAATCAGTTGAAAAATGGATCAATATTCTAAGCTTTGAGATTTGATACATTTCTAGGTCCAAGTCAAATATAACCAGGATGTTAAAGGAAGTAGACACAGAAATAGAAGACCATTTTTATGAATAGTTTTACAAGTGCAGTCAGATCTGGAGAGACCCCCTAGGATTAGCTAATATGATGGAATTATTTTTAAAGGATCTGGGAATGTACCAAGTGGTTGCATACCAGTTGACATCACTCATAAGACAAGCATTAAAAGGTGTTTTTAGGGTCAAATGAAGAAACACTTGGAAGCTTACTTACTTGATGAAGGAATGCCAACTGACTTTTTCAGATGGGAAAGAGATGCTTTATTAACTTGTCAAAATGTCAGAAGAGTATTATTTCTGCGGAAGGAAAGATGTGTTATAACACATCCTTAGCTTTTCTATAATGGGCAATTTATTGAAATGCTCTACTGGGGTTAAAATGATGCCCTCTCTTAAAAGTGGCATAATGGGAAAGTTGGTAAATTGAATTGAAACTTGCTAAATTTTAAGAAACAGAAGTTAATTTGACGATTGAACCATTGCTAGCTATTTCAGAAAATCACTGTCTTATACACTAAGGGACAGTTAGTCATATCCAAGACATCATCTTGGCAGCGCCATACTCATTTCAGGGATGCCACCTTTGGACAAGTCATTCTTGGAATTTCTCTTTTGTAATTGTCCCACAGGACCATAGCAAACTTGAAAAATTATGTTTAACAATAAAAAAAAATTATACTTTGAGTGAAAATATTATACTTGGGAAAGGTCCAAAGAAATCAGCGACTCATCTGGCAAAGAAAGTTACTAATTTAAAAAAAATGAGGTGTAACTATTAAGTAAAGAAAGCGATATTCTTTTGGGGCTTGTAACCTGGTTTTCAAAGTAATTCCCAAAGCATTTTAAACATGTTTTGATCAGTGAGGTATGCTTGTAATAGGGTTAAGATTCTCAAGGTGACTGCTTTAAAAGATAATTTCAGAATGAGTTTCGGTATGCTGGTGTTAATAGAAAGCTAGTATGATGGTGTTTATAGTTTTAACTTATAAAGCGAGAGAAGTAGAAGGATATTGTTGTCTAGTGAAAATTCCTTGGTGATTTTAAGATATGAGAGCAATATATATTAAAATTTTTATACACAAGGGAAGAGTCAACTTTTTGTTGTGGTGTGTTAAAGAGAAAAGAGTATGGCACCTACTAGAAGGCCAGAGTTGAGGCTATGTGAACTTGGATCGGTTGCTTTAACATCTTTTTATATCTTTTTTTAATCTTAAACTTTGGGTTATGTTTACCTTTGGAAAATGAGCCAAAATATTATTGTCCAATGTGAAAAACATAAATGTACACATATCATAGAGCAATTGTGAGGTTCAAATGAAATATTATATGAAAAGACTTGAGAACTCCAATGCTCGGCTAATATAATGTATTGTGATTACAAAGAAAATATTTTATGAGGAAAAATTGGAAGCATATAAAGACAGGAGTTTGCTCTGCCTCCTGAACTTCTTGAAATATTAAGCTGTTACTTTAATTTTTTCATAAACAGAACATGAACTTAGCCACATTTTTTCTGTATTTAAATGAAAGAGAAATAATACTGAAATAAATTACATACACAATTTTTCTGTAAATGAAAGATAAATATTATCACATGGAAATACAAATGGAGTGAATGTTAGTAAAAACATCTGGTGAGAAAAGTCCTATAGAAAGTATGAGTTTATCTTGTATGAAGTGGCCTGGCAAGTACCTGGCACATAGTCAGTTTATAATATATGTTATTTATTTTTGATGCACTTAGTACAATTCATGTACAGTAGTTTGTTATTCAATCTAATACTTTCATATTTACTTGCTTGGAATGCAGATTTGAGCATATTTTCTACTTAAAGTACTGATCTTTTATTTCCTTAGTATGTTATTTGTAGTCTAAGAGATCCTAGAGAAGGAAAAAAGTAATCCATCTTCATCAACAGAAAACCCACCAAGTAATGGCAAATATGACTTCAATAATATAAATTACTTTGAACACCAAAGAGTCAACACAAAGGGCCATAGCTTTATTTTCAAGTTACATATTGAAATTGAGCATATATAAATAGAAACACCATGCAGAATGCCCTGAATTTAAGAGATATTTTATATTTGGCATGGAAAAATCCTCAGACCTCTGAAAGAATGAAATTCTGTCATTTCTCTTCTTCTCTATTATTGGACCAGGCTGGTATGTGTTGTAAATTAGACCATTATACCCAGGGAAGGATACTGAATAGTGTCTATTCAGTTAGAAAAATGTCAGTAATACATCTTAGAAGAAGTCAAACCCTTTCTGGGTCTCTCTAACATTCTCCAAAGTGCATTCAGTGATTCCATGTACTGGATTTTGCCGTGTGAAAATGTGAGCTCTGAGATGCAGTCGAAGGGAGAATAAGAGGATATTGTGGACACTGTGGGACTCAAGGGTGATACCACAAAAAGCTAGATAATTTCATTTTACAAAGCCCAAAACCCACCTTTGTTGAGCCTTCAGTACCAAGTAAATAGATACACTATGGACTAGATCATCACATATTAGCAGTTCCCTCTCTCACATGGAATGTTTCCAAAATGAGTCTTGTCCATTTTTCTGACTCCTGAGGTAAAGGACTGGAACTGTAGTTTCATGGCAACCCACGAGCAGTAGCTCACACTTCACTTCATAGACATTTCATGAAGTGCCCAACTAGTTATCACGAGACCTGCACCTTGCTTCTTGGTCCAGGCAGAGAGATGCTGAGTGGATATATGTAAGAAAAATAGCCTAATTTATATATTTTAAATATATTTGTAATATAAATATGTATTTAATATTTATAAATTAATTTGAGTGAAGGGTGGATATTTGCTATATTCAGCAAAATTTGGGCACTCTCCATCAGGTAGAATCCAATCCATACAATGTGAAACAGTAACCAGTGGTTCTTGAATTTGGGATTAGGTAAGGGATTTATTTAATATGCTTAAGTCTTAAAACTAAACAATGACTATGTTAGTTTTGTTACAAATGGACTTAAACATAAAAACATTTTTTTTCTTATAAATACTTCTGCATTACTAGCAACTGGAAGTGCTTCTTAGCTAGAGGGGTCAAGAAGGAGACCGTTCTGATCAGTCAGGACTCTCATTTTCTTTGTGTTGTCCAAGTTCTACTGCTTTTTTTCCTGGGAGTTTTATGGAAATCTACCTTGATATTGTCCGTTTTCAGTTTCAGGTCCTAACTTTCATTTTTACATTATAAACTTGATCAAATTATAGTCTTTATCAATTGGTTTATGTAGGCATTTTGCCTCACTCATATATGCTTTGCAGAAATCACAACTGCTTGACCTGCTGACTCGTTTTTATGCATTTAGTTGACCTGGGTGCTCTGTAAACAATATTTGATCTATATATCTATGTCAATATATTTTGTTGTTTGCTTCCTCTGCTTTTGTGTGAAGACAAGGTTTATAATTCATTCTCTTTGGTGGGAAAAGTGATTTCTGTTTGAGAACCACGCTGAAAATGGATGTCCAATGAATCAGAAAGACTTCTTTTAACCTTAGGTGACAGAAAACAAAGGGTGTTTTAAACCATTAGGATGTTTAATTTGATGAAGAAGTAGAGGGATGGTTCACTGGCTCAGTGATACCAACAAGAACTCAGACATTTTTAGTCTTTGCTCAGGATGTTGGCTTTATCTTTTGGCTCATTTATGGTCACAGAAGGCTGCTGTAACTCCTTTCATCAGTCCTAATAATGTGACATATAAAGCAGAAAGAGATGGAAGGGGGGTGCGCATGGGATCACTTTGTGTATATGTCTCTTTATTTAAATATTTCCCAAAAGCAATTCAGATTTATTTTTGTACATAGTGTTTCCCAGAATTGTGTCTCATGGGCACCTTGAGCTGCAAAGAAGGCTGGGAAAAAATGAATTTCTGTCATCTCTAGACTCTGACCTGGGACCTGGGATTGGCTATTGAATGAGTAACTAAGCATTTATATCAATTACAATCTTTATGTTTGAATTTCCTGTGTTACACATAAAGATTCACCTTTCAGCCAGAGGGACATTTCTAATATCTCTTAATATCACAAGAGCTAAATATACCCAAACCTTTCATTATTCATTTCTAAAATGGAAATACTAATGTGTCATAAAGAACAATAACGTTCCTTAACAGCAGAGTTATGTGTCTGAACACGTAAGTTTTCATGAACCAGAAATGAATATTTTGCTGTGTCCTACATATACTTAACACATGCTCAATAAGTATTTATTAAAGAAAATCAAGAACAGAAACTGATACAGCACTTGCATTTCTCTTAATACCACTATATAAATCTTCATTGCTGCAATTAAAGCAAACATTAAATTCCACACTTGATAATATGAAAACAAAAATGTTCTATTAATAAAAACAGCTATTGAAGCCATTGATCTCATGGGTGTATGAATCACAGAGAGTGACCCTCTGGACTGGAAGATAAATAGGTGTTATAAATGTTAAGAAGACTGAAGCTATTTTAAGAATTTCTTTGCCTACACACACACACACACACACACACACACACACACACACACACACACTTGCACAGAATGACTATTTTTAGAGAAAATCCTGACTTACATTGTAGAAATTTGAAATTGAATTGCCTTGTGTGACAAAGTATACACAGATAAACTGTACCATATAAAGATTATAAATTCTAAAACTAGAATAGTGAAAAAGGTTGCTATTATGTTTGCAAGAAACCTTAAAATTCTAGGTTGCTTCATGTGCTTAGTGCTTAGTGCCTGTGGTGCTGTGGTCTTAGAGAGGTGAGTGGGGAACCTGGGGCACTCTGAGATTTTGTGAGCAAAGGACATAAGAATATAAAAGGGAAATTCCAAGGAAGATAGTGCTCAAGAATGGCTAGAGAGAGGGTTAAATGAAAGCCAGATGAGATGTTAACTTGGGTGGGGGTCACACCGTTCTATAGATAAGGGGAATGTGTAATAAAACATGTTCACTGGGCAGTTTGTTTATAGATATTTGTTTGCCTATCTCATATAGTTGGGGGTTAATATGGAATGAAGAAGAACTTAATGATTTTAACAAGCCCCATATAACTATTCTGTTTAAAATTTAAAGACTTTAGGGGAATTTGTGACGGTAAGTATATGTAATTCAGGGGCCTCTTTTTGAGGTAATTAATGAGCTATGCTTTGTGCAATGCATGGAGAGAGAGCATAAAGGATAAATTTCTGACTTATAAGGGATAAATACTTACATTGATGTTGTAGGTTTGAATTTTAAGACAAAGTTTTACATTTTATCTTGACACTTGAAACATTTTTTAGAAAAGAGGTAACATAATAATAATGGTGACTTTAAATAATGGCGTCTAGTGTTTACTTTTGTCCTTAGAAGACTCATGAGAAGAGGAAAAGATACTTATCTTCAAACTGCTCATTCGAATATTTGTGAGTACTCACTATGGGTCAGGAAGTTATTCAAGGAGATGAAGACGTAGAAATGAACAAAATAGATAAGGCCGCATAGATCTTATATTCTTGTAGCAGGATCAGACAATAAACAACAAGAAAATATGTAGTTGTAGTTTGTCAGATAGTGTTAGGTGCTTGTGGAGCAAAATAGCAGAGATGGCTGTTTTGGGTGGGTGGATGGAGATGGTTGCCATTTTGTATAAGGTGATCATGCAAACCCCATGGGTGAGGCACCTCACAGATAAGAGTTAAGAAGCAAAGGGAACAACCATATCCACATCTGGGAGAAGACATTCCAGACCAATGGAAATGAGTACAAAGACTTTAAGTCAAGAGAAAACTTGGTCTGATTGAGGAACACATGACCACTTCAAAAAATTGTTGAATAAAGTATTATATAAATGAATGAACATATATAACTGATACCTAGTCATGCATGCCTAGAGGTCTGTTGTTAAATAATAGTTCTTTATTAAGGCACTGGTGAAAATGTATTTCTTAGAGATATTCTGTCCTAATTCTTCTTAGGTCTTTTTCTTTATTTATGGACCTAGTTTATTGTTACCCACTGATTTTCTTATCATAATAGATACCATTTTTGAGTACTTACTATGTGCTGGATATAGGGCTAAATATATGTGTAACACATATCTTAATGATTTTCTCAGTCTTAAAGACTGAGAGATTCATTAAGTTAAGTTGTCTAATTTCAAAGCCAATTAGAATTTTGCTTTACAAGTGGTCACATTCTAAACTAATTCACTAAAACTCAAATTGGACTTGTAATTTTCTTGTATTTAGTATCATGTACAAAGTGAAAAAAATGTCTACAGTTGTTAAAAATTTGGACTTTAGGTAATTTAGCCTTCTGTAGGTTTGTTAATTTCTGTAGGCATGTATTTCCTAAATTACATTTTTTTTGGAATTCCATTCCAGATATTTTAATATTTTTAAATAAGAAAGTGGTTCTATGATCAAATAATTTTTAGAAAAACTAGTTTATATAAAGATAAATAGGCTATTTGAATACAGGGCTTCCAAGAGTATTGAAAATGCCAAGGTTCCTGAATATCTCCATTAAGTAAACGTCTCCAAATTATTTGATTATGGAAGGGCTGTTTGTGAAACACCTATTAATATCTCAGTGAACTAGATGACATAGAACAGTTTTTGAAATGAAGCTTTAACTATTTCAGTTCCTATGAGCTACTACCTATATCCATTTGATATAGGAGGTATACTGTGCTTCAGTGAGAATGCACTCTGGTTACTGCTTACAGCAAAAAGCTTCTTTCCTGCGCTGCCTCCATTTGAAAGAACTGTAACTTGAATTTAGGTGGTAAAATCCAGGATGAGTGACATCTAGAAGCTTTCTCTCCAGTATTTAGAAATCCTTTAGTGTTGATTTGTATGTTATAATTATGAATGTCCATCTCTTTTATTCCTTCTTACCCATTTTCAGTAGCTGGGGATAAAGAGGAGATAGCATTCTGCCCATGTTCTTCTTTATTGTTTGCTGTTTAACCATGTATTTCCTGTCTGTGTACAGTTTAGATCTTTTCAACCTGTTTGGACAGTCGTTGGCAAGCATTATGTAGGACGATTATTCTGGTCCCATATGTAATGTCACAAGTAAATTTGAGAACACTGTTATTATATATTTGGCTTGTTAGTGAGCCTTCTTTTCATTTATGGTAAATAGCTGAAGCTTTGGTTTTATTTAACAATGGAAAAGAGCAATGTACAGAAGAAATTTCCAAAATTTAGCTACCTCCTTTCTTTGGGCTCCTACTTTCTTCAGGTCCCAGTTAGCTTGGGAAGTCCTAGTTTCAGAAACATCTTTTACCCTGGAGAGTTTCTTCAATCACAAGGTCAGCAGAACATAAGATAGTGCCCTGAATCATCGTTCCATTTATTTCCTTTATTCATTTTCTAGAAGTTAAGAGTTCCTTGGGTCGAATACCTTCTGTTGGAGCAAGTTGACTCATTGCTGCTGGGAAAACTACTTTCATTTCCTCCTGCTTTTCTGTAAGAAGTGTGGCAGCTGCTACCACCCCTGGTTTTCCTCTTGTGCTACCGTGGCATCGTCCCATGGTCCCACGTTGTGAGCCACCTGAGAAGGGTTACCAGTTACAGTGTGTTGGATCTAGATATTTTTACAGATCCGTCTGCTTTCCCCTGCACACATCTTCTGGGAGTAAAGCCCACATAGTTTACTGGTAGGACATTTCTATTCATTCTAAAGAACTATATGCAAAAGCTGCCAGTCTCTTCTCTCCCTCAGATTCTAAGAATGATTCACACTAAAGTGGGAAGGGCTGGATGCCTCAGAGCCTCAGCTCACCACACTCTGACACCTTTCTAGAAATGGCAGCTGTTGGCAGGATCCCCAGTTCGGGTTCGAGGCAGCAGCCACTTCTTGGCAGCAACTTCAGTCAGCATTGATGTGGCCAGGGCTATGGCAAAAGGTCTCTTTGCACTGATAGCTGAGTCCCCTCAATGGTAAGGGCCTACAGTGTTAAAAGGCCCCGCAGTTCTTTCAAACATTTTCTCCAAGTTGTAATTGCAAAGCAAGTCTATGCCAAACACTCTACTCCTATCGTCCCACTCAATTCCGTTTCATTCATTAAACTGTAGAATTTTTGAGCTGGAAAGAAACATCCCTAACCTCAAGTTCTCATTTTGTAGTTGTGAAATATGGGCCTCAGAGTGGTGTTTTGATTGCTACTGTTAAATATCGAATCAGCGTTAAACCAAGACTGGGAGATTTTACCACCACTTCCCCACCCCAGCAAGTCCAAAGGCATTTCTACATGTTACATTTGCCTTGATGCTCTGAATACAAGCCCTGCCACGTCAGTTAAGCTTTTTGCTGTTAAGCAAAGGAAACTTACTCTGACTAAGCTAAGACAGTTTATTGCTCAGACCTCAGAAACTTGAGGCCCGAATCTTTGGATGTTGCTTTCTGCCCCTGTGGATGACCTTTTTAGAGTTAAAATAATTAGCTGATCTCAGTTTATGTACTTGCCTCAACATATGTGTTAGTATGTGAGAGAAGAGTACATTTTATTTTTATTTTGTGAGGATGAGGAGGGTGATTTACTATGACTGACAACCCCAGCAGAGCCACTTGACATGAGGGAGCATCAGTTTGCCCAGAAAAGGGATGGCATGAGGTACTGTTTATTGATACCCAAAGCAGAGGTTGGAATGCTGGGTTCTCAAACCAAGAACTCTATCCTTCTGACATATACAAATGGGATTAGAGGGGTAACTCTGACTAAAAAATAGTTCCTAAACACACTGCACTCTGTAAATGGCCCTCCCTTCTGTTCACTTCCTTTCCCTTTCTCCCTCTTTTCCTTCTCCTTTTGGTTGATCCTCAATCCTCTTTCTCAGGTTCAGTCAATATAGAGAAAGGTGCCAGTTCCCCTTCCTCCATTCCTAAAATAACTGCATCAGGGTAGAAGCTGGAGTGAAGAGCAAGGTCAGGAGTGTGTGCTGGTCAGGTACAGATGATTTCCTTTTAAAGTTCAAAGCACAGTGATGGGATGGCCTCGGGAGATTTCTGCATTATCAGGAGCTGTGTCCCTCCCTCACATCCTGCCTCTGTCTGTGTTCAGTCCCTTCAGAAGGCTCAGGTGCAAGTACTATCCTGTCACACTGTTGCCTCTTCAGCTGAGGAACAATTTTTATTCGAAAGGAAACAGCCAACACAAGCGTTACTTAGGGTTTGGCCTTTGTTGATGGATTGTTAAGTAATCACCGTTATTGTTTTACTAAAAGTTAAACTCTTAGCAAAATACTACGGCCATTAACCCTAAGATAATGTGTTTTAATGTTTAATTCTTTGCGTTAGTAATATATTAAAAAATCTAATGATAGAATCCTTTTTAAAAAATTTAAAGGCAGGTTAAAATTTAAAGGAAACAAAGTATGTGTTTAAGGAAAGGTAATTGGAGTGTCCTGCTTAGAAAATACTCAACTAATGTGAGTTGTTCTTTTTTAAAAAACGCTGCGGAGAAGGGACATGTAATATTGACCAACTATATTAGACCTATATGAAATTATATGTCTGTGATTTCTTATCTTTTTCCCCTCTGTTTTCCAAGATTATATGGACCATTAAAGAAAAAGGTTTTCTTCTGTCAAAAGGAAACTGAGTGGCATGGTAGATTATTATCATGTAATTGAAATGTTTTACATTAAAATCACACATTTCTTTAAATATTTTATAAAGTTGAGTAAAGTAAAATGTATTCATTTGGGAATTCAAACATTGTGAAGTATTCAGAAATACTGCTAGTTAGGTCAGAGAGTTGAACATTTATTCACTTTTTAAATGCATTTAAAGATCTATGGGGCCATTTTCATACAATGGACTTAGAAAATGATAGCATGGAAACAAAATGTACATATACTTATTTCTTTTTTAAAAAAATATTTTTATTAAAAGTATACCTAACATACAATATTATATTAGTTTCAGGGGTACACCATAGTTGTTCAACATTTATATACCTAAAGAAGTGATCACCATGGTAAGTCCAGCAACCATCTGACACTGTACCACGCTATCACAGTATTATTGACTATATTCCCCATGCTGTATGTTATGTCCCATGACTTGTTTTATACCTGGAGATTTGTACCTCTTATTCCCCTTTATCTTTTATTCCCTTTAAAACTTTTTCAGTTATAGTTGACATTCAATATTATTTTATATTAATTTCAGGTGTACAGCATAGTGGTTAGACATTTATATAATTTAAGAAATGACCCCTCTGACTAGTCTAGTACTCGCCTATCACTATACATAATTAGTACTATGTCATTGACTATATTCCCTATGCTTTACTTTACATCCTCATGACTATTTTGTAACTGCCAATTTGTACTTCTTAATCCCTTCACCTTTTACACCCTTCCCCCAAGCCATCTCATCTGTCACCCCAACAAATATAGTACCCATCTGGCACCATACATATTTATTACAATATTATTGACTATATTCCTTATGCTATGTCCTACATAAATACTTCTTAATCCCTTCCCCTTTCTTCACCCCACCCCCACCCCTATTCGATCTGGCAACCATAAAAATGTTTTCTGTATCTATGAATTTGTTTCTGGCTTTTTGTTTGCTTGTTTGTTTGTTTATTGTGTTTTTTAGATTCCACATATAAGCAAAATTACACTGCATCTTTCTTTTGCTTTCTGACATGCTTCACTCAGCACAATGCCCTCCAGGTCCATTCATGCAGCTATGGCAAGAACCCATTCCCTTCTTCCATTGCTGAGCAATATTCCATTGTATATATGTACTACCTCCTCGTAATCCATTCTTCCATCGACACCAGGCTGCCTCCACATCTTGGCCATTGTAAACAATGCTGCAGTGAACATATGGATACACAGATCCCCTCGAAGTAGCATTTTGTGTTTTTTCTGATAGATACCCGGAAGTGAGATTACTGGGTCCTTTTTTGTCTCTTGTTATAGCCTTTGTTTTAAAGTCTATTTTGTCTGGTATAAATATTGCTACCCCAGAGTTTTATTTTTTCTTTTTTTTTCTTTTCCATTTTCATAAAATAACTTTCCATCCCATTACTTTCCATCTATGTGTATCTTTCAATCTGAAAATAGTCTCTTGTAGGCTGCATATGTAAGGGTTTTGTTTTCTTATCCACTCAGCCCTCTTATGTCTTTTGAATGCAGCATTTAATCCATTCACACTGAAAGTAATTGCTGATCGATACGTAGCCATTGCCGTTTTATTATTATAACTTTGATTTTTTTTTTCCATCTTAAAGAAGTCCTTCTAATGTTGCTTGTCATACTGGCTTGGTGGTGATGAAGAGAAGCTCTTTATCTGTCCTTTGATTTTAATGATAGCTTTTCAGGGGAGAGTAATCTCGGTTGTAGATCCTTGCTTTTTATCACATTGAATATTTTGTGTCAATCTTTTCTGGCCTGCAAAGCTTCTGTTGAGAAATCAGCTGAAAATCTTATGGAGGCTCCCTTGTAAGTTAACTAGTTGCCTTTCTCTTGCTGCTTTTAGGATTTTCTCTTTGTCTTTAACCATTGCCATTTTAATTATAATGTGTTGGTGTGGGCCTGTTTGGGTTCATCTTGTTTGGAACTCTGCACTACATGGACTTGTATGTCTATTTTCTTCACCATGCTGGGAAATTTTTAGTTATTATTTCTTCAAATAGGTTCTCAATCTCTTGCCTTCTCTCTTCTTCTTCTGAAACCCTTATTACGCAAATATTCTTCCACTTGATGTTGTCCCAGAGGTCTCTTAAACTATTTTCATTTTCTTTGATTCTTTTTGTTTCTTTTTGTTGTTCAGATTGGTTTTTTTCTGCTTCCTTGTCTTTCGCTACTTTGATCCTCTGCTTCATGTAGTCTGCTCATGATTCCTTCTAGTGCATTTATCATTTTAATTATTGTATTCTTCACTTATGACTGTTTTTTTAATAGTGTCTATGTCTTCTACGTCCTTTTTTATGCTTTCTATCTCTCCATTGAAGTTCTCACTAAGTTCCTTGAGTTCTATAATTTAGTTGTAATTTTAATGTTTTCATGGAAAGAAGCACAGTGTTTATCTACTCCACCATCTTGTATCAATTCCATCTTCTCTTTTTTTATTGAGATAAAATTCACAAAACATAAAATTCACCACTTTAACCATTTAAAAGTGTACCCTACCAAGGATTTTATTATATTAACAACATTGTGCAACTATCACCACCAATTCTAGAACATTTCTATCACCCAAAAAATAAACCCTGTATCCAATTCACCCCTCCCTTATCCCTAAGTAACCATGAATTTACTTTCTGTCTCTACGGACTTGCCTAATCTGAATATTTAATATAAATGGGATCATACAATATTTATAGTCTTTTGTGTGTGGCTTCTTAGCATATTTTCAAGGTTTATCCATGTTGTAGCATATATCAGTACTTCATTACATTTTATGACTGAAAAATATTCCATTGTATGTACCACATTTTGTTTATTCTTTCATTAGTTGATGGATATTTAAGTTTCCATTTTTTGCTATCATGAATGTTGCTACAACTTTTTGTGTGGGCATGTTTTCAGTTCTTTTGGGTATATACCTAACTGTAAAACTGTTGGGTCATATGGTAACTCTTAACTTTTTGAGGAACTGTCAAATTCCACAATGGCTGCACTATTTTACATTCCTACCAGCAATGTATGAGGGTTCTGATTTCTCCATAATTGCCCCAAGACTTGTTATTTTCCATTAGAAAATAAATTACAGCCATCCTGGAGAGTACCTCATTGTGGTTTTGATTTTCATTTCCTTTATAATTAATGATGATGAGTTAATACTAATTTTTTTTTTTTTTTTAATTAATTAGTTTCAGGTGCACAAGACAAAGCAAAACTTAGACATTTATCATTTATATCCCTCACACTGTGTGAACTAATTTTTAATCTATACCTTTATGCTAAAAGAAGCTCAACAACAAATGCACTTGAACTGAAAACTCAAACAGTATACAAAAATTAACAATGTGATGCAATTGTCATGTCAGTATGGCACAATTTCTAATCTGTAAAATTCATGTGCATATTTCTATTGACCTTTAGTTACATATATGTACAGTTACATAGGAAAATAGTCTCATGAGAGACTGAAGTGGGCCTTAATATCTAAGATTCTAAAGTGACTGTGACACAGGCCTGAGCCCTTCCTGAGAAGAAATGAGGCTTTCAGGAATTATTAGAAGCCATTTGAATACTAAATGTAAAAAGTGTCATAGATACACAAAATGAAATGGATAATTGCTTTCAATACGCTAACCTTCTGATCATGAACCATTTTTTTCTTCTGTAGTGCCCCATTTCTCCTCCTTCTCATGAGATCCTCAGGCATCTAGGGTCCCTGGTTTCTCTTGTTTTCTCCTTTCTAAATTTAGTCTCTTAAAATAATCTTATGGCTTTTATTTACAGGCTAATGTGGAGGTAATCCAATGTGTTACAGGAACAAAACAAGAACAAAAACTCAGTTAGTGAAATAGTTTAGTGTGCCGCTTGAACTAGGTAGACTCCAACTTCTATGCTTCTATTCTTTGTGTTCTTTTTATAGCTTTTTTTCTCTTTCTTTTGTTCCTGACTGGCTGTAGATTGTCAACCTACTTTTCTTTTTGCTTTGACTATTACTGTCACTTTCAAATATGGGCCCTGAATCTACAATCTAAAACAATCTGTTGTAGAAATGTTCAAAATAATAGCAAAAAGATGCTGAGTGGTTTCCTCCATAAGATTACTTTAGGGCTTCTTTAGAAGACAGTGTCTGTGATGGTAGTTTTGGCTGTTTACTTATTTCTCCTTTTCTGTTGCTAGTTTATTTTTGGATATGGGACCTAGTATTTGATTGCAAATATTCCAATGACCTCAGTTTTTAAAAGAAAAAACTTCCAACAGAGTGAACTTTTGACACTTCACATTTTTACGAAGCAGATAATTTAGATTGTAAACCAGGAGTATTTAACTCGGGAACCTTTCAGACAATGCTAAGATGGTCTGATGTTCTGGAGAAACATTTGCTGTGCTGCTACATGGCTGATCTTATGTCTATTTTGAGTTCCGTGAGACTTACAGTATTAAATACCTCTTTTAGCAGGTATCTGTTGATAGTTAATGTATTCTGTTGCTATTTGTTATTTTAAGAAGCAATTCTAGATAGATCCTGGGTTGAACTCTTAAACGAACAGCAAACTTGCCCAATCTAATAGAGTGCTTCTCATATTTTAACCACCTGCATCCCCCCTCCCCAAAATGCATCTGAGTTGTGATAAATATGAGCTTTATTTTTCCTTATTCAGTTGTAAGCCATTCAGTTATGTAAGTACTTCTGCTTGTCTTGGTTGTCTTGTTCCACTACCTCTTTGCTATGGATAGTTGATGATGTCTATATAGCCAGTTTTGGAAAGGTTCATTTGTTCTGAAGAAAAAAAGGGCTAATCACTGCTTTAAGAAAACTATATTTAAGTATCATCATTTATAGTTAAGCTATTTTTGTTTTATCTTACACTATTGTTAGCTAATACTGCCTGGTATTTTGTTTCTATTCTCCACATTTTTATCCAGGAAACTACCAGCTTTTACTTTGATGATGGAAAGAGATGATAATATGATTTGACTCATTAGCTATTCATTTAATTAATTCAGATTAAAATTATGAGTAGCCTAAATAAATCATGTCTGAACAATTTAGAAAGTTTATCTCCAAGGAAAATAAAATAAAATCCTTTGACAATAATATATGGGTTGTGTGGAGAAGTTGCTATGAGTAACAGACTGGCACATGAAAATTTTATTTTCTCAAGGGTTACACCTCCTCCAAGATTTCAGCACATGTTTCATTCTCTCCCCAGTTCATCTGATCCTGTGAACAGGTTTCAAAGTGTGTATAGTCATTAAGTCGTGTTTGATCTAAAAGCTGCATATTACCAAACAGTTAAGGATTAATGGATATCTCAAAGGTCAAGGGTCTAAACATTTGTGAGGATTACTTGGAGGAGACTTAGGAAACTATAAAGTCATACAAAGAATAATGAACTTGAAATGAAGAATAGATAAGAAGGAAAGGCATCAGACTAAAGAAATATTGTTACCATGGAGAGAGAGAGAGAAAAATGAATAAGAATGAACTGCAAGGAGGGTTTGGATGCATAAGAATTGTTGTGGATGAGTGGATGTAAAAGATAAGGGGAGAAAAAAAAAAGATTCTCTTACCTGAGTGGCCTGTTATTGGCTAAAATTGGTCCTTGGTATAATTAACAGTGAAGGTTAACTTCTTAAGGAATTTTTTCCCCTGATGTTTAGACTCTGAAATATACATATATTTTTCTGTTCTTTTTAGTTTTCCTCAATCTGTATGTGAAATTCATATAATCTAGGCTATGATTTATTCATAAACTCTGAATTATTTGGGAAAAAGTTCTTTAAAAATTTAAATATTAGCTAAAAACAAATAATGACACAAACTGTTACTAAGTCTTAGACAGGAGAATAGTTTTTAGAAAATATAAAAATGTAATCTAATATTGTAAAGTTAGTATAAATAGATGTACCAGACATCAGCTGGACTCTTTGCTTTTACTGAAATGATGTCACATGTAACATTAAATCTATACCATTGATTATTATAACTGCTAGAACTAAGGATATCTATAAGGATTCATTTACATTTTAGGAAGGCAGTATAAAGTAAAAGCATATACTTTGGCACCAGACAGGCTTCAGTTCAAATTCTGGCTTAGTTGCTCCCTATCTGTAAATTTAGGCACATTACTTAGTTTCTTTGAACCTCCATTTCTTATTCTGTAAAATAAAGATAATGTTCATAAAGCATACACAATTCCCTGAGTACAGTAACTGTTCAATAAATGTGTATTGTGATGACTATTATCATCCTACCAGCTTTTACTTTGATGATGGAAAGAGATGATAATATTAAAAGTTCTATTGGTTCTGCTTCCAGTTAGAATGTAGTTGGTCACAAAAGATTACTGCTCTTGACATAAAAGTGAGGACAAAACTAAACTGGATAAACTAAAAAGGAAATGTATTTTATTTAAAGCCGTCGAAGAGCTATGAATCCAACTGAACTTTTAATGCAATTGAACTTTTAATGACTATGACTGTGGTGTCATGGCAGATAAGAATCTGGTGAAGATACAAATACTGAGCATAGCCACCCCATTTTCCAATAATCCTCTACAGAACTTCTGCTGAGTAAACAGCTGCATGGGAACCAGGAGTTAGGCTGGGAAAAAGTAGATTTCATGAGGTACTTAGTTTCCACACCCCTGTGGAAGGACATACTTGATTCCACCTTAAGATACTTGAAACTAGAAGTGAACTAAAACCAGCTGAAGTAGGAAACCAGCCCAACCCTGTTCAACTCCTTATTAGATCGAAGAAGTCAGTCCTTCATTCTAGATGTCTGGCAAAAAGAAGGGGAGTTGTTTCTATGAAAAATATCACCTACTTTAGTCATACACATGTATGATTATTATGTCATACACAATGACTGACTGACATACAATAAAAACTAAGAGACATGCATAGAAGCAGGAAAATATGGTTTATAATAAAAATAAAAAATACAAGCACACTCATAGAGCTGCTGTGGAAAAGGACTTTAAAATGACCAATTTAAACGTTAAAAAATGTAGAGGAAAATGTGGGCAAAATGGATGAAAAGATGGATGTCAGCAGAAAAAAGAAAACTTAAAAACAAAACAAAACAAATGTAAATTTTAAGCCTGAAGACTACAGTATCTGAAATTAAAAAACAAACAAACAAACAAACAAACAAACAAAAAATTCAATGGGCTTACCAGTAGACCGGATAGGGCAAAACCAACAATTAGTGAACTAAAAAACATGTCAATAAAATTATTTAAACTGAAGTACAAAACATAATTAAAAAAAACAGTAGAGAGCATCAGATCTGTGAGACAAGATCAAATGGTCTGTCATTATGAACTTAGTGTTCCCGAAAGAGAGGGGGCAAAACAAATATTTGAGAAATAATGGCCAAGAACTTTCCACATTGATTAAAAACATTACTTCACAGAGTCAGAAAGCTCAGTGAACCACAGGTAGGATAAATGCAAAACAATGTACCCAGAGACACATGATAGTGAACCTGCTGAAATACAAAGATAAAGAGATAAATTAAAAAGCAGCCAAAGGAAAAATACACAGTGCATTCAGATGAACAATGATAAGAATAAAAATAATATAATCAGAAACAATGGAAGCCAGGAAAAAATGGAATGACATCTTTAAACTGGTGAAAAATGAAAAAAAAAAAAAAAGCAAACCTGCTATTAACCTAGAATTCTATACCCAGCAAAAACATCCTTCAAAAATGAAGATTAATGTAAGAGTTGTTTTTTTTTTTTTTTTTTTTTTTTTTTTAAGACATACTAACAGCTGAGAGAACCCATTACCAGTAGTCCATACTATAAGTAGTACTAAAGAAAACTCTTTAAGCGGAAAGAAAATGGTCCCGGGTGGAAGTCAGATCTGTAAGAAAGAATAAAGTATACTGGAAAAGATAAATATATGGTAAATAAAAAAGACTATCTTAAATATTTATATAAAATACTTGATTATTTAAAACAAATATAATGACAATGTGTTGTAAGATTTATAACTTATATAGAAGCAAAATATATGATAATATCACAAAGGGTGAAATGAGATAAATGGAATCATAATGTCATAAGATCTTTACATTTATGAAGTGATATATAAGTTCAAGGTGTCCTGTGATAAATTAAAGATGCATATTGTAATCACTACAGAAACCATCTAAAGAATAATAAAAAAAAATATATAGATAAGAAGTTTAAAGAAAATATGAAGTGCAATGCAAAACAAAAATAATTGGTTAGCTCAAAAGATGTCAGATAAAGATAAATAAGGAAAAATAAATCCCCAATAGGACAAATAGAAAAAGAAAAAGATGGTAGACTTAAACCCAATTACATTAGTAATTACATTGAAAGTAAATGGACTAAATATTCCAATTAAAAGATAAAAAGTCATATTAGAGAGGTAGTATATCAAAATAAGATCCAAATAACATAATGTTTATAAGAGACAAACTTTAAATGTAAGGAGTCAAGTAAACTGAAAGTAAAAGAATGGAAAAAATATACCATGTAAACATAAAATATAGAAACCTGGTAAACAGAGATGAGAGATGAAATGGAACATTTTATAATCATAAAAGCATTAACTCATCAAGAAGACATGACAACTGTATCTTGAGTATGCTACTCATAGCAAACCTTAAAAGTTTCACATAAATATTTAGTATTATTCTCCTCAAAAGTCCCTGCTTCCAGTAATTCTATAATCTTAGTGTTAATTTAACCATTAAAGACAATCCCAATTTATGATATTCTAATTTATGATTTTTTGACTTTACAGTGGTGCAAAAGTGATACACATTCTGTAGAAACCGATACTTCAAATTTTGAATTTTGATCTATTCTCAGGCAAGTAATAAGTGATGTGATACTCTCATGATGCTGGACAGTTAGCAGTGAGATAATTTTGCCTAATTGTAGACTAATGTAATTGTTCTGAGCACATTTAAGGTAGGTTAGGCTAAACTATGATGGTTGGTAAGTTAGGTGCATTGAATGCATTTTGCACTTATGATATTTTCAATTTACAGTGAGTTTATCAGGATATACAAGGTCAGATAATTAAGTTCATGAACTCATCCTAGAAAAGTGCTACATACGTCATTGCTGAATATTCCTACGGTCACCTTCGAAGTACTCCCCATGGGAAGCTATGCACTAATGCCAGCGCCTAGTCTACCCTTTAAAGCAATTTTGGAACTCTTTTTCTGGAATGGCCATCAGAGTTGTGTCGCATTACCCTTGATGTCCTGAATGTCATCAAAATGTCTTTCTTTCAACATTTCCTTTATCTTTGGGTAAAGAAAGAAGTCATTGGGGGCCAGATCAGGTGAGTAGGGAACATGTTCCAGTACACTGTTTTGTGAGCTGGTGCATTGTTATGATGCAAGAACCATGAATTGTTGGTGAAACATTCAGGTCATCTAACCTTTTCATGCAGCCTGTTCAGCACTTCTAAATAATAAACTTGGTTAACTGTCTAGTTGGTACAAATTCATAATGAGTAATCCCTCTGATATCAAAAAAGATTAGCAACATGGTTGCAACAAGTTCACGAACTTAATTGTCATGCCTTCGTAAGCCTGTCATAAGTCGAAGAGCAACTATATTGTGATATGGGGCCATGTCTGTGTGGACTACAATACCATAACTCAGACAGAGAAAGGATGATTTGACATACCTATTCAGCTTTTTATTTATTCCCTCATAGAAGGCATCCAGTACAGTGGCATAAAGGCTACCAGGAGCTTGAGACTAGGATCAAGCGTTGGTACTGCCAGTAACATCACGCAAGTTACTCGGATCACTCTGAGCCTCAGTTTTCTTGTGGGGAAATGGGAATGAAAACATTTGCTCTACCTAATTTTCAGGCTTTTTAGGAGCTTAAATGAGGAAATATGGGAAGTGCTGGATACATGTGAGGCATTGTTGTGAGGACAATGGTGAGATTGCTTTTTAGCACCTGTGTAATTCTGGTACATTTACAACTGGTGGCTCCCAGGTGCTTTTTCCTTCTTCATGAGTTTAGTTTTATCCTGAATCCTTTATAGACAGAACTGAAGAAGACTAATAGACCTCTGTGAGGGAATTCATAGGGCTCTACACTTAATTTTGGACCTCTTATATCATCCCAAGAGGGAACTTTGGAGATTCTAAACAGGAGAATTAAACCAAGAGGTAATTCCTGTTTTGAGATCTGGTTTATGATTTCATAAAGAGAGAATAAAACACATTTAATGGAAAAGTTAAAACTTTTGACCAAAATATTTTAATGTATTATTTTTCACCTAAAAAGTGGTTTTTCATTTAGTTTTGTTTCTGAAGAGAAACTGGTTTCCATATATAAAGGGAATAGAACACTCCTTGGGTGATTTGTCTTTATAGAAGTATATTTTTTTGTGATAAAGTTTCCCTGGAATGAAATGAGGTTACCGGAACAGGTTTCCTTGACATGTAAGAAAAGTATAGGACCATGTGAAATTACTGCTTTAAGGTTAGGGAAGTTTGAAATTATTTAATGCATTCATATTATACATTAAGGATTTGCTAATTCAGGTGGGCATTTAAAAAATAACTAACCAATATGAACATTATTTAGAAGTTATTAGTGATCTAAAAGTTACATAAAAATGTATCTAAACCATAAGTCTAAATTTTAGTAATATTGATAATAATGATACTTGAAGACTGAAAAAACAGTCTTCTTAGGAACAGCACTGGTTAAAATCTAATTAACAACAAAGTGACATACAAACACTAGAAAATTATGTAGACTTTGTTAAGTATTTGTGGTAGTCAAAACATTAATATTATTTTTCATGATATTTTGTACATGAGTTTTCTTCAGTATTTGAAACAAAAATTCCTTCCCACATACCTGTATGAATCTGTGTATGCTTCATGTTCTGTTAAAAACAAATATGGCTGTTAAGAATATTTCATTGTTGAAATATTATGACTGATCATTTGCTTGTTTGTTAAAATCCTTAATATAGTGCAGGCCAACTTGGTGCTTGCAACATGACAGACTAGTTTTCTGCTAAGGATATAACTTCTTAATCAATCATAACCTGAAAAAAAAAAAAAGGAAATATAGGAAAGTGATTAGGAAAAGTGATAAAGGCATTGTATGGAATATTCTTAATGCCTGAAGGGAGGCAAAGAGAGTGACAGGGGTAGCTTGGGCTGTGGTAAAGAAGGATCAGAGGGTTCTGCCACCTACTGAAGGAACATCTACCTTGAGGCTTCAGTTTCCTCATCTGTAAAATGGGCAGAGTAATACCTGACCAATAGGATCAGGGAATCAGATTATGTTTGTTATGATGAGGGCATCAGATTATGTTTGTAAATAATTAGTGCAATGATAGGGTTAGGTACATAGCAAACATGCAGTAGATTCAACTGTTAAAGTGAAAATTAATGTTTCAACTCAAATGGGATATAAGTAGTTCTATCATTTCCGTCTTGATTTACTTAAAAAAATCTCTATAAATAAATGGTTAGTCTTAAATCAGCAGGTTACTTTGGAAAAGAACTTGACTGAATAAATGATTTCTCTGCAACATCATCTGTTGACATGCGGTTGCATCTCTGGCTTTTTCAATGAGACTTTGCTATATGAAAAAGGAGTTATTGGTGTATTATTAGTGTATGCTTATTCCATGCTACCGTGTTTCCCCGAAAATAAGACCTAGCCGGACAATGTGTCTTTTGGAGCAAAAATTAATATAAGACTGTGGGGACAGAGTCCCAGAGAGCAGTTTCCAGGCTCTCGGCCTCACATGGAAAGGTGCTGGATCGGTTATTAGATGGCCATCAGCTGTGGCTGGGTAGCCATTAGCTGGTACCACCCAGCCACCAGCTGTTACCAGTTAACCATTAGCCACTAATATAACTGCTGTGGTTATACTAGGGGGTTGGTTGGTTGCTTGGTTGGTTGACAGGCAGAGAAGAGGCTAATGGATTGTGCGTCTTGTGGCTCCTGCTTCCTGTGTCTTCGATCCAGCCACCAGCGAGACTATAGTGGTATGACTCCCCTATGCATGGCTCCATTGGTGTTCCTTTTTGGCCTCACCATATCCTGCGTTCTTGTGCGGGGAGTGGGACCAGAGTCCCTGAATGACAAAGACCTGGTCTTATTTTATTATAAGACCGGGTCGTATATAATGTAATATAACATAAGACCGGGTCTTATATTAATTTTTGCTCCAAAGGGCGCATTAGAGCTGATGGTCCGGCTAGGTCTTATTTTCGGGGAAACACGGTATAACCTATTTGTTGTTTTCTCAAAATATAATCTGTTTTGATAACTGAGGTGAACCGGAAACTTTTTAAACGCAAAATGAGTTTCCATATCCAAGTTCTTAAACTAACAAGGTACTTAACGTATCGTTTTAATTAAATTATTTGCCTAGAGGCAAATCAATCATTTTCTTATTCAAAAGCTATATCTTGGATGTTTCCCTTATAATCCAGTTAAAAAGAGAAAAGCCAAACTATAAAAAATATATATGTTTATTGACAAGTTGTTGCTAGGCTTTTTCATGAGCTCTCTGAAGATTATTGTTTTATTTGAAAAGAAGTCTTAAATACCCTTGATAAGAATGCTTAAATTTCAACATTATGTTCCTACTTTGATTACAAAGTAGGAATATAATACACACCCAGTTCACAATGATAATTCCCCTGTATCTTGTGGTGATTAAGCAGAATCATAACAGGCAATTGATAGACTTGTTAAGTGTTGACTAAGATGGAAAGAATGGTTTTGCGTTATTCTTGCTGATTTAACCCATACATTTTAGAGAACCAGTGATAATCTGGTTGCTATGTGATATTTGATAACGTAAAATGGTAAGTTTTGGAACATTATACTAACAAAGCTGCAACTGGGACGAGTATTCACTTTTATTTTTAAAACTTTGAGTTTATCTAAAATAGAGTGCTAACAATTATTCTCTCACTTGCTCACTCTGTTCCGGTACCACTGGCCTCCTCTCTGTTCTTAACAAGTCTCAGAGCTTTTGCACTTGCTGTGGGCTTTGCCTGGTGTCCTCTTTCCTCAGACACTTGCATTGCCCACTTCTTCACCTCCTTCAAGTCTTTGCTCAGTGTTATTTTCTGAGTTGCCTTATTGGATCCCCGGACTTAAAATTACACACTCCAGTGCTCCCAATATCCCTTAATTTGCTATTTCTTTCTAGCGCTCTAATCATCCTCCAATGCACTATATATTTTAAAATATTTGTTTATTGTCTTTTCTTCTTTCCTATCAAATGTAAATTCCAGGAATATGGGGAGTTTTTTTTTAATCACTTCTTTCTTTTTTTAAAATTAATTTCAGGTGTACAAAACTTGTCTAATTAGGGAGATCACTTCATGGATGCCTGACCACTGTGCTGTACACCTGTGCTGAATAATACTGAATTCAACTATAATTTAATGTATATATAGTCACAAGATATCGAATACAGCATAGGGGATAGAGTCAATAGAATTGTAACAGCTATATGCGAATATTATTTTGTTTGCTTTATCCAGTGTTGTATTTCCAGTGCCTAGGGTATTGTCAGATACCTAGAGAAAACTGAATAGATATTTGCTGAATGAATTAGTAAATGCATTAAGAAATATAAAAATAAATAGATTCATGTACTAGCTGTATCACCTGGAAATGGTTCTAGTTGATTATTAGCTGATTGTCTTAAACCTAGACTCATCAATGGAATGTGCCAAATGAAGTTGAAATGCCAGGACTAAATTGGTATCTGATAGAAAGATAAATCTGAAGCATTTAGAGAAATTTAGTACCTCCCAACCGTGTTCCTCAAGAGGATATAGAAAACATTTTCACATTTTCTTCACTGAGAGCTTCATTAGCAAGGGGAGTGCAGCATACTTGCAAAAGACCGCAGTGGCTGTCATCCCTAGTCGGGGGTGATAACACCATGTACACTGGCATCTCATATTGACTAAAGCCAAATAGCAGCACTTAATTAGCCAGGCAAGGTGGCGTGGTTCCCATAATAATCAGCAGAGTGATAATAAGGTTTGACATGCAGAAAACTTTGGAAGTGGCTAATTGACCATTGGGATTCTAGAATTGAAATTGATGATTTCCTACTGAAGACTTACTTAAAAACATCTCTGGGTTTGGCAGTGACTCAAGTGACCCACCACAGTGGAAATTCACAGTCCCTCCCACACTTGACTAACCTGAATCAGACCACAGACTCAGAGTTTTATAACTAAAGGAAGATTAGTCTCATTAAGGAAAGACCTTGTTGCAGTCTCAAGTGTATCTTCCGTCTAGACACTTTCTAATATTTTATAGAGTGTATTAACTATAGCGTGATTAACTTTATTATTTGATCCATAGGTAGCAAAATATCAAAACTGGCTTATGACTGAACTAGATATAGCAGGGATGAATATCCTCCGAGATAGGTACGGTGACTGAATGATTGTGGTTATTCACTTTTGGGCAGTAAATGCACATGTTTTCATTTGGAATATAAATATTTTCTTTATGTCAGTTATTGCTATTGTTATTGTTTTGTCATATGTGTAGGAAGAACGTTGTGTTTGGGTAGAAAAGTCAAAAGGTTAGATTACTGATGATATTATATCTTGCTCCCTCGACAACCATTCCTATCATGTTCAAGCTTGTGTCTGTATCAGTCATTTCTGAGTCTCAGGATATCTCCTGTCTCTTTTTTATTAAATTTTTCTACTTTCTGAAGTTTACATGCAGTCACTGCCATACAATTTAGTCTTTAATTGTATGCTATCTTAGTTTTAAGTAATTTTATATATAAGTGCTTTTACTTTCCTTGAGATCATATTATTTTGAGGATACTGTTTGTGCCATGCTCAATAACCTCTGAACTGTTCATCTAATGGAACTTCCATTTTCATGGAATCTCTATCTAATATTTCACACTCATTTGTAATTTAGACAAGCAAAGACTCAACAACTCAGTCATAGCAAACCAAATACACAAATTTTGACACCCAAAACCCTGAAAGTCTGGGGAAATTGAAATGTCTCAGCATTTCTGGAAAGAGATCAAAGCACCCATTCTTTATTTTATAAAACCAACCAGCAGAGGGAGCAAAAAAGATATGTAAGTATCCCTGTTTCTGCTTGGGGACCTTCCATGATGGTTACTGTCTAGAGCTAAGCTATATTTTTAATATATATTTTCCCTAATCCTGAGGAAGACATTCTGCTGTATAATTACCACCTGTCTGTGAAGTCAGTTATAAGACATTCTACCAGCAGGATTTCTTTCTATAATCCTGAGTCCCATGAAAACTTTGAAAGCTGCTAGGTGAAGACTCAGGACTAAAATTTTAGGCCTTCAAAACTCTAGGTAGTTTAGGAACTCAGGCAAAGCAATTTTGAATGAATTGAAAGATTATCTTTCTAGATATTACTTAGGAAAAATAATATTAATGAATTTCTGCTATGTTTTGTGTTATCTAAAATCTTTTAAGAGATTTTCACACATACCTATAATGGCGGTTTTACTGCATTCAAAATAAAACTGCATTTTCTATATGATTAGAAAAATAACAAAGAGTAGGTCCGTCTAAGAAGAATCTTTTAAATATATATACATGAGTTCTGACAATTAAGTCCACGAACTTGTTGCAACCATGTTGCTAACCTTTCTTTTTGATATCAGAGGGATTATTCATTATGAATTTGTGCCAGCTGGACAGTTAACCAAGTTTACTATTTGGAAGTGCTGAAAAGGCTATGTGAAAAAGATAGATAAAAACCCACCTGAACTTTTCACCAACAATTCATGGCTCTTGCATCACAACAATGCACCAGCTCACATGGAATTGTCTGTCAGGGAGTTTTTAGCCAGTAAACAAATAACTGTATTAGAACACTCTCCCTATTCACCTGATCTGGCCCTCAATGACTTTTTTCTTTACCCAGAGATAAAGGAAATATTGACTGGAAGACATTTTGATGACATTCAGAACATCAAAGGTAATACAATAATAGCTCTGATGGCCATTCCAGAAAAAAGTTCCAAAATTGCTTTAAAGGGTGGACTAGGCTCTGGCATCGGTGCATAGCTTCCTAAGGGGAGTACTTAGAAGGTGACCATAGTGATATTCAGCAATGAGGTGTGTAGCACTTTTCCTAGGATGTGTTCGTGAACTTAATTGTCAGCACTATTTTGTGTGTGTGTGTGTGTGTACATAGTGTGACAAAAAATGTATACACATTTTAAGAAAGGAAAAAACTGCATTAAAATTGTAATACTCAATATATACCAATAACAAAAGATGAATACAAGTCACATTTAACTTCTGCAATTACAAGAGATGCTCAAAGTGGTTACCGTCAGCATAATTTTAATACAGTTTTCCTTTCTTAAAATATGTACAAATTTTTGGGCTCCCTCTGTATAGTATATTTACTATACATAAAATGTATCTACATTTCCATATAAAATGTCTTTTAAAACATTATAGGTCAGTAGAGCTTCTCATTATTCTGGGCATTTTGGTTTAGACAACTCTGTCAAGTATAATTATGAAGATGGCTGAAGACTTGTATGTGGCTTATAGCATTCATTACAAAGCTTTAAGAATGTCATTTCTTGCGTTCTTTAGATGAGTTCAAGATGAGGTTTCCTTGGTTGTATAATATCTTATTTCCAAAACTGTCTGTTGAATTTAATAAAGTAATATTAAAGTATAGTCAGAAGGGAAGTAGAGAAGCAAAAAAGAAGAAAAATCTGTGATAATGCAAAGCTAATATGAGTTTAACATGAATCATTTTGTTCATCTGCTAAAGAATATTAGGAAAAGGAAGCAATATAGCACATTTCATTTTTAAAGGGAAGATAATTATAAATAATAACATCTGTATAGTTTCTTTTGTGTTTGGAATATATAAGCTCTTACACTAGTGAAATGTAACACAAACTTTGGGGATTTCCAGGTATCATAGCATGGTGGGTATCTTCATTCTTGTAATTTTTGACTTTAGGTAGAATTATATTAGTTACTTGAGTTGATCTTCAAAAACAAGTTATGTGGAGATTCCCCTGACTGAGGCGCCTGAGATTATTTTTATGAGGAAGTAGATTGGATAAGTTTGTGTGTGTGCCTGAGTTTGTGTCTGTGTGACTGATCAACAACAGAAATAACTAATATTTGCCTCCTTGAGAAAGAACCAAACTTTCTAATGGTTGTGAAAGTTGTTTTTCCCCTGTCATATCTTTCTCTTTTGTAATGAATTAGTTTTTGTTAGAATATGGTCATTCCTTGTGCTGGAGGCGTAAAATCGCAGGGTAACTAGAACTCCATGAGGGACACCTTCTGTGTCTTCTGGCTGGGTAATTGGGTTGTGCAACTCATGGAAAGAACAGCATTATGGCTTGAGAAGAATACTCTACTGAATGTTTTGTAAGAACACCCAGAAGAGAAATAAGCCAACAAATAAACCAATGTTGGTATTCATTTCCTTAAAGGCACTAATAGAATAAAGTTTGAAAACAAAGTTAAAAAGCATCTTTTGAAAACTCAAAGTCAAAAAGCATCGTAAACGAATTTCAACTCTCAGGCAGATTTCACTTCCTGGTGCTTCTTGGTATTGCAACATAAAGAAGCTCATTTTTTGTTAATTTTTGGTGGAATAGTATGGATAACATTTGAGTTTGTTGAAGTGACTCTAAGATTGGAAGGTGCTGGAGAGAGGTCAGACTGGTATGGTTCAATGAGTTGGCTTGGACTAGCAGTCCAGAGATGTCAGTTCTAGACCCCATTTTATCACTCAATGATTGCTCGCTCTTGGCCAGTTCAACAAATTTGTTTCCTTATCTGCCAAATAGCTTACCTTTTATAGAATAACATGATCAAATGAAGAAACTTTGAAAATACCTAGCATGCTATTAAAATATGAGCTATCTTTATAAAAATTATTTGTTGATATTAAAAATAATCAAGTAGATGACATTATGGCTATTTTAAATGCAGTTTTTTTTTATACTCTAGAATATATAGTTTGGAAATAATAAAACTTAAGTAGGCCTAAGCCAAAGTGGTCTGATGTTTGGGAATAAGGTGAAAGAAATGCAATATTCATTAAGACATTTGTGGTGATTATGAAGATAACCTTAATAGGTTATCAAATTCACAATCTTTCACAATGGACCAAAGTTAAGCCAATTAAATTAAAGAGATTTTCCATTGTTTACAAAGACTGCCACAGCCAACTAAGACTATTCCAATACAAGCAGTTTCAATATTATGTAATCCATTCTTGTGTAATTCTTGACTCTTAGGTCATACCAGCATGGGAATAAATTAGAATATTATGATTGTTGCAAATTGGTATTTCTCTGACCCTGCTCCTATTCACTATGTGAGACTAGTTTTACTTACATGCCTACCAAATAATTATAGCATTCTTAAGATTTATGTCATCACACTCAGCAAATTTATCCTTTTAACTACCCAGTGGCATCCTGTTCTATTTCCTTTCTCTCTTACCTTGACTCAATATAGTATGTTTACTGTCTTTTGCTATCAGAAACAGCAACTTTGCTGTTAATGCAAAGTTGGAGATGATTCCAGGAGTTATAGTGTCTGTGCTCAGGTGGCCAGTGCTTATTGCTGAGTGTGTTGATGAATCTGTCATAGCATCAGCCACCAGTATCTCCTACTGTGGGAGACTAGCTCCAATGCTGCGGTTGCCTTGTGTGCTTCTTATCTGTCCCAGCAGTTGTTGTTTTCACTTGTCCTTTAGTGGATATATCCACATTCTGGTACTTGGACATAAGCCCGCCAACTCTGAGGCGGCGGGAATATGAGTGACTAACACTGTGCAGTCCTCATATCTTCCCTTTGATTCTGGCACATCATGCTTGAATCAAACATGTGTACCTAGGTTCCTTTTTTTCTGTAAGTTTTGCCCAGGAGAGGTTTCAGTCTCCTGTGTAATATTCCTTGGCAGGCACACTTTAGAGCCCTGCTAGACACAGGTGAATATTGTTTAGGCTTAAATTGATACACATGCTGTGTGCTAAATACCCAATAAAATCTATCATACTAACTTTGAGCCTTTTCCTTTAGTTCGATTCTTAAAGAGAAGACTCTTTGTTTTGCATTAGACTTCATACACTTTATGTACTTCATGCACTTATGGGTCATACAAAGCCCTCTCAACCATCATTTCTTCAAAAAAAACAATCTCAATTTTTTAAGTAAGGGTGTTTTGTTTTTTTAAAATAGATTCTTATTCATCTTTGTGGTTATAGGACTAAAGTTTTCTTCAATATATTTACAAGGCAGGACACCTTTATTCTAAAATGTACCTTCTTTCTTCCACAGGTGTCTTTGTTTGTCAGAAACCTAAATAATGAGATGAAGCATTATTTATAGGGTCCTAATATAACCCCCGTTCTCAGTATGCCTGGTGTTATTGGAATCACACGAAGTGTACATGCCTTTTAAATGATGCATAAGAATGAAGTGTTATAGCAGGCTCCTGGTTTACCCTGGCTTGTAGTTTCCCGAGAGATGCCAGAATTGGCCAAGAAACTTCTTTTTAAAAAGACGGAAAAAATTCCATGGAAGACAAACATAGATCACTTTAAAAATCATTTTTCTCTTATTTCTATTTGGCTCTTCTGTCCATAAATATCAAAGCCTGCTTTTGAAAGGTACACCTAACATATTTGTATTGGAATATAATAGCAGGGAGTTTTAGAACCATTGAGACATTTGACAAATGTCAGTTTGAAACAAATGATTTTATTCCTGGCTGAATAAAATCTCAATTAGACATCACATTTGGATGTGTCTCTTAAAGATGATGTCAATTCATTTGTGAATATCAGAAAGCAGATTGACATGTTTTGTCAATATATTTTTTCCCTAATTTATCTTAGTGTATCTTAAAGTGTCTTTCCTTCACAGTGATCCCATGAGATGTTCTGGGGAAAAAAGGCTTCCATGGTGAGTGAGTTTATATAAGGCGTCATACCATATTCTCAGAGGTCCTGCAGAAAAAGAGAGAACCCCCAAGCCCTCCAAAACTGCTTAACCCATTTAAGTCATCTAGTCCCCAAATAATTTGACCACACTCCTCCCCTTTTTGTTTTAAACAGGAACATGTTTAACACCTTGTGGAACACACTTCGGTAGTTATTGCTCTTTTCTAACCATTTCAACTAACTCTTTTACTGAACAGGTCATTTACTTATATTCCAATTTTCCCTTCAATAAATATTTCAGGTATTTCACTGATTTTATTGAGTCATCTAGGAGTTTTGATATGACCTCTATGCAGAGCCTCATTTTACTCACATTTTCAGATGTATTTTCTACACAACTTCTTTGGCAAAATAAGTGTTTGAACTAGGTTTTTATCACAGGGTTAGGCAAAAGAAGAAAGGATCTAAACTTATATTCCTTAGGTGAGGCCTAGGCACTTTCTGAGGACCAGAATGATGCTGAGCCTGGATCTCTCTTGCCTGGGAAAATACAAAATGTGCAGGACCTTCAATGAATGGACAGGCAGCTCAGGGAAGCACTGACTTCAATAGCAGCACGAGACTATAGACATTATCCAATGTTAGCCTCTCTTTTTGTGCCAATAATCAGACATCCAGATTAGCAAAGTGCCTGGCCTCAGCTTAGGCAGCAATTGTAGCCAAACTGGATTTAACCCTGGCTTCCTGACTCTTAGTCCTCTAAGTTTTCTGCTAAATTTGGGGCCTCTTAGAGCTCTGTGCAGTAGCTGGATCTTGTCTCAAATTCACCTCTGCTATTTTCACCAAGAACGAAAGTCCATAACGGTTGACCTTGGTTTTCAAATGCACAGCTCTAGAGATGACAGTGCATACTATATGATAAAACTTTCTTCCAAATATTAAACTCCACCAAAATATTTCTAATGAAAAATGTGATATGTATGTGTGTGTGTGTGTGTGTGTGTGTGTGTGTGTGTCTGTGTGTAGTGTGGTAGTGGTGGTGATGGGATGGGTAAGAAAGGGAAATGCATGCTCCAATGGACTTAACAAGGCTAGAAACACTCTTGTTCTGGGATTCCAGGAAAAAAATAAGTAAAACTGTTGTCCTATTTAAATAATTGTTGAACGTTTTTTAATTCATTTCTGTTTTGGAGAGCTGTTGAAGAGGCTATGAAATGGGTTGATGGTGAAAGATGAGCTGGTAGCAATTATTTTCCCATGTCCTTACTGACTTGGGTAATACTAACTTTTCTTTGCTATATACAACCCAACTGAAAATGTAGGTCCAATGATTAATGTCATGGCTCTGTCAAAATGGCAGTCAAGCAATGTTTGCAACTCGTCTCTCTACTTAGCATTTCCCTCTGTTTATAGATTAATGTTGTTTCCTCTTAACACATCAAGCTAAGTCCTTTCACAGAGAATACAGATTTTATTGCAATTACCCAGAGGAATCTCCTCTCAAGTATTTGCTGGAAGTTCTTTGGGTTAAGTAGAGGTTTTAACATGGAAATAAGCACTGAAAAATTATATCCAGTTATGTACAAATATTTATGGGATCAGTCATAGCAACTGAAATGCAGAGAAAAACAATTATGAAAGCAAATATGACATTGTTTGGATACAGCAGAATAGTCCATGGATTTCTACTCAGTTCCTCTCCATTATGGTTGCATTTAAAAAATTTTAAATAATATGAAAAATTCTGAAGTTGGAAGGTGAGGACCAAGAAATCGATATGCATAATTAGCATTATTTTCAAGAATAAGGATTCTTCTTAAAGAAAATAAAAAGATAAAATTATGTTCTGGCCTACTTATCAAAGCATGGCATGATAGTTGACAATTAAAATGTATAAACAATAACAAAGAGTTACTTTTTAGAAATGTCTGTTTGAGAATTTGTAATTTTTAAGTCACTAGAGCTTTGACATTAATTAAAAAAATAGTGATAAAATATATGAGGGAAATAGTATTTATATTATTTACAAGGATATCTTGGAGTTCAAATAGATTTATAGATCTCTTTTGATAAATCCAGTTCCTAGGGATATAGATTCCAGAGTCTGGGAACACTGAATTTTAGCATAAAGACAATAGTTCATTTAACTTTTTCTGGCTTTTCACCTCTCACTCTTCCAGAACTCTGTAGAATATAGTCATCATGAAAGCCACTTTAGACTTCTTTCTTAGTCACACCTTCCTTGCACTCCACTACTTTCACCACTCCCTGCCACCACATGCAAGACAACTACCAATTATGTCTTCCCTCAATGTCTCTCAAATCTGTTTTTGAGACTAGGATTATTGTAACAATTTCCTTTCTAGTTTCCCGTCCCTCACTCTTGTACTAAATCTGTCCTCAAAAGAGCTACCAGAGTAATGTGTCTATGATAGTAAAATTCATGGACTGGTTACTACCATGTTTCCTGGAAAATAAAACCAGGTCTTATACCATATTTTCCCCAAAATAAGACCAGGTCTTATATTAATTTTTGCTCCAAAAGACTCATTAGGGCATATTTTCAGGGGATGTCTTATTTTTTTTTCATGTACAGCAGTCTACATTTATTCAAACACAGTCATGTCAGCTTCTGTAACATTGTCATAATGTACTAAATGTGCCTGTCTGGCTGACAATCTTAACTGGGGCTAATTTTCGGGGCAGGTCTTATTTTCGGGAAAACACAGTATATGCTAGACACTTAACATCCATCAGACCATTTAATTTTCATTGTAATATCATTATTCTATTTTGTTAAATAAGAAAATTATGGCTGACAGAAGCCAAGTTGCCCAAGGATCACATATCAATAAGAGGCAAAGCCAGAATCCTCAAGCATCTGAACCCCATTTTGCCTTTCTATTACACTGGGCTGCTTCTTCAAGCCAATCAAATTGTGTTACAATTAGTGTTAATTTTGATGTTCCTATTATTCATAAAAATGTCAATTTGGGAAGGCAACAATTTTCTTATCATTGTCCTGTTCTGATGAATAAAACAGTAAGGAAAAACTATATGATGTAGGTTTTTTTATGGCTGTTTTGTGGTACTGACTATTAAATAAGCCTGTTCCTAACCCAGAAGCATTTCAATGGTGCAGAGAGACAATGAATGGATTGACTTGTAGGTTAAAGGTGTGTAAGTGGTAGAGAGGTTTAGATCTTTAATTAGCTGTGGTTGCTTAATTCAGTTGACTAAAGCACCATATGAATTAAGTCACGTTTATGGATTTAGTTTCCATGTGGACCAGTTTATTTAGTCATACTTGCACTGTTAACCTCAGCCTACCTCCTTGCTAATGCATACTATTAGCTAAAAACAAAGCACAGTGTGAATGGAAAAGTGCAAATCCCTCCTCACACTTGGAAAAAATTACCCAACATGCATGTCCTATTGACACTGGCAGGGAAGCAAGGCATGTTATTAAATCTTTGATTGTTTTCAGTTTTCCTAAAAAATTCATTATGTGACAAAATGCCAGGAATCATATAGAAATTTGAATCTTCTTTAAAAATTGCCTTAACTGCATTTTAACAAATTAAATATTGAGATTAACAGATTTAGGTGAAAGTAGAAAAGAAACTACATTTGATCCTTGAACAACATGGGTTTGAATTGTGTAGTTCCATTATACATGGATATTTCCCCCCATAAATACATATGGTATTATAAGAGTATTTTTCTTATGATTTTCTTAATGACATTTTCTTTTTTCTATCTTACTTTATTGTAAGAATACCATTTCTAATGCACATAACTTACAAAATATGTGTTAATTGATTGTTTGTGTTATTGTTAAGGCTTTTGGTCAACAGTAGGCTATTAGCAGTTAAGTTTTGAGGGAGTCAAAAGTTATAAGTGGATTTTCAACTGTGTGAGAGGTCAGCACCCCTAACTCCAGCATTGTTTAAGGGTCAGTTGTGCACTGATATCCTCAGTTTTGCAAAGAAAAATATATTCAGTTATCTAGATAGGAATGGTTGATAACTACTTGAACATTTTTACTTGAGGTGTTCACTTTTTTCTGTTTCTTAAATTCTTTTCATCTGAAGTGAATTATGCTGATTTGTGACTCTAGGTTCACTTTCATGTACTTGATATGGGCTGTCATAATTGGAGAAAAATAAATAAAGCAAACTCAAGTTAGTATTTTTCAGACTCTTCTTTTTTTTTGAACCAAAGTAATAAACAGCCCACATAAATGAACCACCATCATCTTTGAGGTGTGGTAACTTAAAAATCTATTTAATGTCTGTTTGCAATACTGTTGCTCTTATATTGTCACTGTACAAATAGTATGAAAGAATTATTCTGTTGTTTGTAAGATCACCTAATATAGGGGAATGAGTACAATTTTTCATTATATACAGAGGGTGCCAAAAAAATGTATACACGTTTTAAGAAAAGAAAAAAAAAAACTGTATTAATTGTAATGCACAATATATACCAATAACAAAAGATGAATACAAGTCACGTTTGACTTCTGCAATTATAAGAGATGCTCAAAGTGGTTACCATCAGAGTCTAGACACTTCTGATTATGGCAAACTACTGCTTGAGCATAGATAACATCTCTTAAAATGTGTATACATTTTTGTGCCCCCCCCCCGGTATTTATTGAGTTTCTACAAAATAAATACATATTTATTGAGTCCTACTCCCTGGAGGTACAATTGTGAGCTGGAAGAGGACATTGTCTTTTCCTTGCGGAGGCTTAGATTATAGTGCGAGAGAGACACTGATCAAATAGTAATTTGTTAAACAAATATTTATTGAGTATGTCTAAATACCAGGTGGTTTTGCAGGCACTGAGGCTATAGGGATAAAAAAGACGTGCAAAAATCCCTTGCCTCATTGAGCTTAAATTCTTATGAGAGGAAAGAGTTTATAAACAAACAAAAAAAGATTATATATATATATATATATATATATATATATATATACACACACACACACATAATCATGATGATAAGTGGAAGGTAATATGGAGATTGGTAGAATATACCGCTGCAATTTTAAATATGGTGGTTGGTAAGGCTCTGCTGAAAATGTGACATTGTGCAAAGAACAGGAGATGAGGGCAAGAATCATATTTTTAGGGGAAAAGAGAAGAATAAGGGCAAAGTCTTGAGGCAGGAGAACGCCTGGTGTGTTCTGAGAATATCAAAAAGGCCAGACAGGTCAAGGAAGAGTGAGCAAGACTGAAGCTAGTATGAGATGAAGTCATGGATGTCATAGGAGGCCAAGGCAGGTAGGGCCTCAGTAGAACATGTAGGGAGGGAGATGGGGAGCTACTGAGGGTTTTTATGATCTGCTTTAGGTTTGAATAAGATTATTTTGGCTTCTAGGTTGAGAATAGGCTATAGAGAGGCAAAAGAGGAGCAGGGAAAAATGTCTCTGATCCAGAAAGAGGTGATGATGGATTAGATCAGGATGGCGGTGGTAGGGGTTGTGAATTGGTTGGTTTCTCTATATATTCTATTATTCCCAGTAAGTTGTACAGTATCATTGATTATATTTGGAGGCATAAACTTTAGGTTCATATACCATGCCAAAATATTTTCTAGCATAATTTTACTATGTTTGAATGTTAGAAAAAAAGAATTCATCAATTACAAGCAGATAATTCACAATTAAAGCCATCCAAGGGGTACTAACTCTATTTAAATTTCAAACCTTAAAATGACTTAGAAGGCCAACTCAGCATGCTACTTGCTATCCAATATGGTAGCTACCAGCCTCATGTAGCTATTGAGCACTTGAAATAAGGCTACTCCAAAATGAGCTGTGTTGTATATATAAAATCTACAACAGATTTAAAATCTTAGATAATAAGAATGTAAAATATGTTATTAATAATTTTGCAAATAGTGCTTATATACTGAAAGGATAGTATCTTGGAATTATAGTAGAAATATAGTATTAACATTAATTTCACCCGCTTCTTTTTACTTTTTAAAAATGTGTCTACTAGGACATTTAAAATTACAAGTGTGGCTGAAAATTTTGGCTCACATTATAGTTCTGTTGGACATTGGTGTTCTAAATTCTTTTTATCTGATTTTATCTCAGATTATTCTCCTTGTTCACTAAGCTTCAGTCACACTGGGTTTCTTTGATATCCTTGAATGAGCCAGGCTCATTCCTGCCTCACAGTCTTTGTAATTTTTTATTCTTCTTTCCTGAAATGTTAGTCCTTTAGAACTCCCCTTCTGTTTCACTATTATTCATGTCTCAGCTCAAATGTTCCTTCTAAGATAAGCATCTGCTGACTATTCCTATGAAAGATCTGTTTACTCTAAATCTCATTTCATTTAAAAATTTTAAAATATAATTTATTCCTGGATGAAATTTGTTTACTTATTTATGCTCTATCACCCTCTAGATTGTGTGATGTGTGGAAGTTGAGATCTTAATTATTTTATTGACCAATATATCTCCAGAATAGTTTTTGGCATATATTAGGTTCTTGATAAGTGAAAAAATAAAGCTCTATGCATTAGAGGAATTTAGTCAATACATAAATGGATAGATTTGACTTGGTTTTGGAAAATCTTAGTAAAAAGTGAACATTAATCGGAGAGGTAGAGATGAGTAAAAGTTAATCAGGGGATGAAGAGAGGGAAAAACGTCCCAGGTGGCAGGAACAAATGAGGCAGAAACTCACTAATGGGTAAGTGATCTGACAAAAAGTAAAGAATAAGCATCTAATGAAAGTTAAAAAAAAAAAAAGTCAATGTGCTTGGGGGAGAAAAGTAAGGAGGCATATGATACATCCAGGGCCTCACAATATCTATGTGACCTGTGGTTTTTTATCCAAGAAAAGGTAGGCAGTGTTATTGTCATTTTACAGATTGGGGAAGTGAGGTACAGCAAAATTACGAGACTCACATAAAGACACACATCTAGCAAGGGTAAAGGAAGAGATTTCAACCTTGGTTCTTCTGATTGCAAAACTATATCTCCACAATATTTTATGTTGCCCCTGACAGCCACAAATTTAACATTTATGAAAAGTATACACAGTAAGTTGGAGTTTGGGGTCTTTGTTTCTTCAATAATCAGTGTATTTGGTTGAAACTGCTCTCTAAATAAGATAGAAAAGACATTTTGTTGGAAGTAAATTGGGGCACTGGAGCACCAGCCTTAAAAAATTGGCAGGCACCAAGGGAGGCCAGTCATACTCAAGACCACTCCACAGCAATGCTCAGGATGCTACCACTTGAGTTGTTATATTGAAGAGCGGCTGCTGTGATTCAACTATGCTATTCCTGGGTACTTGCTGCCCTGTGAATATACTTTCAATTGTACCAGACTCATAATGAGTAATCTATAACTTTTTAAATCTCTTATTTTATTTTTATTTGTTTTTTGAGGTTTTTCAATTTTTTTTTTAAATTACAGTTGACATACAATATTGTATTAATTTCAGGTGTACAGCATAGTGATTAGACATTTTTACAACTTACAAAGTGATTACCCTGATAAATCTAGTACTCATCTGACATCATATAATATTATTGATTATATTCCTTATGCTATAGTTTACATCCCCATGACTATTTTGTAACTACCAATTTGTACTTCTTAATCCCTTCCCATTTTGCACCCACTCCCCTAACTTCCCTCCCACCTGGCAATTGTCAAAATGTTCTCTGTATCTATGAGTTTATTTCTGTTTTGTTTGTTTACTTTGTTTTTTAGATTCCACGTATAAGTGAAAGCACATTGCATCTGTCTTCTCTATCTGACATATTCCACTTAGCACAATACCTTCTAGGTTCATCCATGCTACTGCAGATGGAAATATTTTATTCTTTTTTATGGCTGACTAATATTCCATTGCACATATGTACTACCTCTTTTTTTAATCCAAATATCCAGGTTGCCTCCACATCTTGGCTATTGTAAATAATGCTGCAATGAACATGCGGATGCATAAGTCTGCTCAAAGTAGTGGTTTGGGTTTCCTCAGATAAATACTCAGAAGTGGCATTACTGGATGCTTCTTTGTCTCTCCTTATAGCCTTTGTTTTAAAGTCTGTTTTGTCTGGTATAAGTATTGCTTCTCCAGCTTTAAGTATTGCTTCTCCAGCTTTAAGTATTGATTCTCCACCTTTATTTTTTCATTTCCATTTTCATGATCTATCTTTTTCCATCCCTTTAACTTCAGTCTGTGTGTGTCTTTTGATATGAAGGGAGTCTCTTGTAGGCAGAGTATGTAAGGTTCTTGCTTTCTTATCCATTCAGCCACCTTATCTTTTGATTGGAGCATGTAATTCACTTAAATTTAAAGTAATTGTTGATAGATATGTAATTACTGTCATTTTATTATTCATATGTTGACCTTTTTCCCTTCTTCTTATAGAAGTCCCTCTAACATTTCTTATAATAGTAGTTTGGTGGTGATGGACCCCTTTAGTTTTTTTCTTGTCTGCGAAATTCTTTATTTGTCCTTTGATTTTAAATGATAGCTTTGCTTGGTAGAATAATCTTGGTTGTAGGTCCTTGTTTTTCACCACTTTGAATATTCCCTGCCAATTCCTCTGGCCTGCCTAAAAATTTCTGTTGAGAAATCAGCTGATAGTCTTATGGTAGTTCCTTTATAGGTAACTAACTGCCTTTCTCTTGATGCTTTTGAGAGTCTCTAATTGTCTTTAACCTTTGACATCTTAATAATGCTGTGTCTTGTTGTATGCCTTTTGGATTTATCTTGTTTGGGACTCTCTGTGCTTCCTGGGCTTGTATGTCTATTTCCTTCACCAGATTAGGGAAGTTTTTTCATCATTACTTCTTCAAATCATTGCTCTCTCTCTTCTCCTTCTGATGCTCCTATGTGAATGTTGGTATACTTGATATTGTCCCAGAGACCCCATGAACTATACTCCTTTTCTGTATATATTTTTCTTTTTGCTGTTCTGATCGGGTGTTTTCTTACCTCTTCTCTTCCAAATTGCTGATTTGATCCTCTGATTCATCTAGTCTATTGGTGATTCCTTCTAGTGCATTCTTTATTTCAGTTATTATATTCTTCATTACTGACTGGTTCTTTTTTATGTTTTCTATCACCATTATTATGTTTCCTATTTCTTTGTTGACATTCTCCCTGAGATTACTGAGCATTATTATAATCCTTATAACCAGTGTTTGGAACTCTGTGTGTAGTAGATTGCTTATCTCCATTTTGTTTAGTTCTTTTTTCTGGAGATTTGTTCTGTTCTTCCATTTGGGACATGTTTCTTTGTCTCCCAATTTTGGCTGCCTCCCTGTGTTTGTTTTTATGTATTAGGTAGAGCTGCTATGTCTCCCAGTATTAGTAAAGTGGCCTTATATAGTAGGTGTCCTGTGGGACCCAGTGATGCAATCTCCCTGGACACCAAAGGTGTGTCCTTTGTATGTGTTGTGTGTGCCCTCATGTGCTCTCCTATTGTAGTAAAGCCTTGGTTGCTGTTTGCACTCAATGGGAGGGACTGACCCTTGAGATGATTGGATATGAGGACTGGCCATGACTCCAGTGGAGGAGCTATTGTGCATGAGTTGACCCTACAGAGCAGGATTTGCCTTAGCAGGGCTCTGGTGCCTGCTGAGTCTGCCCTTTGTAAGGGTCATTTGTGGAGGTAGTTGGGTTGTGCTTTGGTGTGGTCTAAAATTGACAGCCAGGTATGTTGGTTCTGAGTCCCTTTGGGAGGGGCTTTGTTGCAGGACAGGTCAGCCACTGCCTATGCCCTGCCTGGGGCCACTTGGTATAATTCACGAAGTGATCTTCAGATTATTGCCACTTATGTTGGTCTTGGAGGTGCCTGGGAGAGACTAAACTGTGAACCAAAGCTGGCCCCTGGGCTTGAGGCTACTCAGCAAGTGTTATGGGGCATGCCAAGGACAGATTCTGCTTGTTTGGGGTTTGTGAATCTTTGAGAGATATTAGGGAAGTCCCCGGTATGAGCCAAGGCAGGCAGTTTCTATAGAAAAGCCATTGGAAGCAGCTTGGATGGGCCTGCAAGTTGGGTGAAACTGGGTCTCAGGGAACAACCATGGTGAAGCAAATGGTGTTAGCCAGGTTGATGGAGAGTCAGATATTGGGGCCCACCTGTGTCTGTACACCTGGTGAGGGGAGGGCTTAACATAGGAAAGTGGATTCTACTGGCACTTCTCTCTGACAGAAAGCTTCCCCTGAAACCACACAATTTAGTTCCTCCTCATATGTCACTGGAATTTTTCAAGCTGCTGTTTCAGCACCAGAGTTCAGAGTGAATGAGTCTATCAGTGAGTAAGTCCATGTGCAGGCCCTTTAAGAGGATCTCCTGGGACTCCAGCAGCCCTCCATCTCACCCAGCCACAATCTCTGCTGGTTTTCATAGCCAGAAGTTATGACGACTTCTCTCCCTGACACTGGAATCCTGGGCTGGGAAGCCTGGTGTGGGGCTGGGACCCCTTGCTCTTCTGGGGCGATCTCTGCAGCTTAGGTGTCCCTATTGATTTTTACTGCCACACCCAGGTGTGGAACCAGCCCATTCTGCATCTCTGCCCCTCTTACCAGTGTCAAGGTGGCTTTTTCTGCATGTCCTCAGTTCTAGGACTTCTGTTCAGCTAGAATTCTGGTGACTCTCCATAATGGTTGTTCTGTAGTTTAGTTGTAATTTTGATGTGTTTGTCAAAGGAGGCAAGTACAGTATTTAGTTACTTCACCATCTTGATGGGAAAAAAACTATGACTTTTTCCTGAGGCTTTAAGTCATGACATCCATGTTCCAAGTCCTAGCTGGAAGTACCTGATTGGCTAAGCCTATGTGCTGGTTGTCTGGGTTCTGAAACAAGCCGCTTTGGCTTCCATATTCATGGCTGAAGGCTTGATTCCCATGTATTTTAATAGTCACAGCATATTGAAAGAGTGTTGCTTGCTGGGCTTACAAAATGACCAATAGTCACCATAGTCCTCTGACTTGATTGTCCCAATCAATATATACTTTATTTATTTATTTATTTGTTTGTTTGTTTATTTATTTTTGCTTATAACCTCTTCCACCCTATCTAAGGCTTTTGCCTAACTTAATATGATTTTGGTTATGTGATCCTATATATCTCATGATTTAGTCTCATGATTCAGTCTTGACCAGGCCAATTAAAACACATGAGCATTTTCTTAGAAGGAGAATAATATTTATCGAGTAGTTCACAAAATTGATGGGAACACTGAATAGCTAGACTTGGAAAATGGGCAGGAACCAATGGACACAAAACCAGCCAAGGATGTGGCCATAGGAGTAGCCTGTCTGTGATGCCAAATACTGGTGCCATCTTACTATACAACGTCCACTTACTATAGCCACCTCTGGACTCTGCTACCCAAAGAAACTAACCGTCATGGAACAGGACTTGCAATTCAACAGCAGACACTACAGATAATTCAGACTGTGTTAAGGCTGTGAGTCATTTTCAGCAATGTGAAGTCCCAAGTTTGAGTGTCTCACTTGTCAGGCCTAGGAGTTGAGAAACGGAATATCTTACCCATTTACTTCTTTAATCAGTTTTGGATTCCCTCAAATAGGAGGACATCTGAGCAATCTAAAATGAAATATATGTGTTATACCATATTTTTCCTTGCATCAATATTTAGAGTATTAAAATGTTTTAAGTTATTGTCTTTTCCTTATATTGTATTCCACTTTGCTAAAAATAAAATATTTCTGAGTCTGTTAATGTATGAATTGAATTTTTTGTGTTTAAATAATATTTGCAGTGGCATTTGCCTTGTCATTTATTTTCTCTATAAAAACATTCTTTTCAAAAATAAATATTCAAAACTTTTATAAAATTTTTTTTCAATATTTTGAGACAAAATTCTTTTTAGGATATACCATGGTCACTTCCCCTCAACATTAGGTTAGAGATTTTAAGTGCAAATGCATTTTTCTAAAACAAACAACTACCAACATATAATTTTAATAATAATTAAATGGTTAAGGTATATAGCTTTTATTTTAAATGAGAGTAGATGGTTTGTTAAATTTTGATGTGGCATTTATATGTTCAAGTAAAACATGATTTTAATTTTGCTCACAGTCTTACAAAATTAAATAAAATAACGATCTTACTTTTAAGTAAAGCATCTTTCACCACATCTGCTACATTTTTCACTTCTTATATCATCAAAAATGGTGGTGAACAAAAATAATATAACTGATTGTTGAGTCATCTTATTGGAACATCTTATGTATTGGTTTATTATAAGAATTAAACTGATATTTAATGTGAAAATATATTTAAAAGTCCCAAGTTCTATTTGTCCATTTGTGTTGTAACTATAGTAGTATAATATAGTCATCAAATGGATTTTAAAATAATGTTTTCATTTACTTTTCTATGATAAGTGTAGTACATATTTTGTGTAGAAATTTAGAAAATATATGAAAGCAATGAGAAAAATTAAAATATCAGTTATAATCCTACCTTCCAGATATAAATGCTACTGACATTTTGATGTATCACTTTCAGTTTTTTTCTTATGTCCGCCTGTATGCCAATGTGTGTGTGTGAATGTATGTGTGTCATACTGTGTACATTACCTAACAACCTGTTCTTTTTCCCCCCCACAGGATATGTATAGTGATACGGTTGTGAAGCAAGAAAGGCGCCTTGGATATTCGAAAGGTACACCATAAATGCTAACTTTTCTCATTTTAGAAGCCAATTTTTTTGGGCCTCGCCTCATGCAAGAATATACAAGTAAAATTCATCACAGGGCCCTCCTGGCAAGATCCATCCTTAGGTCATTCAGAGGCTGTGCTCCTCAGTTATAGCTTTTTCTGTTTCCTGGAACTCCTCAGATTCTTCTCTATGATACAAAATCTCTGCTTCTTGTAACACCACACCTCACCATTGCCAACATAATCTGTTGTAATGAACTTGTATTTTTTTTTTTCTTGTGTTCTTCAGGATTCTTAATGTCACTTGCTTTTTTCCTAAATCAAAGGCATTTGATTTTGGCTTCAAGCTAATTTTCCGTCTGCTTTATTCTAATGATTTCTGAGCATATTTAGTGGTGAGAGCAATGGATTGTCCTATTTCATTCTCAATCACACTTCAGGAGAGCAGATCATCTAACTGTTCTGGGTCTCAGTTTCTTCATAATTAAAATGAAAATTTAGAGTGTGTTCTTCCTAAGGTATTTTCCAGAGCTAGCATGGTATGTCTATATGTCTGTAAAATCAGTATGAAGAGTGGAAAGAGCATGGGCTCTGCATTAGAGAAAGTGAAGTGCAAATCTTGGGGTGCTGTGACGTTGACTTTGCTGCTTTCAAACTTGTATTTTCTTTTTCATTTGTTTTAGTTTCTGCTCCCAAAATGAATTTCCCTCCTCTGTCTTTGAGTTTGCTGATCTTTTCTTCCACTTTGTCTAGTCTGATAAGTCCTTCCATGGAATTTTTCAGTGCAGTTTTTGTATTCTTCATCTCTGTTTTCTGTATGGTACTTTCTTATATTTTCCATCTCTGTTGAAATTCTCACTTTGTTGATGCACTGTTCTCCTAACCTCAGCAAGCACCTTTACTATGACAACTATTTTGAACTCTTTATTAGGTAAATCACTTATCTTCATTTCATTAAGGTTTGTTTCTGGGGTTTTATCTTATTATTTTGTTTGGAACATACTCCTTTGTTCTTCATTTTCCTTGACTCTATGTGCTGATTTCTATGCATTCAATAAAACAGCTACCTCTCCCAGTCTTGCTAGAGTCACTCTGTAGGAGACAAACCTTGTTCTTCAGCCCAACTCTAGCTCTTGGTTATCTCTCAAACCTTTGTGATTGTGCAAGCGACCTTCTTTGTTCTTGGTGGGTCCCAGTTATTGAAAGTGTTCGTGTTCCAAAGGGAAGCTCTTAGTGTTCCAAACTGGGGAATAGCCAGTTAAGAACTATTTCTTTGTTTATTACAGTCCTGTGGGACTTGCAAACACCAGCTTTACTGGCCAATAGAGCCAGGCCATTAAGGGGTATATCCTCTGGGTGACAGCCGCAAAAGCTGGGGCGTGAGACATGTGCATAAGCTCCTTTCAGGGAGATACCAGTGAGCTGGAGTTGGGCCGAGGGATCACAGAGTTGGCCTCTGTGTGCCTCCCTGATTCCAGGGAGGGTGGCAATCAGCCTCTAGATGTGTGCTAAATTAGAAACCCCACTTTCAGGTAGCAGCTTTTAATTTATGCAAATATATACGTTTCAGGGAAAGAATGGGAGGTGGGCAACTTTTTTTTTTCTCCCTCTGTGCTGAGTCCTGGGGTGTGGGGTAATTGGTATGTGTCTTCTAGTGCCTATTAAGAACTGTTTCTGTGTTTACTAGAGTATTGTGGGTCTCATGGATGCAAACCCCATTGACTTTCAGAGCTAGGTGTTTGGGGGACCTGTCCCTCAAGTCTAAGTTTTAAAGGTTGGGGTGGTAGATGTTGGTGCCAAACCCTTCACTCCTCAGGGAGAAGCTGGGAATTGTGAGTTCCTCCCAATTGTATGTTGCTGTACCTGTGATGAGGTTTATGGCAACAATGTGTCTCAGCCTTTCCTACCCATTTTGATGTGTTTTATTTTTTTCTTGTTCACCCAACATGTAGGAGTCATTCAGCTAGTTTCTGGATTTCTTTTAGAGGTAATTGTTCCATGGGTAGCTGTGGGTTCCATGTGTCTGTGGGAGGAGGTGAGTTCTGGAGCCTCCTAGGTCACCATCTTAGACCAGAACTCCCCAAGCTTGTATTTTCTTGTATGTAAAAGGGACTATAGAAGTGATTGTATTTGGCTACATGTAACAGAACTCTGACTACAATGGGCTGAACAAACAAGGGGTTGACTTTTCTCATTTATTTGGAAGTCTGGAAATGGGCAGTTCCGAGCTGGTATATCTGCTCCTTCATGTTATTATCCTTATTATCTATTTGTCTGGTCCATAATCCTAAGTGTATGGTTTACATTTTTATGAGTGTGCCACCAAGCACAGTATCCATATTCTAGGCACGAAGAATGAGTTCAAAAGGGGCATGGAAGGTGAATTTTCATGAGGAAAACTAGTCTCACCAAATAGACTTCCACTTCCCCTCATTGGCCAGAACTATGACACAAAGTTATCCCCAGCTACAAGGGAGTTTAGGACATTATATTTTTGCTGAATATGTTCACATCCTGAATAAAATCTGAGATCTGTTCGTAAGGAAAAAGGTGGGAATAGCTAATGGGTAGGCAACACCAATGTCTGCACCTGGGAAAACTTAAGTTTCTTTGGTTGTTGGGAAGTCATATAAGATGATACATGTGAAATATAGGATACACCGTGGTTGCTAAAATAATAACTACTCCCTATTTTGTGGTTATTACTATTTCATGCTGAAGTAACTCCTTGTGATGAACATGAAAATGGTACTGGTATGATATAATTATTGTTACATTTAAAAATACATATATCTAAAGAATAGAAGAAGTGTCTATTTCCCAGCTGTTTTGCATAAGTTCTGTTTTGTTTTTCAATGTGGCTTAAGAGTCAGCTATCTCATTTTCATTTGACCTATTAGATATTAAAAAATAAGGTGCAAATACATTGAAAAATATGTATGTAACTCTTATAAATGTGAAAAATCTAAATAAACGGTAAAGCCAGATTAACTTTGGGAAATGTTTAGTACCTTGGGGAGTCTTAATATAGGAGAAAATCCTGTCAGTTAGAGAAAGTGACTACTTATATAGTGTGGTTCAAGAAGAAATTGGAAAATGCATTTTCTTTGGAAATGCCTCCTTGCCCAAAATGATTCCCACTGTTCCTTTTGTTAGTCTGCCACATGCCTGAAATGCCCATGGTTAGACTCGTTACGAGAATACATTTCCACAAGTGTCTTCCTGAAATGTGTTATCTGGAAGGAAATTCTGACTGTGACATTAGCAATATATATATTTCTAAAATCTTACCAGCAATTGTAGTGAACAGGGTGCTGTGGAGCTTGATAGAGACAAGGTCCATTTTTTGGGTGGGAAAAGGAAGATTTGAAATTTAGGAGAATGTCAGTAGTATGAGGAGGTTAAAAGAAACCAAAAAAAGGCAGGTGAGGATTAGCAAGGTCAAACACCATGGAAGACATAAGCCTGTCTCTTCTTTCAGTGCATTGATGTGCGATAACTGAAGCTCTTCATTATCATCACCCAGGGATCACAGAGTTGAAAGAATGCTTGACTTAAATTCAACTCAAGGACTCTGATATTTGACAGGAGCTGTGAATCATACCTCCATGAAATACTTACAGTGACATTTCAGATATGACTAGTAATGCCTCAGAACTCTTTAGAGCCTTAATCCATGCCCTCCCACCTCTCCTGCCAGTGCCATTAAACACTGTGGAGATGGGGATGTGTCATGGTTCCGTGAATGTCCTTGTGATAATCAGAATGGTACCCTTGAGTCTGCCTGAATGTTCACGGTTCAGAGATTTCTCTAAGTTGATTGAAATAGAAAGAAGAAAGAAGTAGCTTCTTGCGCCTAGACTGTTAAATGTTTTACTTGCAACTCATTGTGCTGTATTAGCATTGATTTGCATGGTGAGGGGAGCAGGAGCAATATTGAGTGGTGAAGTAATTCGTTAGAGTAAATTGTACTTTCTTCTATCAATCAGCTTTCTTGAAAAGTTTAGATGAGAGATCCCTAATCCATTTGTTTGTCTTTGAAAATTCTCCCTTATCTTAATTTAGCAAACTCTTATTTGGAAAACATGTATGTGTTCTTTATAAAATGCCTTTGTAGGCATTTTAAATATTGAGAGATTTAATCCTTATAAACCCAGTGAGTTAAGTATTCTTGTTATAACCACTTGTCAGTGGAGGAAACTGAGACACAGGCAGGATGAGCAACCTGTCTGAGATCACGCAGCAAGAGGGAGAGCCAGCCTTCAGCAGTCGGGCTTAGGCCCACACTCTCACCCACTGTTTTAGCCCCTGAGAAGCACGCTGCCAGCCTGACTCACAATCTTTCTTCTTAGTTGCCTTTTTTCTTAAAGTCCTGTGCACTCTGGAGTTGTAAGGTAGAATATTTTGGTAGTACTTTACCTACCGCCCATCTTGTTTTCTATACAATAGATACACACTGTATCATCAAATTGATCAGGTGTTAGATTTTATTCATTTAAGTAGCAATATTTTCATTTCACTTTCCAAAGGTAAATAAAGACATAGAGTCTCTACATATTTCCAGAATTATATCATCTCCTCTTATAACTTCCATACAAATAATCACTACCAAACCCATTAGTATTTGGAAACAAACGAAAATCTAAAAAAGCTTGTAATGGCAAGCAATAAATAAGCTACTTCATATGGTGAGTGTGTCACTGGTTTTGTGCCTCAGTGCTCAGTCATATTGTGTAAAAAGTAATTTTAGAAAACTTCCTAATATCTGAGGACACCACAGTTTTTATCTTCAGCGAATTGGCCATTTCTATAACCTGTTACATATCACTCATAGGGCAACTGGAGGGACCCAAGAGAGTCAAGAATGAGAATAAAAAAAATAGAGACTTGAAAAAATTATACAAATATGTATATATGTGGCCCTTAGTCAAACAGAATCATACTTTTGATACGGGGGGGACCTCTGTGAAAAAGGATGATGATTTTTTAATTCTACATGAAGGTGAGTACCCATTTGTGTTTAGAGGGCCAGTGGTGTTGGAACTGGTGCCAAGAGCACTGAATGTTTGTAATTTTTCCTCCTTCTGCATTCAGTGACTCATGTTGTAACTTGAAATTAGCCATGGTGAGAGCGTTCACACCATGGATATCAGGAAACAGTGGAAATCAGGGTCTTTTCTTTTTCCCCAGAGACAGTTGTCGAACATTGACGAACACACCACTGGGTACTTGGAAACATAAAGAATGAATGGTAGTTAAAAATTTCCCTCTAATAATTTGAAAGAAACAAACAGACAATAGAAATAAATACAACCTGTGACTTAGCTTTACTTATTTTTTGTACTATGTTTGTGTGATAGAAGGCCTACCTTAGGAGAAAGATAATCAGTCCTAAGAACACCAAATTCACCACTGAACGTTGTACCTGGACCTCTTGAAACACAATCTCTGTCTGCCTTGGAAAGCTATGTCAGGAAGAGATCCCTCATTGGGTTTTCATTTCCATTTTTCACCAGACATTTACAAAGAAAAATTACTTCCTACTGAGTATCCATTAGCCCCCAACACTGATGCTAATGAGCAAACTGCAAGTGAGCTGGAGAACAAATGGATATGAGTCACCAAATACGCTTAACTGGCGCTTCCTGCTCAGCTTCCTGCGTCACTGCAAAGCCACTTGTTTCTTAGCAGCCTGGGTAAAAGTCACAGTCCCGCAGTTGTATATTGGTGGGAGAACTGCCGACCTGCAGCAGATTCCTTAAAAGGAAACACTGACTTGTACTTGTGAAATTATCTGTGCGCACACTTCCCCATATTTGGGCTTTGCATCCAAATTGAAATGCTCTTAAATGAATAATATTAAGCTAAGAGTACAGACCCTTTTAAAATATATTGCTTTATCAAATAAATAAGGGGAAGCCAAACAAATAGGGTTGATAGCAAGCTTCTTTTTCTGTACAAATACAAAGAAACATGCCAGTAATGGGCAGGTAATGCCAAGTACCACTAAGCATACAAGAGTACAGAAACAGTAAATGCTGCCCAGTAGGAGGTTAGATTGGTGGGGTTTTGTTCATTAATTTATTTTTGTTTTGTGCCTCCTTAATTGCTGATGCTGCACATAAAAGAAAGGAAGGAGAGGTTTGTGGCTGTAGGGCTTTCCTAGGAATGCTTTACAGCATTGACTAGTCAACAAGCCGCTGATGGAAGAAAGAAAGATTGCTGATTAGCTTCTGGGAAGGCTGTTATGGTCTGGGTACTTGGGCTACTAATGGGAACAAATAACTGAATAAATGATGTGGATGCCTTGATGAGTGGCTAAGCATTCTCTAAGGGACGTTTTATTTTTAAGAATGATTTTTGTCAACCCGGAAGAGGTGAGCATAATGAGGCAACACTTTGTTTCAATGGGAACTCTTGCAATGCTTTAGTCTAATTTATTTGTTTATATTCTTCCTCGTTCCAAAAATTATTTAAGCCACTCTGAAAGAATACATGCACGATACAACCAAGTAAGCAAATTGAGCAAAAGAGGATATAAACATGAAAAAATAACATATGTGGGACGAGGTTGGTTCAGTTTGTGATTGAGGCTTCCTTTATGTGTACTAGAAGTGGGCCATAGATTTGGCTTTGAGCTTTTAGAAAATCAAAGTAGAGAAGGCAATATGATGAATTATTGATTCAATATCTACAGGATGAAAATAAACCAGTTGCTCAGGCAAAGCACTGCTATTCTACACTGAATACTAAGAAAAAATTGACTGAAAATGTCAGTAAACATTTACAAGCTGGGAGGGACACTAGGTAGTGATAAGTATTTGGTCTGATGGATATCATTAATTAGTTTCTTGAGGAACATTTCATTTTAAAGTGTAGTAATCAACATTTTAGGATTCAAATGCCAAAACGTATACCTAAAAATGAGTACCAAAAAAACAAAACAAAACAACAACAAAAAACCCAAAATAAGAGTAAATATAAATGGAAAGCGTTTTAAATGGTTAGCAAAATTCATTGAAAGGAACCTTCAACTTTTAAGGTTGTAAAATGGCATAACAATCTAAACTTTGAGTACTACTAAAAATTCCTGAATACTGCAAAAATGAGTTGGTCTTAGAAGCAGGTCTTTTATTATTACAAACACTCCCTGACAGTTGTAACCATGGGCACTCAGGAAAATCAAAGCAAAGGGACCCTGAATCAGAGCACTCTTCAGTAAACATTCTTTCATACCTAACTTCACATTTTAAACTGAAAGAGGCTGCCTGTTGTTGAGGCCGCCTTTATCTGTCAGTTCGTTCTCTTTTTTCCTTTTGTATAAAGGACCATTATAGACTGAAACTCATCAAGGACCCAGCTGTGCATGTAAGAGTTGATGTTTAAACATTAGCTTTTTTCTTATTTTATCCTGCATTCAACTTTTATTTTGCCACTTCAGCCTATAATTTAAAACAACCTGAAGAATGAATGCAGCCATACCTTCAGGCTCACAGAAATTTGATCCAATGGCTCTTTATTGTTGACTAAAGGTGTGAACTAGGGAAGGGGAATGGGAGTTATTGATCCTGAACAGGTGGGAGTGAAGAACCTTTTTGCAAAGAGCAGAGATACCTTTTCCTTTACACAGGAGAGATAGAAGAGATTGAATGGACTTTGAACAAAAATGGATGGTGCAGCCAGGAGGAGAAACAATCAAGATTCTGGTAGATTCTTTCAACATAATGTTCTTATTAAATTGAGAGTGATTCTGTTGGTTTTCAGGCATTGTGAGGCCAAGGGAGTCTGGGAAGCTTATTGAAAGTTCTGATTTCCGAGCCTGGGGACCCAGAGATTCTGAACCAGGCGATTAAGGAGGAAAAGGATAGGGGACTGGGGGGAGCAGGGAGACAGCTGCAGAAATATAATTTTGAATTTACCTCAAGTTGATCCATTACAGGTGATTCACAGACATTATTTTATCTTATATACTTTTCCCTTTTGTTCTGGTGCCATTATTATTATTTTCACATGTGTGCATGACCATAGAAAATTTTTCTCTTGATTCTAAATGCTGTACATTCAGAGCCAACCTGTGCCATGTGCTTTTTCACTGTCCCAAGCACCAATCTTATCTGTCTTCCTCCATTTACTTATCCACACATGTCTGTACCTCTTTTATTTCTATGATACCTACACAGATAGTAGGATGCATTATAGGAGATGAACCTTGAGCTTAGGGAACCTGAATATTTTATAATGGGCAACAAGCATGTCTTCTCTTTGCTGTAAAGCATGGTTTCCCAACCTCAGCACTATTGACATTTTGGGCCAGATTATTCTTTGTTGTAGGGTGTTGTCCTGTGCGTTGTAGGTTATTCAGCAGTTCCCTGGCTTTTGCCCACTGGATGCCAGTAGTACTCTCTGTCATTACAATAAAAAATGTCTCTAGACATTGCCAAAAGTCCCCTGAGGGAGAAATTCACCCTTGATTGAAAACTCATGTCCTAAAGGGAGACATTATTGCTATCTTCCAAAGCTGTTCACTGTATAAGCATCCTTGAAATGATAATTCAGAACAAAAGGTAATAGTAAATTCTTCTCTCATAATATGTGCAGATATGTGAGAAACCCATGGAGAACTGTCTCCAAAAACACTCTAAATATATGTGTGTCACCCTTACATGAAGCTATGTAAATATTCTCTGTGTCATAAAAATTTTAGCATATGGTCTTTGATAACTTTTATGTGTATTTTTTATATGGATGTGAGCGGATAAGGAACACACCTACTCACAATCTTTCTCATAAAATACTGTATACTCAACAATCTAAATGGGCTTTTCCATCTCTTCTATAGAATTTTTATTTAATCAGTAACATGATACGTGGAGTGTTGTTTTGGGGAAGACCAAAGAACAGAATCAAGGTTCAGCTGATGCATGGATTACCGTTTTTCAGAAAAGAGACGTACTGCTTTAATAAAGTGTTTCTCCTTAGAAATGCTATGTAAATATTATACTGATATATTAGTAATGTGGATCTGAACAGGCCAATTTATTAGGCTGTTTTGAGACACCATTTATTTCAGTGCTTGAAGAAATGAAAAATAGAAGAAATAAGTTGGTCTGAATTGTCAGTGGAGGAATAATTTTCAGATAACATGACATTATATATAGAAAACCTTAGACTCCATAAAAAAAGTCTTTGAGATTAAATGAATTCAGTTGCCGGATACACAATAAATTCACTAAACTCTGTTGTGTTTCTATAAACTAACAATGAACTATCAGAAAGGGAAATAAACAAAATTATCCCATTTGTAATTGCATCAAAAAGAATAAGATACCTAGAAATAAATTTAACCAAGGAAGTGAAGGAACTGTATATTGAAAACTACCAGACATTAATAATGAAATACATTAAAGAAGACACAAATAAATGGAAAGGTATCCCATGCCCATGGATTGGAAGAATCAATATTGCTAAAATGTCCATACTACCCAAAGCACTCTACAGATTCAATAAAATCCCTATCAAAACGCTAATGGCATTTTTCACAGAAATAGAACAAATAACCCTAAAATTTGTATGAAACCATAAAAAAACCCTAACTAGCCAAAGCAATTATGAGAAAGAAAAATAAAACTGGAGGTATCATGCTCCCTGATTTCAAACTATATTACAAAGCTATAGTGATTAAAACAGTATGATATTGACATAAAGCAGACACATAGACAAGTGGAACAGAATAAAGAGCCCAGAAATAAACCCCTGCATATATGGTCAATTAATTTATGACCAAAAATATAAGAATATGCAGTGGGGAAAAGACAGTTTGTTAATAAATGGTGTTGGGAAAACTCAACAGCCACGTGCAGAAGAATGAAACTTGACTATCGTATACTATACACAAACATTAACTCAAAATGGACTAAAGATTTGACTGTAAGACCTGGAATCATAAAATTCCTAGAAGAGTGGATAAGGAAGATGAGTATATATGTTGGAATATTACTCAGCTCTGAGAAAGAAGGAAACCCTGCCATCTATGACCACATGGATGAAACTTGAGGACATTATGCTAGGTGAAATTAGCCAGGCAGAGAGACAAATACTGCATGGTGTCACTTATATGTGGAATCACTTAGGTTGGTGCAAAAGTGATTATGGTTTTTGCAATTTTTTTTAACCTTTTAAACTGCAATTACTTTTGTACCAACCTAATAAAACAAGATGTCAAACTCATAGAAACAGAGAATGGAAAAGTGGTTGCCAGGGGGTTGGAGGGTGGGGGAAATAGGGAGAGGTTGGTGAAAGGGTATAACCTATCAGCTCTAATATGAATCAGTTCTAAGGATCTAATATTTAACATAGTGACTATAGTTGATAATGCTGTATTGTATAATTGAAATTTTCTAAGCTAGAACTTAAAACTTTTATTATGTATGTGTCAGTTAACTAGATTGGAGGAATCCTTTCACAATGTGTGTGCATATCCAATCAACACATTGTGCACTTTAAATATCATACACTTATATTTGTCATTTTTACCTCAATAAAGCTGGAAACAAATCTTCAATACTCATTAAGCGGTTGCAGTTTTTTCTTTTGCACAATTGCAATTTTATATTAGATACAGTTTACTAAAATAGTACATTTTTTACTTAAGAAGTAAAATAGATACATTTTACTTGATACATAGAGGATATGGTGTCAAGTGAGAATACTCCTCTGAAACTAGAAACCAGGAAACTAAGGTAACATCCCAGCCATGCCATTTACTAGTTGGGTGACCTTCAACTGGTCACTCCTCATCTGTGGCCCTCAGTTTCCTACTCAGTGAATGAAGTGACCAGATTTTATTTTCCAGCATTATGGCAAAGAACTCGGCACAGGAGTTTCTCCTAACATCTGGTTGGGGTTATCACATTGAGCATTGAAACTGTCAGTCGAGGTTAAAACTTAATTTTCAGATAATCAGTATAATTTGTTGGGCATATTGACTGGTACATAAACAATCCAGTTAGAGGGTCAAGCAGATGGGCTGTCTGTGGTAACATGCAGGGGAAGTTTCTGAGGTATATGACCTTAGTAGTATATCCAGATTTCTGTGGGAGCAGTCATGCAAATTATATGTAATGCAATATTCTTAGAGTTCTTTGGCCATAGCTAATGATTGTACCTACCCCAATCCAATTCACTGTCTCCTTAGGAAGGAGGCCCTGTATTGGTTCTCTCACTGAGTCTGGTGGATAGTCACCAACTAATGAGAAGCCTTAACATTTTGAGCACAAAAGAAACACGGCCAGTTAGATGTCAACCTTATTAATAGACTATAAGTGCCTATGTCAAGATGCATTTTTTTTTCCTTGAAAATAGAATTGTGATTTTAATACATATAGAAGCCAACATTTTCAAGCAGGCCATCTTTCTTTTAAATAAGACAATAATGGTTTTCACACCAGAGCTTTATGCTAACAAATGGCACGAGTATCTCACTTATCAAAGCTTACTTGTTTGATGTGTTGTTTAATATTTTATGGCTGCTCTGCTGGTTTGTCTTGTTTTTATAGAATTCTTATACTACTACGATACTATTAAAATTAGCTAGTATTTATTGTGTGCTTATAGACATTTCATGCCAGCCACGGAGCTGAGTGCCCTGTGGGTACTATTTGCTATTCACAACAACCCCTTGACGTGGTGCTTTTGTTTCTTTCACATTAAAACAAGAGGAGGCTGAGTCTGGGAGGAGAGGATAAGGTGGTAACCTAAGGGCACGAACGTAAGTGGTTAATGATTTGGACCAAAGTGTTTCAAATCTGTCTCATACCATAATTCATGTTCTTTTTTTAAAAAAATAAATTTGTTGGGGTGACATTGGTTAGTAAGATTATATAAGTTTCAAGTGTACAATTCTATGATATATCATCTATATATCACATTGTGTGTTCACCACCCAAAGTCAAAACTCCTTACATCATCATATATTTGATCCCCTTTTCTCTCTTCTACTACCCGCTTTGCTCTCTGGCAACCACCATACTGTTGTCTGTGTTTATGAGGGTTTTTTCGTTTTTTTTTTTTTGTTTGTTTGTTTATTTGAATAACTCGTGTTCTTAACCAAGATGTTTTACTGTTTTTACTAGCATCATCTTATACTAATAATGGAGGACATACTAAGTTAAAGGGAAATAAGCATGTGTACTGTTCTGTATATTTCATTCCTGCTTTCTCCTGGGTTAGACATGGTCATTGGCAGGAATTTTTGAATCTCCTTCCAGATTTCAGTTTTGCTAACAAGAAATATGGAGTGAGGAAAAATAAAAAATAACTCTTTAAAGTTGGCTAAATATGTCAAAATGGTAAAAGGGGTGTATTGTTGGGTTAGAGTTGTAGCAAGAAGAAAAAAATTTTAATAGAAAGCACTTTGTGTTTTCATATACTGAAGGAATGATGGGGCCAAATGTGATATGATCTTTAATGCACCTTGAACTAGGCCAGACTGGACACCCACTGGGTTATGTCATACCATCATAGAGTAGCCCACTTCATATCACCACAGGACACTTGGTAGCCAAAAACTGAAAGTGAAAAGGCAACGGGATTGCAGTCATGAAAAGACACAATCACCCAAGCTTTGTTTCTAAAATTTCATAGCTATAAGGCATAGAAATGATAGACAGAGCTGCAGTGAAAATTTTTCTTGTCATGAAATTGGTACTGAAATTTAAACTTGCTTCTGGCCTCTTATTTATTTATTTTTTTCTTAGCACGTTAGTATTCTTGGTAAACAAAATCTGTGGGCTATTATGAATGGATTAAGATTAGATTTTAACTTCATTGATTTTAGACTCCTTCTGTAAACATGATTTGATAGTTATTTAAAAGTTTCCTTTTTTCCCCCCAGGTGAGAAGACTACTGTATTCACCCACTGTTAACACTAGCCATGACAAGTGGCAGATAGTAGTGGAGTAAAAGCAGAACGGTTGCATTCAACATTAGATATGTGTGAATCCTGAATTCCATGATAAATTAAACTTGTTTTTACCTTCTTTTGCACTTTTGTAATATAATTGAATTAAGAAATATTAGGAAAATTAAGCTGTGAGTCTGGCTCAGGGCAATGTGCTAAGATATTCATGGAAAAACAGTAACTAGGATATGTTTCATTTTTCACTTTGCCTTACAAAAATATGGAGAGGAAGTCATTGATTTTTCAATCCTAGAAGGGACCTGAGCTTCCTCACAGCTGAAGATATTATTCGAAAGATTGGATTTAAACACAGTTTTATAGAGAAGGGCCAGACTAAGAATTACTAGCACGGAAAAAAATATTAGTGGAGTGAAGGCACTGAGTTATTAATTTTGCCTCTCATTTATTCATTCAATCAACCATTTAACAAACATTCAGTGCCTACCATATACCAAGCCATGTTTTCTGTGCTGGGGAAAAAGTCATGAACAAGAAAGTTTCTGCCCTCACGGAGCTTACACTCTAGTGGGAGACAGTGGTGAACTCTTTTATAGTATTTACTTTAGTACTTTCTGGAGGTTCAGCAGATGAGTGGAATTGAATTATATTGGGCTTAATGATGCCTGCAGGACGTCTCCACTCTGCTATTGTCTACTTAGGGGATCTCTCTGTTTCTCTCACACACTGAATGCAGTAGAAATATTTTGAGGGTGGTGTGCTTTGACAAAAAATATTCCTTGTTATATTTTATAATTGTAAAGTGGATCCATTTTGAAATATAAAACAGCATGCAAAGTGAACATCAGTATAAAAGATGTAAAGCTGCCCCATATTCTACAGCCTTGCTGCACTGGGTGTGACCCCGCATACTAGCAGCCTACATACCACCTGGAAGCTTGGTAGAAATGCAGACTCTTGGGCCCCACCCCATACCTACTGCCTTGGAATCTGCATTTTACCAAGTTTGTCATAATAAAGCTGTTCTTTAGTCCTGTAAGTAGTTCCACATGGAAAGAGTTTTCACACACATACCCGTTTGATCAAATTCAGCTTTAAAAATAAACTAACCACTGAATTGGTTCTAAATTCAGAAAAGCAAGTGGATTTTTAATTTTTTTCTCTACCCACTGCCAAAATATATTTTGACTAAAATTTTCACGTTTCTATTCATTATTTTAGTGTCATATAAACATGGGTAACACATAGTAAGGTGTCAACATTTTTACAGGTAAAATTGTCGTTTTATGCGAAGGTCTTTTGTTTTTGATTTTTTACTCTGTCCAGATACTTAGGACATGATTTTTAACAAAACATACAAAACAAATTTGTGTGTGTGTGTGTGTGTGTGTGTGCGCGCGCGCGCGCGCGTGTGCGTGTGTGTGTGTGTGTGTGTGTGTGTGTGTGTGTGTTGTGTATGTTGATTAAGACAGAAAGCACTCTGTCCTGGTAAAGCAACTAAAGCAAATAGGATTAGATCCATATCTGATCCTAAAGAGGCACGTTACCTTCTGTGGGGTCCAGGTGAGTAATTACAAAGTGCGTTCTGGTTTCAGAGCTGTTCAAGACTTGTCTGTGTGTGTGTGTGTGTGTGTGTGTGTGTGTGTGTGTGTGTGTGTGTTGGGGTGGGGGTAGTCAACTTCAACAAGGTATGAATACAAGTATTTCCAAAGCCTTTCACTCCCAAAATACTGTACTAACCATTTAGTGTCTATGTGAGTTGAAGAAATGAAACCTCAATAAAAGGTCACATTTTTGTTTAAGCAGGAAGGTATCAAATTCACTAGCTTCTATTTCATTCTTAACACAATTTGTTTTCCATCTGCAATGCTTTCCCCATATATCACATTATTTTCTTCATGCTTCAAAGTTCAGTTCTAGTCTCACCATCTCCAAAAATCATTTTGCTTTGCAATTTCATACTGCTCTCTTACTACTTGAAGCCCTTTTGCACATGGGGTGTGACTCACATTAACATGTTATTGTCATCAATTGTTTCGTATGTCTATCTTCTCCAAACTGTTAAGGTCGGTTTGGGTAGTTATGTCATCTTAACAATGTGGTATTCCTAGTGCTTCCTATGGGCTCAGAACATATTAAGTACTTAGAAACAAGTTGTTGATTAAACCAGTTTCCCCATTGCTTACAGAATGAATCCCAGGGGGAGAGTTAGAAATTTGTTGGATACATAGAAAGGCAATCAGAATTCTTATTAAAGCTTTGCGGGGGGTTATGGAAAATAAAAGTAAAAGATTCTGATGGAAAGAGAGTTGAGAGCGATAGCAGACGAAATGCCTGAACTTCATAGATTTGCCTAAAGCTCTCTTGATGCCAACTCCACTTACCTGGATTTGCCAAGGTGAAGGTTTGTGAAGGGTGGGTGAATGAGGTAACTGGAGCTTAAACCAGGCTCTGGTACCATCACCTTGGCATATATTTCTGGCAATAGCATGCTCTCTACTATAGAGGTAATCACAACACAATTATTCAAGACCATGGCAGATCCCTAGGTTTTAGACTACAGGCTTAATTGATCTTCCCTTGGCCTGAGTATTTACAAAAGAGCCCCAGATTAGTTCCCTTAATCTGCTCTTGGATTATTAAAAAAGTTCTTGGCAATCAGAAACATCAGCACTTTCTAGATCATATCTCTAACCCCTGAATTCCACTTTTGTGGATTCATCACATTCAGAGGTGGCATGGGGTTACATGATGTCGTTTCATCTGTAGGTGCTTTGTGGGCATTGATGCTACCCAAAATATCCTGGGAAGTCTGCTGAAATACTTGTTTAAGGGGTTTCGGTAGTTAACTCAAGAAGTTCTACTTTTTCATGTCTCTTCTCATGTTCTTAAATACGTTTGTTCGGTCCTGGCTCATTAGTATCCATTGGTATTAAGAAGATTTGTTTGCTAGTTATTATTCAGGAAGGAAAATTTTTTCCCTCTTCCCTAAGGTATAAAACTCACCCAGAAAAACTTACAGGCTTTAATTACTTCACTTATTTCTACTATTAGAGACCAGGAAAAAGGCAAATGTATGTTCTGAGGGAGACGGCATTTATAGTTCATTACATATGATGCTTCATTTGCTATATCCTTGCTGATGTACGTGTGCTGATGGTTACTCTTTCACTCTTGCTGTGTCTTGTGTAAAAGGGCATGAATGTCTCCTAGCATTTTAAATTATATTATAACCAAACGTGGATTTTTCCATTATGGTTTATATATAATGTGTCACACTAAAACAACAGTAGTTGAATGATTACTCTGTGTTAAATGTCTTCAGTCAATTTTGGAATCCATGATGGCTTAATACGATCTGCAAATACACAAGTATCTTTCAGTTAGAGGATATTTGTTCAGGCAGGAGCCTCTTTATTGATTCTGTAATTTTCCAAATCATTTTGATTACCAATACTATTAATTGCATCACTTCCCTCATCTCAATCCTGCATTGTCTTATTTCCCAGACCTTTTCACTTTCTGCTTCTGCACCCTAACTTAAAACATTTTGTCAGAGGAAAAACAAAAACAAAACAAAACAAACAAACAAACAAACAAAAAACCATTGTTACTCATTCCTAAAATTAAATGAATTATTTAAAATGAATGACCTCCAATGTGTAAGATAGGCATCATGAAAATAAGACAATAAGACACATTTTGGCAATGAATGGCTAGAATATTCATTTGGAAACTCAGATATGAAGACTGGACATTTTCTGAACATTTTTTATGGATCAGGTATTGTACAGGAGCTTTATCTCTATGACCTTGCTTAAACTTCAACCCAAGGTAGGTAGTCTTATCATTCTTCAGATGAAAGCAAAATAGGGTTTCAGAAACAGAGAGAGAGAGAGAGAGAGAGAGAGAGAGAGAGAGAGAGAGAGAGAGAGAGAGAGTCAACTTTATTTTGCCTCTCTAGAGCAAAACAGAAAAACAGGAAAGTCACTTACCCTCAAACATGACTATAACCCAGTAATGCTTTAGGAAAAATAGGGTTGTGAAGCCTACTAACCCCCCAGGTCCTGATTCCATGGCTTTTGTACTCAGGATACCTGTGTTTGTGAAGGAGAGGCTGAAATAGCTCTGCCCCTTCTCTAGAAGAATATCTGGTTATAACCCAATTTAGGGAAAATAAATTGTCTACTGGGACTGCTGTGGTACATAAAATATCCACCAGTCAACTGTCACCTGGCTTGAGCAAATTTTTAAGGGGCTAAGGTGCTCTGCAGATAAATTTTACTGGAACTAGAAGTCTGATAATAAACCCATGAGACCATATCCAAAAGAGTCACTATGCTGACAATGCCAATGAACATCAGGAAGAAAAGGGAAGGGTGTGGAGGTGGTGCTCATAGAAGAAAGAGGGGGCCTACTAAAGAAAATCTTTTTCTTTGTGGAAATTATTTTCACTTGCAGAGTGTAGAACAATATTTGAGGAAAACAGTGTTAGCACAATGGTTGAAGGCAGTCAGTAAAAAACGCATAGATTTTTTTAATCTGTTAGACCTATGTGTCAATTAGAGATTTGCCATTAACAATTTATAAGACCTTGGAAAGCTTTTAATTCCTTTGAAACTGGGGACAACCCCATCTGGTAGTGTTATGAATATTTGTACTAATTTTGAGTGTCTGTTTATTTGCTCAATAAATGTTTGTTCCATTTCCTTAACAACACAGTAGTATCAAAATTCTTGCTTTGTTTTTCAGAATTTTTTTAATGTGTTCTGATTTATTTTATGTTGGTTTTGAGTCAGTAAGTTTTTTTTGAAAGTATCACAATTAAATTCCACATTAATTTTCTACCGTTGGTTTTTATATAAAGTTTTCCTGATGCCTTAGTGAGCAAGTCCAAGTGTGATATCTAAGTTATTTGAGAAAAATTAAGCTATTTCTCAAATATGTTATATTCATTCTCCTTAGAAGTTAGGAGTCTTCAAAAAAAAAAATGTAGCAGACTTTGTTGTAGATACTACAGGTATAAGAAACTTAACTCTCTGATCTATAGAGAGGTCATTTAAAAATTTTGAACAAAATTTTTAAATCAACATTAGTTAGGGACATTAGCATATAGTGAAACATTATTACCATATTTAGAAACTATTGAACTAGGTTCAATAGTTTTAAATAGAGATTCATATTCAGAATTAAAATTTGATCAGTTGTCAATAAGAATCTCTCTGAGTGGATCACCACTTTCCATCAAAGAAAGCTAGTATGACATAGTAAAGCAGCAGAAAGCTTTGGAATAATTGCAACCGTGGGCTTGAGTAGGCTGTATACTTCATAGTGGAATGCCTTTAGTTTAGACACCTACGTTCTATAAGCCCTGATTCATCATCTATAAAAGTGGTGATGATTAAAATTTCAACTGGGTTTCTGTGAGGCTCAAATAAATAAGAAAGTATTTATATAGAAATGTTTAGTATTAACATTTGTTTTCATTATAACCACTCAAAAGACCAAAGTATGATGAATCTTGTTGAACCAAGGTAATGGTGCCATCAATGTAGGATGAAGAGGAAAAGTGGGAGTTAGTCCAAGATGAATTTTAAAACAAAGTAAAAGTCTTGGGTTACCTAGCTTCATTCTCAGTGTGAGAACTTGACTAGGAAATAAAGCTGATTACCACTGATTCACACTGATGGTGAGAAGAACCAGGCCTTGGGGCTGGGTTGATGGGGAGATAAATGAGGGACCTCTTTTCACTTTATCTCCCTCTCTCCTACATCCCTTTAACAAAAGCATCTGCAGGGGAAGATTTAGAATGTTGCAGGCTGCTTAAGTGATGAATATCAATGATAAATATCCCCAACTTAATTACCAGGTAATGCTTGGAAGGTAAATTTTCTTAAGTTCTTATGCTGGTTTATCTACTACTATTCACAAATTGGTTGGTATGATTAATTAATAAATTGACTACCTCATCCAAATATAAAGCAGACCCCACTTTTTATGGAGACCTTGCTTGGACAAATGCAGCTCAAATAACAGCATACATATCACTTTCACGTACAACTCATAAATATCACTTGAAAACGTAAATTTCCTTTGCCTATCCACAGAGAATGTGTGTTGGGAAGAGGAGTTAATAACTATAAAGACACTAGAATGTGGTGGAAGGGCTGGCATTCGGAGGTTCAACAGACTCTATCTCATTGTCAGTAAAAACTGCTGTACAAAGACAGCTATGAGAAATACATTTGTCAAAAGATTTTGAAAGGGCAATCACAAATTGTTGATGAAAGTAAATGAAGCTATGAAAGAGATTTATGAAGACTGATTTAAAATTGAATAGTGTTATGAGACACTTTTGGAATTCCACAGTGTGTCTGGGGCCAGGAGAGAAGGGATGAGAAAGGGTAGAATACTGAATCCTGTTTGCCAGCAGACACATTAAGCCCTACAGCTCAGATCTCAGCTGTTAAAATTTGCTGCACTCTGGGCACAGTGGTTGTGGGAAATGCCTGTGGTTTTCCCAGCCTGCCTCTCTCAGCAGGCTTTGAGTGCAAGTCGTCTCAAAGGCTGTAAGAAACCAATAGGAAAGGAAGCAGTAAAAGCTAATCATCAAACAAAATAGAAATAGCAATGAAGTGTTAATTGAAACAAGTTTTTAGTATGCTGTGAATCATCTTACCGTGATACTCACTCCTTAGGGGAAGTAAAGTGTGTGGTTCTTGGTTGGCTAAAAGTCTCCCACACAAATAAGAGGAATAAGCTCACATACCCTCTGTAGAGATAAGAGGGACTTCACCAATAGCATGTTTATCCCAGTGGAAGCCAGCAGTTTCTGCCCCTTTTAAACAAGAAACTCTTTAGAGAACTTTGCAACTTTAGCCATCTGCTGACAATTTCAGTCTGTTTAGATTGTCATATGCTATCATTCTCACTCTAGGTATAATCTAAATCATGGTTATAACTGTAATGTATCAAAGTGATATCAGGAATGAATGACTTACTGTCTTCCTATTCTTTTTATTAATAAAAACTTTAAAGGTGACTAAGATTCTAAAATTGTAATAAAACAGAATGTTCTTGAAGACTCCCTGCATAGTTTGCATGTGTGTTTTAATCTTGAATAAATGAGCAAAATTGAATTCGTAGTAGACGCATTGCTAGTTCCACAAGAAGTACAATGAGGAATGATTATGTCATTCAGGGGACATGGCATGTGTGGATTTGGAATTCGTTAGCTTGGGTTTAAATCACCAACTGAACACTCTTAAACAAATTAGTTAATTCTTGTGCTTTGTGTTGCTCATCTGTAAATTGAGGATGATACCATGCTCACAAGGTTTTCATAAGGATTAAGTGACATACATAGCAAAACATAATGCTGGCACATAACAATAGCTTAAGGTCTTGTCTTCCATTTGCTTTCTCTGGGGCAAAATACCTTATCGTTTGAATTTAATAATAATGAGTGAGAAAAGAGTATAGCAGTTAAGAATAACTGGGTGCCATTGAGAAATAGCCCATTTGCTTATATGTATTTTATAGTATAAATTTACTATGCAAACGTTTTCTGTTGAATACTTAGATTTATGTATGTGCTATATTACAAAATTACAGAAGTGTTGGTGATTTAAAAAAATGTAAATATGATTTGTTTATCTCCACAAATGAGATAGAATACAAAATTGTCATAAGTACAAGCTTGACAGTGATCCATGAATGCTTTTTTTTTTGTGTGTGTGTAAATCATGGGATCATGGGAAATAGTGAGATTTAAGAATGAAATTTGCAGGAGGAATTGCAACTGAGATATCAATCTCACAATGAAACATGACATTGTCCATTCATTCATGAATCTGGTATCTAAGCTACTGCTTTTTCTGGCTCCCTCATTAATTCATCCATAAGAATTAGAATCTGAACATCTCATTTTATGCTTTTTGAGGCAGGCATGCTGTGCAGAAAATGTTAACGACCCAAAACAGAAATAGAACAACCTTTCAAACTGGTGTTTTCATTGCAACATTTAATATGTAGGGAAATGGGAATAAAACAATGGAAAAGAAATTTGGTTGTTTCAATTTCTAGGTCATTGTAAAAAACAAAGGTATTAAGAACTAAAGGAAGGAAAATAAAATTCATGACTTCTTATCATTTTTCTTTTAGGACTTAGCAAACCAAGCTTGTGCATGGGCCATTTATTAGTATGGCTGTCTCTCCGACCACTACTGCTCATGGCTGTTTGGGCTTGATTCTGCCCCTTCTTTCTGTAGTTTTGAACCTCTAAATTTCTCTCCTCAACTGCTCTGAATGCTTGCACATATGTTATCCCTCTTCATGGAACAGAGCAGCTATTGTGCCACTTTTGTTCCTGTAACCATTGATGAGAGCACATTTCTACTCTCCTCCACTGCTGTACCTACCGCTTTGTAGTACCTGAGAGCAGAGGTGGTAAGTGGGATAGACCATAATACACTCCTTACTATTGTTACTCAACTTTTCCTTTTCTCATATTTGCAAGAACAATACACTCATTTGAATTAATTAAACTTCATAAATAATCTAGTGAAGAAGTACATCCTAATCTCATGATCATTACTTTTACATTTATGGTTGTAATTTCTAAATGCACATTCATGCTTAAAGAAGACTGTAGTCATCTTAAAATAAATTGAGACAAAATCCACCAAAAATTCAGAATTTAAGGAATATTTAAAATTAATATACAACCTCACAAGGATCTTCTTTGTGTTAAAGTCATTTTTTAAACTGCAACTTTTTACTCTTGATTTTCTTTGACAGGTGCTATTATATCTTCAGAAAATATTGTCTAAATGATCAACTATTTTGGTGAATTTTTAAACATAATGCTTTGAAATATGCATACACAAGGGAAAGATTCAAAGTACAAAATAATAAATATGCAGTAAATAATCTCTTTCCTATCTCAGACCACTAGTGCCGTAGTCTCTTTCTCCAGATGAATCTAATATTACTGTTTTTAATGTATCTCTAGAAAGATAAATAGCCATATATCTGATAGGCAGAAAAATGCCCCATCCCAAAGATATTCACGTCCTAATCTTTGAAGCTTATAAATATGTTGCCTTACATGGAAAAAGGGACTTTGTGGATATGATTAATTTAAGGATTGTGAGATGGGGATATTATTCTGGTTTATCCAGGTGTGCCCAATGTAATTATAAGGATTCTTGTAAGAGGGAGACAGGAGGGTCAGAGTCAGAGAAACATTTGAAGATGCTATCCTACTGGCTTTAAAAATTGTAGAAGGGACCATGAGCCAAAAAAACCCCAGTGGTGTCTGAAAGCTGGAAAAGGCAAGAAAATGAATTATCCTTAGAACATACAAAAGGATGTAACCCATCTAACACCTTTGTTGATGACAGAAATTCCAAACCTAAAGAAAGGTTTAAAGAGCGTATTTGAGCCAAGGCTGAGGGCCAGACTGGGAAGCAGTATCTCAGATTGAGAAAATGCTCTGGGGTATAGCAGTTTAGCAGTTCATTTTTATGAATTTAGAATCAAAGTAAAAAATGTAAGGAAGGTTACCTGAAATCCATTGGTGTTAGATTAAGAAGGAAGGAGGAAGTAAAGTGGGGAAATCTCTAGGATTGGATAAAAGTGAAATGGAGAGATACATAGTTCTTTTACATTGGTAGGTGAAGATAGTTAACATTTAACACACATAGTTTAGAGAAATATGTGGGTAAAAGATAACAATGAGGAATGTTGGCATCATCTCTCCCTGGTACCAGGGTGTTTATCTTTGGAGGTCTGGAGAAGAGATCATGCTGACATTTTAAATATGTTATCCTAGATGCACAAAAACAATGGCTAGGCCTTGCTCAAGGTAAAGATGCATCTGTCATGTAGGCCTTAGGATGTGACTTCCCATCATAACCGGCTCAGTTAGGAATTTTTATGATCAGAACACCCCATGTGGTTACTTTCAGTTATAGAGCTTGTCAGATCTACCATTAGCCCTCTTTTTGTTCACATGTTATTTTTAGTCCAGTAAAACCTAATTTGAATTTCTGAAATTCAGAATACATTTGTGTTGTTTTAAACCACTAAGTTTGGGGCAATTTGTTACAGTACAGCAGCATTAGAAAACTAATAAATGTGCTTACCTATCTGTTTATATAGATATAGATATATATCATCATTTCTACTTTTTCCACAAATAAGAATATATTATACCCACCAAAGCCCCTTCGATATTATATTATAATATAGTCATATCAGATCAAATAGATATCTTTTTTTAAGGAGCTATGTACTATTTAGATATAAGATTGTAATACATTTTTATAACAAGTTCTCTATTGATGGATATTTAGCTTGTTTCCATTATTTTTCTTCAACAAATAGTATTTAGCATCTGCATAATATTTTTAAAAAATTAGAATATAGCATTTCAAATTGAGACAGAATAGTATAATACACCCACATGTTCCTACTGTGTTTCCCTGAAAATAAGACTTACTCCAAAAATGGGCCCCAGTTAAGATCGTGAGCCAGATGGATGCATTTAGTATGCTGTGACGATGTTCCAGAAGATGACATGATTGTATTTGAATAAATGTAGATTGCTGTATATGAAAAAATAGGACATCCCCTGACAATACGCCCTAATGTGTCATTTGGAGCAAAAATTAATATAAGACCTGGTCTTATTTTCGGGGAAATATGGTATTATCTCAGTTCAACATTTATTAACCTGTAGCCAATCTTGTTTCTTCTATAGCCCACTCTAACTTTAACTGCCATCTCTGGATTACTTTGAAGGTAATCCCAAACAACATATCACTTCACCAGTAAATATTTTAGCATATGTCTCTAAAGCATATGGAATCTTGTTCCATAACATCGTGTATACTTTCGAGCATATCCCTAGGATGTATTTTAGAAATAAAAATAAACTCTGAGAAAAACACTATGTTCAGGTTCATAAATTATTTCAAAATGGGATATGTTAAATAATGCCCTTACTGCCACCTCATCCAATGCGCCCGGGTACACTGACTTGTTTTGATAAATGTAGCAAATGATTAATCCTTGGGTTCACAGCGAATTAAAAAGTTCAAAATAAATTTTATGATATGTTCACTTTGATATTTAAATCCATGTAAATTTTAGGAAAAAATTTTAACTGTTCGTTAATTTAATTACTGACCTAAGGGTAGTTTTGTGGGTGTCAGGCAAGGCAGGAGGTGATCATGGCATGTCTTTTTCATATTCTTTTTTACAAACAGAACTTGTTTTTTCCAAAGACGGTTTCTAATACCAGCAGGCTCGATGTCATTTGAAAATTCAAAATTTGAAAAGCTTAAGTGCATTTTAAACTTCTTAAAATTTTTTCTCTAAGATTAGTATTGTGATTTTTTAAAAAAAATATTTACCTTAACAACTAAGATTCTTAGTTGGGGAATCTTAGTTGGGGAATTCCCTTAGATAGGGAATCTTCAGCCTATTGTTAAGGAGTCTTCTGTCCACCTACTGAAATAGAAGTTGACAGTAAAAGTCTGTAAATGGTATTAGAGCATCACTGTATACTTTCTTTTCTCCACATCCTTTTAATCTGTTTTCAGAATTCATGTGTGTCAGGATTCATTTATGTTCTGCTTGATGGATAACTAAATGTGAATGCTCTCAGATTTAAAGCCTGCTAATAAAGTTCAGTGGTAAGCTTCTAGAGTCTTAAAGCATTTTTAGAAACAAGACAGAATTTCAGAGTAAATAATTTTAATAATAATGTTTTCAGCTCGAGGATTTCAGTATATTCCTGGTTTGGATTCAAACAGAGGCATTAAAGCTATTCAGTATTCTATAGGGACTGAGCTATTGCTTTTGCCTTTACATTGACCCCACCCACACATGAATTTTTGTGACACTTTCTGCAAAATACATCCCTGCAATACACCTACAGAAATGCCGCGGGAATATTTACAGACATATGTACATATTTTATTGTACTCAAAATGTGGATCCCACTACATTTATTTAGTACATAAATATATATAAATACACGCCTTCCTGGCATGCTAAACGTTTTTAGTCATTGACATGAGCCCAGCCAAGTTTGAAATTTTATTTGTCGTTTAAATCACACATATTCTCATTGGGTATTTTTCCTTATTTTTACATTTGTATGCATTTGGGAAGTTGTGTGGTTAAAAATTGTGTTCTGCTCTGAGTGTGTAGAGTGTAGAGAAAGACGACACTGATTTATGTCAAAGTCAACTCCCTTTCATTGTTCTTTGGTTGCTAAAAGTCTCAAGCTTCATTTTTGTGATATGCATCAGTGAAAGAGCTGATCAATTCCCAGCATCTTACACCATCCACCAGGCTATCTGGTCATATACTTTGTAAAAATTTAATTGCACTTATTTCATTTGCTTGTTTAACAACATTTCCTGTGAAGGGTACAAGGTAAATGTTACCCATCGTGACTTCTGCCATGTGTTGAAGAACATTAAAGAGAAGTTCTACACTAGATTGGAGATTCTAGGCCACTTAACACCCAAACTACCCCCTTTTCAGAAAAGTGGTGAATATTTTTTAAAACAAAATATAGACAACTTCTGTTAACTCTAAAATATAAAGAGTCAGACATGAATAAAAATGCAAATGCTATAGACGTCAGCAAAATTTTGCTATAGTGGCAGCAAAATTTGAATGTGTCTTGGAAATAACTAAAATTGATTAAATGAAGTTACAATTGTGAGTTTGTTATATTTACATTTCTTGAAAATTAGTCATTTTCCTGTATAACACATAGTACCTCTATTGATTTGTATATTTTATTAATCAGAACCCTGAGTCCCTTAGAGATCTGTATAAATAAGAATATAAAGTAATTCACTTTGGGTCAAATTCTACATATAAATCCATTTCTCAAAATGAGTCATTTACTCATTGGTGTATTGATTCAACTAGTATGTATTGAGTGACTACTGGAGAATGTACAACTAGAGAATGTACTCGTAATCCTGTTATTTTCCAACAGTCTCTCATTATCTCCATTTTAAAGATGAGGAATTGAAGCCCCTATTGATAAAGTACCAAGTCAGAGTCTTGTAGTTAAGCAACAGTAGAGCTGCTTCAACCAGAGATTTCTTCACTCTGTCCACTGTTCTCTTTACTGTTCCACAGAAACTTCCAATAATGTAGTGGAGTAAAATGAGTGCTATGGTGGAATTACAGATCACGTGCTATGGAAATATGGGGAATTAATCATGTCTGAGGGATTGGGAAAGGCCAGATACATATTAGGCTGAAAATGTTTGACCTGGTCACTCGTATATTTTGCTAAGGAGTTTATATTTTGTTCATTAGTCCATGGGGAGCCATTAACAGATTTTTAAAGAAGCATAAGGCATGATTCAAGTGTGTATTAGGAGAATAACTTTAGCAGTTGTGAGAATTAAAGACTTGAGCAATGTTTATTTTTCCAGCTTTTCTGATTAATCATGAACCCACTACATATTTATTGTTTATAAATTATATTACCAGTACTAAAATGATATATTATAAAATTATACAAAAGAGAGAAATAAAATCGATTCTATTATTAATTTTTATTTTATTATTAACAATAAAATACTTTTGCTTCCTAATATAAAATTGAGATAGTGATAAAATTTTACTACTATACATAATTTATGTATATTTATATTAAGAATAATGTAGTTGAATATATTTCTTTAAAGAAAACCCAAAAAACCTTGTAGTTAATATTTTGCAATAGAGCTATGTGAAGTGCTAGTCTAAATTCAGTTTGTTTGATGCTTTAATTCCATTGCTGCCATAGTTTTTATATTTATTCAATTTTCATGATATTGATTTACTTTTGCATCCCATCCTTCAATTATGGAAAGTTTGTATTAAAATTTGGCTAGAAAATTTGCATTTTACCTGATATCAGGCACTCGTTATTAACTAATTGAAAGTTATAGGACTTTTAATTTTTAGTAAATCAACTCTATATCCATTGATACTATTTGTAAAAGTTCTTAACAAGTGAGCAAAATGCACTTCTTAGGTTTTTAAATGTGTGGGTAAGAATTTTTACAGTCACCAGTATTACTATTGGGGGAAAATTCCATATCCACAATAGATTTGATTAATTCATTCATGTTTCTACCTCAGGAAATGGTTGTTTAAATACATCAGTGTTGAAATTTTTTTATTCTATGGGTTTGGGCTTGACTATTTAGTGTGATATTCAATTTACTGTTTCATTTCGTTTTATTTATTTTTTGGTAAAGAAATTTTTTATCACTATTTAGTAATGATGAGTTTGATTAAAACTGAATAACATCATCAAAAACATATTTTGACAGCTTTCTGAGGCAATATGTTGAATGGCCCTTCGTTGTCAATTCCACCACGTATGTGGTGCCCTCTTTTCCCTCAGGATAATTGCCATATGACCGGAAACAGGAGACATAATACAACACAGGGTGCTAGCATTGACTTACCCATTAATAATTATACCCATTCTTTACTTAGAGCTTACTTGTTTTCCAGGCACTCTTCTACATTAACTAATCCTTACAGTAGCTGTATGAGAAAAGTATGTCTTGTCTTCCTCATATATATGAAGAAATGCATTATTTTTTATTTCATGATCATTAAATTTGGGGAGTAAAAATAAATATAAATAGAAGGCCTATTTTTTTTTTCAGTACTCTAGGAGGTTGACTTCATAGCCCCTGGAGCATGCGCCTTACTTTGGAATCTGTGGAATGGAGATATGATAGAGTGAGAGAAGGAGATAAATAAAGGTCATGGCAGTAAGCAAGTGAAAACCAATGACTGTAAACTAGGGCAAGGGAAGCAGAGTTAAATAGAAGGTAGAATTTATAGAATTTATCACTCTGACATAAACATCAGCTTATACAGAAGAAACTATGAACAGCTATAGCACAAAAGGCATATATCCAACAGCTGTAGAGTTGATGAAATGTAAACTTTCGGGTTGATTCCAAGCTGTGTGATACTGTTTCATTCTTGCCCAGATCTAGTGATTCAGTTTTTCACTTTCCAGGTTGTTGCCCAGTTGGTAACTGAGTTAGCATCTCCCTTATCTCCCCTAGTGGTAGCAGAGGATTGCTGAGAATGGCTGCCATTTTGATTTTGGTGAAGTGATTCATGTGATCTCTTAAGGCATGACTGGCAGATGAGGAAAGCCACAGCTGTTCTGAATGTTCTGTTTCATATATGGATCTAGTCACGTGGTCAGTGGTACTTAGCCACATTCTGAACTTACAGCCTGTGCCCATATAATACAGGGCCAACAATTTTCAAGTGCAAAATGGAGCCACCTACTTAGATATTTACTTGAGTGCTGCTAAACAGATGAATTACTTGCTTAGCTTACTAACCAATTTTTAACTTTCTTGGTTAAATCAAGAGCACAGGAATCCTGGCTTCTCCAGTGTTTAGATTACTTTATAGATATTATATTAGGAAAGGTTCCACAGAGAAACAGAACCAGTATGTGATGCATATATATCTTGATGATACATCATATATGTGCGTACATATTTTTATATAAGAAGTCATATATATTTCTGGCACAGAGCTCCTAAAACTTGGAATTTGCTGAGTGATGAAAGCCATAAAGGTGTGTCTTTTATTGTTTAAATGAGGTGAGGTTTGGACCTCACCCAAAGATAGGGGCTGGTTGCCAGTGCAGCCAACTATGTGATTGGAGGGTTAGAATTTTCATTCCCACCCCCCTGAATTCTGGGGAGGGGAAAGGGAAGAAGGGCTGGGGGTTGAATCAATCTCCATGGCCAGTGATTTAATCAGTTATGCGTATGTAATGGAGCCTCCATAAAAACCTAATAGGACAGGGATTGGAAGAGAGTGGTATACCTGGAGAGGGAATGGAAGACTACATTTTTTCTATATTATAACCAATTATTTTAACACCATTCATTGAATAGTCTTATTGACTTGTAAGAATATGTACTTTTATGCTTAATTCTATTTTCAACATTATTTACTTTATTGTATGATATTAGCCATAATATATGATAATATTTTAATTTTATACTATATTTTAAAACCTGTAAGTGCTAATTAACACTCCCCTGTTTATTACCACCCCAACATTTTTTCTTTACTTTGTCTATTTTTCTAAAAAACTTTAAAATTAACTCAATACATGCCAAAAATTCCATTTTGACTTATGTTGAAAACGTATTAGATAACTATATAAAATGAATATGTAGAGAGTCAATATTTTTAGAACATTGAGTGTTCCAAATAATGAACATAATTTGGTTCAATACTTACCCAAATCCTTTTTACATTCCTTAGTCAAATTTTAGACTTTTATTTTTACAGATTACTTAATATTTTTGTTCCCAGATATTTTATATAATTGTTTTATATTTTCTTTGTATTTAAATTAGGGTTTTCTTTTTTTATTATCTAAATAATCATTGCTGACATATGGGAAAATGCTTTTTTTAAAAAGATTTTTATTAAAATATAGCAAACGTACAATATTATATTAGTTCCAGGTATACACAACATTTATTCAACATTTATATACCTAAAGAAATAATCACCATAAGTCCAGGTACCATCTCACAACACATTATACTATCACAATATTATTGACTATATTCCCCATCTTGTACGTTACATCCCTATGACTTGTTTTATATCTGGAAATGTGGACCTCTTATTCCCCTTCATCTCCCCCACACACATACTTTTTAAATTTTTCAATTACAGTTGACATTCAATATTATTTATATTAATTTCAGCTGTACAGCATAGTGGTTAGACTTTTATGTGATTTAAGAAGTGATTCACCTTGATGTGTCTAGTACCCACCTGCCACTATACATAGTTCTTACCATATTGTTGACTATATTCCCTATGCTTTACTTTACATACCCATGATTATTTTGTAAGTAACTACCAATCTGTACTTCTTATTGCCTTCACCTTTTTTCCATGTCCCCCAGCCCTTTCCCATCTATTATCCCAACAAACCTAGTATCCATCTGATACCGTACATAGTTATTACAACATTATTGACTATATTCCTTATGCTATACCCTACATCCCCATGACTACTTCCACTTTTTCACGCATTCCCAACCCCCCTCCTATCTGGCAACCATCAAAATGTTCTCTGTATCTATGAGTTTGTTTCCGTTTTGTTTGTTTATTTTGGTTTTTAGATTCCACATATAAGAGTATTCACATTGCATCTGTCTTTCTCTGGCTGACATACTCCACTCAGCATGATTCCCTCTAGGTCCCCATGCCACCACAGAAGGCAAGAATCCATTCCCTTCCATGGTCAACCAATATTCCATTGTATATATGTGCCACCTCCTCTTTGCCATTCATCCACCGACAGACACCAAGGTTACCTCCACATCTTGGCCATCGTAAATAATTCTGCAGTGAACACATGGATGCACATGTCCCCTAGAAGTAGTGTTTTGGGTTTCTTTGGATAGATACCCAGAAATGGGATTACTGGGTCCTTCTTTGTCATTTGTTATAGGCTTTGTTTTAAAGTCTATTTTGTCTGGTATAAGTATTGCTTCCTTAGTTATTTTGTTTGTTTCCATTTTCATGAAATATCTTTTCCCCATCCCTTTATTTTCAGTCTCTGTGTCTTTTGATCTGAAGTGAGTCTCTCATAGGTAGCATATGTTTTCTTATTCATCGAGCCACCTTATCTTTTGATTGGAGCATTTAATCCATTTACATTTAAAGTAGTTCTTGATAGACATGTGGTTATTTCCATTTTATTATTTATATTTTTTATCTTTTTTGTTTTGTTTTGTTTTAAAAATCCCTCTAACATTCCTTATAATAACTGGTTTGGTGGTGAAAAACTCCTGTAGCTTTCCTTGGATTCTAAATGATAGCTTGCTGGGTAGAGTAATCTTGGTGTTAAGTCCTTGCTTTCCATCACTATTTCCTGCCAATCTTTTCTGGCCTGTTGAGAAATTAGCTGATAGTCTCATAGGATCCCCCTTGTAGGTAACTAACTGCTTTTCTCTGGCTGCTTTTAAGATTATCTCGTTGTCTTTAACCTTTGGCATTTTAATTATGATTTGTTTTGGTTTGGGCCTCTTTGGGTTTATATTGTTTGGGACTCTCTGTACTTCCAAGGCTTGTATATTTGTTTTCTTTGCCAGGTTAGGGAAGTTTTCAGTCATTTCTTCAAATAAATTTTTAATTCCTTGTTCTCTCTCTTCTCCTTCTGGTGCCTCTAAGATGCTAATATTGGCGTGCCTGATGTCATCCAGAAGCCCCTTAAACTCTCCTCATTTTTTTGGATATTTGTTTTGTGGTTATTGCTGTTCTGATTGGGTATTTTCTGTTACCTTATCTTCTTATCTTCTAAATCGCTGATTCGATCCTTTGCTTCGTCTAATCTACTGTTGATTCCCTTTAATGTATTCTTCATTTCAGTTATTGTATTCTTTATTTCTACTGTTTTTTTTCTATGTTTTCTATCTCCAATTTTCATGTTTCCTATCTCTTTGTTGAAGTTCTCCCTAAGATCACTATGCATTCTTCTAACCAGTGTTTGGAACTCTGTGTCTGGTAGATTGCGTGCCACCTTTTTGTTTAGTACTTTTTCTGGAGCTTTGTTCTGTTCTTTTATTTGGGACCTGTTTCTTTGTCTCCCACTTTGGCTGCCTCCCCGTTTTTATTTCTATGTAGGGCTGTTATACCTCCCGGTCTTAGTAGAGTGGTCTTATGTAGTATGTGTCCTGTCGGTCCCAGTGGTGCGTTCTCCCTGGTCACAAGAGCTGGGTGCTCCATGTGTGTCCCTTGTGTGCCCTCCTGTTGTAGTTGAGACTTGATTGCTATTTGCACATCAGTGGGAGGTATTAACCTTCAGGCTGGTTGGTTGTGAGGACTGGCGGTTACTACAGTGGAGGAGCTGCTGTGCAGTGTCTGACTCTACACAGCAGGGGCAGCTTCAGAGGGGCTCTGGTGCCTGCCCAGTCTGCCCTTAGGGTATGTCATCCTTGGAGGTTGCCAGGTGATGCCCAGCCCAGTTGGAAGCTGGCCACTGGGCCTGCCAGCCCTGGGGACTCCTGGGAGAGGACCCGCTGCAGGCAAATTCAACAACACTCTGTGTTCTGCCCCGGGGCCTCCTGTCATGAACCACAAAGCATCCAGAGATGGCCACCATTCATGCTGTTCTTGGAGGTGCCTTGAGAGGACAAGCTGTGAAACAAGGCTGGCTGTCACTGGGGCCGGGATTAGGGGTCTCAGCCAGAGATTTGGGCCTTGCCAAAGGCAGATGCTACTTGTTTGGGTATTGTGAAACTTTGAGAGATTTTAGGAAAGTCCGAAGCATGAGTCAAGGCAGGCCATCTGTAGGAAAGTGACACTGGCATCCGCTTAGGTGTGTCTGAAAGTTGGATGAGGCATTATCACTGGGAATCACTAGTGCGGGGCAGATGAAAAGTGATGGCCCATTTGATAGAGACTCAGATATAGCCTCTGCCTGAGTCTGCTGGCAGGGAGAGGGAAGGCTCAATAAGAAACAATGGCTTCTGCCAGTTCCTCCATCCTGGAGAAAGCTGCCCCTCCAGGTTTCACCCTGAACCAAGACAATTTAGTTCCTCCGTGTATGTCACTGGCACCTTTCGAGATGCTGCTCCAGCGCTGGAGTCCATTAGCAAGTAAGTCCAGGCGTGGGCCCTTTAAGAGGAGCACCTGGGAGTGCAGATGCCCTCCTTCTCACTCAACCACAGTCTGCTGATTTTCATAGCCAGAAGTTATGGGGACTTTTGTCCCTAGCACTGGAACCCTGGGCTGGGGAGAGCCTGGGACCCCTCATTTCTCAGTGGGGAACTCTGCAGTCTAGATATCCGTCCTGATTTTTAATGGTCACATGCAGGGGTCAGACCAGCCCATTCTGCGCCTCTGCCCCTCTTCCCAGTTTCGAGGTGGCTTCTTCTGTGTCAGTAGTTGTATGGCTTCAGTTCAGCTACACTTCTGGCAATTCTCAGTTATGGTTGTTCTGTAGTTTAGTTGTACTTGATGTGGTCCTGAGAGGAGGTGAGCACAGCATTTCCCTACTCTGCCATCTTGACCAGAAATTCTCAGGAAAATTCTCTATTGTTGTTTATCTTCTGGTATCCAGTCATTTAGTTAACTTTCTTATTAAATCTAACAATTTTTATGTTGCTTGTTCAGAATTTTTTGGATAAATAACTCTATCATAAAAATATGATGCTTTAATTCCTGGTTTCTAATATTTAAAACTCATTGTATTTCCTGGCAAAAATAGTAATGGTAAAATATTTCTAAATTATTTTAAGTCCAGTGAGTGTACTGTATGCCAAATTCACAATGGAAAATAAGGTTAAATTTTAATTACTGCTGAGGCCTGTATATTTTAAAATTGTGTATCACAAACTAATTTCAGTTATATATGAAATAATGCCTTCCTAAGTGTTACAATTGCACATAAATCAGGGACTCAAATAAAATGTCACTATTTTTTAATACCAGGGAAAGTTTATGCCTGTTTGTTTTGAATGTACATACCTGGTCATCACCTCCCTAATCCTCTTATGATTTCTGTCCGTGTTGGTTACAAAGGCTCTATTCCTCAAAAGATTTTGCTGTCTTATGACTCCTTTCTATGTTAAAGTCTGCTAGGAGACTTATAGTGGACATCTTTTTTTCTTTAGATCACTTGTTTAATGACACAATTTTAACCCCATACTAACTATATGTATCAGCTTATACTGTTAACCTCCTGATTAGTATGGTTTTGAAAGTCCATGTATTTTAGTTTGTAGATAGAGGGATAAGTAAATAGATCTTTATGGAACATATGTGAGCCTAAAAATGTGGTAATAAAGAGAGTAGTTCCCTCCTATCTGTGGGGAATATGTTATAATAATACCCAGTGGAGGCCTGAAACTGTGTATGATACCAAACCCTATAAAGACTATTTTTTTTTCCTATTCATACATACCTATGATAAAATTTATGGCTTCTATTTGGCATATTTAATGTGCCAGCATTGCTACTCTTGTGCTATGGGTCATTAATAGGTAAAATGAGGGTTACTTAAACACAAACCCTGTGGTACTGTGACAGTCAATCTGATAACCTAGATGGCTACTTGTCTAACAAGGCTAGGAGCATATACGGCATGGATACACTGGACAAAGGGATGATTCACGTCCAAGAAGGGAAGGAGTGAAATGGCATGAGATTTTGTCATGCTACTCAGAATTATATGCAATTTTAAATTTATGAGTTGTTTATTTCTGGAATTTTCCATTTAATATTTTCAGAGCACAGTTAAACACAGGTAACTGAAACAGTGAAAAGCAAAACTGTGGATAAGGCGGGGGACTCTACTGTATTTCTGTAATATTATCCAGATTTCTCATTATTTCTTTGTCAAGTTAGAAATAAATAATTTTTAACTATAAATAAATATGCTTTAGGCTGTTGTGAAGTTTTAAACACACAATCAATATGATTAAGTACAAACTCATTGGAGCAAATCAGGAATTGGCTAATGGGACACTGGGAAGGAGCACTGTTTATTCTGGCCGTGATGCCCACTTGAGTATAACTCACATGATTTGTGAGCCTAGTGCAAAGCCCTATGAGAACTTTTTTTTGTCTCTCTGAATCATCTGGCTTAAGAACTCAAACAGGGAAGATCCATTCTGATGATGACCAGCTCAGCGTCATGGATAGCTAATGAAGAGGCTTTCTGGAGAGATGTCAGTCTATGAGCCACCTTGACAATAACAGGACAATTGTATTAAGAGGAATTAGAAGGGGATATACTATTTCCTTATATGTTTCTGATCAGGATTTTGATGTAGCCTTATGAGCTGCAAAAAACCTTTGCACATCTTTGGACTTTGGTGACTATGGTGTCCATATTAGCCTGGGCTTCTTTGTTCTTTCTTGTTCTCTCCATTTACTCCAACCAGACTTTATACTGAGGCTCATTTTGAGACTTCCATGATGCTACCACTTTATTCATCCTCTTGAGCAATTTATACATGCTTCCACCATACCAATTGCTATATTGCAATGTAACTATTTGTTAATGTAGTTGTTTCTTTATGGCACCATGTACAGTCAAGGATAATGTTAAAGTTATGGTTGGGCAGCACCTAGGAATACAGAGATGAACTTAAGTAGCACTGTCATGAAAAACCCTCATTTAAGAGGAAATTGCTGGTATGCATTAAAAAGAGATGGACAGGAAAAGAAAAGAGGCCCTTAGAAGTGTGTGTATGTTGGATGTTGAGGACAAGCCTGCGTTGATATTATTTACAATGTTACTTTTTATTTGCCAACATGATTTAAAAAGATGACACCTGAATTACTTAGTTCAAGATAGATTTCTTATTGAAAACAAGAGGGTTAATTTGATATTATTTACAATGTTACTTTTTATTTGCCAACATGATTTAAAAAGATGACACCTGAATTACTTAGTTCAAGATAGATTTCTTATTGAAAACAAGAGGGTTAATTAACTCCAGGGTTTCTCAATTATATCTGGTGATCAAAATCATCTGGAATGATTGTTAAATATACAGATTACCAGGCCTCTTTCCTTGAAATTCTATTTCAGAAAGTCAATGTTGATTGCCAAGGAATTTGTGATTTTAATAAACATACTCCTGGTGAATCGTGTGCATGCTGATGTATGAGAACCAATGATTTAGGCTATACCATTAAAAAAAATGGATTAGTTTCTTTTCTTCCAATATATGTCCTCTGCTCACTTTTTAAGTCACTAGAACCCACAGATGAAAATACGGTTATAGAGATTATATGTATAACTAGATATGGCCCATGTGGTATGTGTCGAACTGATGTGTGCAACTTCCTGGTGGTGTCCTTAAGGAGAAAGGCTGTGCTATGCTTTCAGCTCTGCCTTCATCTTGCTACCTGGGACGTGGACATGGTAGGCACACCATCATGGATCATGCAAATGAGGAGCACACGGTAGGTTTGAGGGCAAGATAAGAGGGACCCTATGGCCCCGGACATTCTCATGGGGCAGAGTCCTTTCACATGAGAAAGAAATGCATTTCTACTTAGCTATTCCAGATTTCTGGTACACATAATTAAGCCTATGTCTTAAACAATACAACATATGATAAAAGAGTCAAGCAACACATGTAATCTGGTGAAAATATAAAGTAATATATGAAGACGAGAATAGAAACCGAAACTTAAGTCAGAAAATTATTGACATAAACTGGTTATTTCTGTGACTTGGATTTTTTTCCAAGTTTGTGTGATGTAGAAGTAAAAAGGAATATATGATTATATATGCTTTCTCCCATATCATGGGTAAAACTTTGTTTCTCCCTTAACTCTAAAATATGTTTTTCAAGTGTTGGTACATATGGGAACACTGAAGAAGACATGGACCTCGTAACTACTCAACGATTACATGAAAGGTTTCACAGTATAGTTTCTTCGTATTTCCTTAAATAGTCAAGAATCAGTATGGTACAGTGTAATCACAAAGATTTCTGATGCTCAGGACTGATTTAAGTATAAAATATTGCATTGTTGCAGTACAATTTCTATATTTTTTAAGTATCAGAAACCTTCTTTTTGTTTCAAATAAAATCTTTGGCAGAACCCCATTATATAATGCCGAACTCCCTTGATTTATGTGGAATGAGAGACTCTAAAATTTGCCACCTTGAGCTGCCCTTGTTCTTAAATCCCAACTGTAGAATCTAGAACACAATGTGGAAGTCCTTGACTTACAGGAATGGGTGCCTGCGATATGCTTCACACTGTATGCCATAAATATCACTTTCCTTCAGATGGGCTTTGATGAGATTTGAACAGTCAACCATTCAAGGTTATATTCCTTGGCAAAGCCCCATGCGTTTATGTAGATTATGAAGACTGGCAACAGCCAATTCCAAAAAAAATTATGAAAGGTTCAGACAGTCTCTGGTGTATTTTGATGATTTTTATATGAATATGGACTCTGGTTGCTTGGTGATTTAATTTAAAGTGGTAATTTGCTGGCCAGAGTAGATTGGTATAATCCTATACTTCTGAATTAATTTAAGAACTTGAATTTACTCATTAAAATTTTAAAACATCTGCCAGGCTGGAAAAAACAGAGGCATAGATGAAAAGAAGTGCTGGAACAGTGAAAAGGAAAATGGAAAATTAATTCAGAGGATTTGGAATTGTTCTAAAGTAAAACTCATTTTTTAGATGGAAACACTTAATGGAGCTAACAAGACTTTTAGGGAGTGATTTCTTGATTGGTCCCAGATTCGGGATATCTTCATTCCAAATCTCTGTCTGAGATATTTTTTAAAACCATGGAAATAGAGTTGGTAGCTTAGTAACTAATACTGCTTTGGAGATTAACATTTTCAAGCAGGGCACCTTTGTGTTCACGAGGAGTATAGAACCTACAAAAAAATGCAGATTGAAATTCAAAGCAGACATTTGGCTTGCTATACTGGGTTAATTAAGGATAACAGGCAATGAAGACATTAATAGAATTTTGTCACTTAAGAGTTTGTTTTGTTGCAGTGAAGATAATATTGTTGCACAGGACCATGATAAAGGCTACATGAGCAGAATTTATTTTGAAGATTCCTGAATAATTAGTTTGCACAGAGTCCTCAAACCCAGAGTCTAATTACTCAATTTTTGAGTCACCGAGAAGCAGAACTTGAAACTGGTGGCTCATACTTTATTCCAGTACATATATTCTCTCTCTGTGTGAGTGTGAGTGCGTGTGCATGTGTGTGTGTCTGTGAATGTGTAGAGTCAGCTCATATTTTAAACAAACCTGACTTCGAATACCTTTTTGCAGTAGCCTACACTATCTCTTTGGCTCATCACTGACCCCACCATTTCTACTCTCTTAACACTTTTGCCCTGCATTAAAGTAATATTAATCGTCTGGGCTCTGAGGCCATTTGTACCTGCAAATTTGTAACCCCTCTGGGCTAATTCCTACTATCGAGCTGTTTATAGTATTCCTTTTGACTCTTCCTAGGTGTCAGTAGTTCCTTTCTGTAGTGAGTTTGAGGGCAATAGCATGACATAAGGACTCCTAATAACCCTGATGCACATTTCTTCCTAAGCCTTGATCAGTGATCCCCAGGTTGGTAGTTTGAAATCAGCCCTCATGATATCCACATCATGGAAATCTGCAACTACTACAAATGGTGGGAGCTGGAAATGTGAGTTACTTGTTAAAAATTTACCAGGACACCACACATTGAGGGTATACCTGGGTACTACCAAGTCTGCTCTTAAAAATGTGGTAATTGCCTGTTTTCAGAGTAAATATTTTAGTTGGTGCATTTAGCTTACCAGATATAGAAGAATGATTTTCTCCTGAAAATAAATGTTAACTAGGCTACAAGAAATACAAGGAATATAAGAAAGGAAAGAGGATAGAGGTATTAAATGCTAGAAGTTAAGATCATAGGTTCCAGAGTGAGACTTCCAGGGGTTGAGCCCCAGCTATGCCATTTTCTAATTATATATCTGTGGTGAGTTACTTAAATCCATCAAGCCTTGGTTTCCTTATATGAAATGTGGGGATAAAAACCATATTTCCCAGGTCTTTGTTTGAGCATGGTGGCAGGCACATGAAAAGCCCTCAATAAATGTTAATTTGTATAATTGTATTACCTAGCAAGTGTTTTGTCTACATTATCTTATTAAATTCTGAGAGAGCACCATAATGTGGACAGAATAATTGTCATATTTCAGATAAGAAACTTAGGCTCAGAGTGGTTGGATAACATGTCCGTGATTGCACAAATGTTATGTGGCAGAGCTGGACTTTATTATTGTTATTACCTAGGTCTGCTAGATTCCATAGCGTGATACCTCTTCCCAAAGCTTGGGATTTTCCTCTCTTCTCAGTTATGCGATAATTGCCAGAAACAACAATATGGGTTTAAGTTTGGCTACAAGTAGCAGAGACTAAAAACTACCACCTGTATTAGTCGATTGTTGCTGCAAAACAAACCACTCCAAGACTCAGTGGCATGCAGCAGTCAAACATTTATTATCCTGCTCACAGGTCAGGTGGGGTGGTTCCAACTTAAACTGATGGTCTGTGGGTCAATTGGGGTGGTTTGGCTTCAACTGCAGATTTGAAGGTGAGCCTCTGCTTGTGTATTGGCTGCTAACCTCCAGTTGGCCAAAGCCAAAGATAAAGATTAAGGAAGTACACTCTGCCTTTTGTGGGAGGAACTGTAAAGACACATGGCAGGTGGGATACAAGGAGAGAGAAGGAATTGGGGCCAGCATTCGATCTATTATATTATAGAACAGTGGCTCAAAAAAGACGGGAGTTTATTTTACACTCACGTGAAGGTCTGGAGGTACTCATTCCAGGATTGCATGGCAGCTCCCCTCCACGAAGTCCTGAAGGACACAGGCTCCTGATATTTTGCATATTATTTATTGTTCTGCCTGGCTTGGCTTCCATTGCTGAGATTAGACGTCTACAGCCTTTTTCTGTAAAGATTCAGATTCAAAATATTTAGGCTTTATGGGCCATGTGATCTCTGTTGCAACTCCTCAGCTCTGCAAATGCAGCCATAGATAGAACATAAACCAGTGTGACTGTGTTCCAATACGTTATTTTTTATGGGCACTAACATTTGAATTTCAAATGATTTTCTTGTGTCATGAAATACTATTCTTGTTTTCAGAGTCTAAAAATGTAAAATCCATTCTTTGCCTCTCACCTTTATAAAAATAGGCAGCTGGCCAATTTTGTTCCATGGGCTGTAGTTTGCTGACCTCTGCCCCAGATTATCTAAAGTATCAGATGATTGCTAAATCTTCAGTTATACAAGTCAGCAGGGAGGAGGAAGAGATTAAGAAACGGGGGGCAAAAGGCTCCCTAAAAATCAATAAGAGTGATGTGAGAGATCTAGACCAACACTACAATATTCAAATGTGGCTGCAATTAAATTATGGCAGGGGCTTCTCTGAGATTCCTTCTTTAGTCCTTCCTTCTCCCCTTTTCCCTCTCTCTTCTTTCCTTCCTTCAAGAAGCACTTGACATCCTACTTGCTACTTGAGCCTCCTTTGGATATTCAGAGAATTAATTTGACCCAGCCCTCATGTGTATACTTCCTCACTCATCCCATTAGTCAGCATTCATTTTCTTAGTCATCCATAGATGGGTATTTACTGAGTGCCTCCTGTGAAACTGCCCTATTAAAGGCTAGAAATGCATAGTCCCAGAGTTGAGGTGAGACTGAGTCTCTTTAGGGATCATGTTGCTGGTCCAGGTTATAGAGTGTGAAATTGACAGACTCTTCATCATGACAAGTGCTGATTTGTCAGGCATCCCCCAAGACCCTGTATTGCTCTCTTATGCCATTTTTTTTAAGTAAAGCTGAATTTTGAACTAGTTGCTTGTGCATACTTTCGTTTTCAAATTGAGAAGCAGTGAGAAATGAGCTGATTAATAAGTATTAATGTATAGTTAAAATATAGACTGTTCTGTCTCAGACAGTTGTGGTTTTGGATCCCCGAGCCTGCTAGTTAGTATGGCACTGGGATGGAACTGTACCTACAGAGCCCCAGTTTTCTCATCCATTGAAACAGACTGCAGGCCCCTCCTCACAGGGTTTTAAGAATAAGAATAAAATGAGGTGTGATGCATACAAAGTGTTTAGCAGAGCACCACCCCCACAGTACAGAACACTCAGATAAATGTCACAATGGGACTTTTACATTGTCTCACTTCAGAAGTCAGTTCTTACTCTTTGTGGGGCTCTATCTTGTTCGTCTTCAGCATGTTTTCTTATGATTGTAAGAGACTGCCACTGCTTGAGGATAGGACCCACAGAAAGACAAAAAGGAAGTGGATGCTGGGTGACAAAAACATCCTCAGGGGTCTTGCTTTTTAAATCAGGGAGTGAATATTGTCATCAAGAGCCACTCTGTGGAAACATTTTATGTTTTGACCACTGGCAAGAGAAGTGGGTAACCTGAATCACTGGCATTTTCAGATTATCATGGAGGAAGGGATGTGACCATCAGAGCAGGAGGAAGGAAATGGCTTTTGTCAGCAAACTACATCTGCCACATGTGGTGAAATAAAAATAGATTTTATCTTTTGAATTTTCTGAGGAATACTTTTTAAATAAGGTATTTAAAGTCCTTCTCTTTCTCACCTGTTTGTTTTAACGCCTTTGCACATGCACCGTTTGATGAGTAGAAATTCAATACTTAGTGGGCTTACTGTGCACATGACATTATAGGAAAGTAAGTACAAGACACCTTGCTTTCTGAGAGGGATGCTGTTAAAATCGATATTCTTCTGAAATTTTTGTTTTGCTCCTTTGATAATATTTTATGGTTTCCTTTTCATTAATACAAGCTTTATATTCAGGAAGCACTCACTAAACACTACTGTACAAAGCATGGCGCTGGGCAACTTGGTGGAGACACGGGGCGGGGGGGGGAAGAAGATGGCATTATGACCTCAAGACGCTTATCATCTAATGGAAATAAGGAAAAGAGGAGCAAAGTGGGCAGAGAAGGGGTATCATGCACAAAGAAGATGAGAAGGTTCTGAGAGAAGCAAGTAAACCAAGTAAAGACTCCAATCTTGCCTCAGACATCTTCCTTATCCTAGAATAAAAAGGTTAATCTAAGGAAGATGATAGTGGCAATGGCTTATGTACTGTTTCCTTGATTTCCTTCCCTGTCATTAACACAGCTCTCAGCAGATCAGAGTAGACATAACGCAGAAGAGGGATGCTCTTGCTAAAACATTTGGTAGAGTAAAAAATAGTTATGTTTCAAGATCTTTGCCCACTATGTTGTATAACTTGAAGATAGGAAAGGTGTTTTATTTACTTTCCTCTTTTGTTCTGACACATGATGGGTGCTGTTATGTTACATGAAGAGTAAAAGAGTGTGTCCTATCTCATGGTCTCTAAATCAGATGTTGTTCTAAAATATTACTCATCTTAGTTTTTGTTTCCAGGAGAATCCTGTAACGCTTGAAATTGGAAAGAGAATGACATGAAAGAAAGAAAAGGAAGGAAAAGAGAGATATAGAGGCTAGTAACTTAGTAGTTAAGAAAAATCAGAAACAATCCTTGGAACTGAAATATTCAAAATCATAAATACCATCTGTGTTTTTTTTAACTTTTTGAAATTAGTTTCAGGTGTACAAAACGATGTAATAGTTAGACATTTATCATTTATATCCCTCACACAGTGACAGCCCCCCTCCCCCATCTACTATCCCTCTGACATCACACACAGCCATTACATCTCCACTGTCTCTATTCCTAGTGCTGTACTCTGCTTCTTGTAACTATATATATATACATGTATATATATATATATATATATATATATATATATATATATATATATAGTTACAAGAAGTATAGTATAGTATATAGTATAGTATATAGTAACTATATATATATAAAGTTGTAGTTGACATTCATTATTGTTCAGCTTCAGCTTCAGGTGTACAGTGCAGTGATCAGGCATCTACATCATCCCTGAGGTGGTCTCCCTAATGAGACAAGTGTCCATCAGATACCTTACAAAATCTTTACAACATTATAAATACCATCTCTTGATTTTTAAAATCTTTAACCTCCTGGTCCTCATCCCAGTCTACTAAGCTTCCTGCACATTACATGGTGACTACTATGCATAGTAACTCCTTTCACAAATCGTGTTATGTAAAGCTACTTCCGTTTCTCACTCAGAGTTTGCAGCTGATACAGACCGTGTAATCGAGCACTGGGGATGCCACATCTTCTACAAGTGAATAAAACACCACTAACATGTTTAAAATATTTGGGTCAGGGAGGGAAGGGAAGGAGATGGTCAAAAATATTTTGGAGCACAATATTTGACTAAATTAGCTTCCAAAAAATTTAAAAATAATTTTAAGATGGTTTATCTTGAAAGGTAAATCATCAATTTAATATAGTTTTCATGGAAAAGAAATGTCTTTCAAAAAGCTACTCAACATTTGTTTGCATTTATCCATAAAATTATGCGTGCAACCATTTTCCTACACTAGAATTAACAGTAGATCTACGTCTCCTTTATGTTTATAAGCTTGCGGGAATTAGCAGTTATTCTTGACTTCATGTCTTCTGGTTAATTAATAAAATATGCTTATGATTTTGAACTCTTTGGTACTTTTATGATGAATAGTTTTAAAGTCTGTAGAGAATATTCAATTTTTATTATCATTTTCTTTTGGTCAGACTACCACTTTAGTCCTGTGGCATCAGTAATGAAGTGCCCAGTTCCCACAGTAGTTGAGCATCAGTTTCTTTCCTTAAAATCTAGGTTATTTAGTCTTAAGTAAGACCATCTGGGACATCAGCTGTCTGGTTCACATCGGGCTACATCAAGCCCAGTCCAGTTCCTGATTAATCTTTTCTCAATCAAATAAAAGAAATCACTTAGAGAACAAACTCAGCCAGGTCTTCCTTGATACACATGTAAAGTCCCTGCCATGGGGTAGGTACTTAGGAAATGGATGAACTGCCAAGGAAATGTGGCCAAAGAGGGCTTAGAATCCTAGTCCTTAGGATGAGTTCAAAGTTAGTGTTTCTTCTGATGAAGCAGTTCATCTGAAAAATTTGTTTAATTGAGTACATTTTCTAGGTATTTCCATGCTTTTATAAACAAATCCATTACTAGGAACCTTCCAAATGAATCAAACCATTCTCATAAATTACTCTTGAAATTCATATGGGCTTAATAAATAGTGGAAAAATTCACTTTAAGTTTTGCCAAATTTCAAATATTGACAAAGAAGTCATACAACTTTTGATCAACACAAACCAATCTAGATATAGCCACATATAATAAGCTAAAAACATGGTGTAAATGTGTAATGACTATATTTAGAAATTATCATAATTATTTATATGTAGTCTACTCATAGCTTTCGTATACATATAATAGGCATTACTCTGAGAAATATGGCTCATATATTTTGAATTTCTTTTTTCCTCGTGTACAGTAGGCATAAAAATATTTGGTTGTGGTATGTCTCATTGCCTTGTACTTTTTAAAACTGTTTTCAGATGTCAATCTGTGAAATGTGATAACTTACCATAAGGATTTCATGAAATGTTTTTTGTTCTTTCAGAAGACCAATGCAGCTTTGTAAAATAAATATTTGTGGAAAATACTACCCTCTGCACAGAGCTGAATAGCTGAGAGACAGACAGAGAGAGAGAGAGATAGCTTTAATCAATGTATTGCCTGTCTTGAAGATGCTGAAATTCAACAAAATAATATAATCCAAGTGTGAAAATATTAGTATCTTTACTATCAACCTGGTTCAACTATCATTTTCTCTGTAACTCTCATACCAATGTCTCTTGAAATTAGTTTTCCAGGCTTTATATTAATATTCCCAGAGACAAAGAACACAGTAATTTATCCTATTTCCGACAACTAATTTCATAAAGTCCTTTCTTACAGTGTGAGTCAAAAACTGCCTCTCTGAATCATCTTACCATTGGTCACTCTTCTGCACTTTAAACCATGCAGAATACAGCTTCTTTTTCAAATGACAGTCTTTCAAATATCTCGATAAAGCTATTATATATTTATGGCTTCTCTTCTTCATAATTCAACTTTTCCCCCCCTTTTTCATGCTTCCCTTCCTGTCTTTGCTTTCTCTCCCTTTCCCTCCCTTCCTTCCTTCCTTCCTTCCTTCCTTCCTTCCTTCCTTCCTTCCTTCCTCCCTCCCTCCCTCCCTCTCTCTCTCCCTTCCATTTCTACCATATTTTCATGATACATGGGGGGATGGACATGGTATCATTTAAGTGCCATAGCAGTGAAATGGACTGTGAGAGCCCAACAAATCAGGAGAAGTCATATTAGGTTTTGCACAGGGGATGACACCAAGTTAGAATGACTGGTAGGAAACCTGGCCATGTGGAAGGTGACATGGAGTGGTGTTCTAAGCTGAGAAAAACAACACATACATAACCCTGGAGGAGACTTTCTATTCCGCAAGAGACTTCATTTAGTTTGTGCTTTCCATCCTGGTTGTTTTCTTTGTATCTGTTCCAATCTGGCTATAGTTTAGAACTTTGGAGGGGTAGGTTAAAAAAAAAAGGAATCCAGTGAGCATAAAAATAGTTGACCTCATTTCAACACATATTTGAGTGTAATCAAGACACATGAAGTCTGACAATTGTTTGTGAACTCATCCTAGAAAAAGTGCTACTTACCTCATTGCTGAATATCACTATGGTCACCTTCAAAGTACTCCCCTTGGGAAGCTATGCACCAAGGCCAGTGCCTAGTCCACCCTTCAAAGCAGTTTTGGAACTCTTTTTCTGGAATTGCCATCAGAGCTTTCATCGTATTACCCTTGATGTTCTGAATGGCATCAAAATGTCTTCCTTTCAATATTTCCTTTATCTTTGGGTAAAGAAAGAAGTCATTGGGTTCTAGATCAGGTGAGTAGAGAGGGTGTTCCAGTACAGTTATTTGTTTACTGGCTAAAAACTCCCTCACAGAGAGTGCCATGTGAGCTAGTACCTTGTTGTGATGCAAGAACCATGAATTGTTGGCGAAAAGTTCAGGGTGTCTAACATTTTCACACAGCCTTTCAGCACTTCCAAATAGTAAATTTGGCTAGCTGTTTGTCCAGTTGATACAAATTCATAATGAATAATGCCTCTGATATCAAAAAAGGTTAATATTATTGTTGCAACAAGTTTGTGAGCTTCGTTGTCAGACTTTCGTACACTGTAGTAGGTTAGATTTTAACAGTGTTGGTTGTTAGGAAGTGACTTAGGATATTGGCTATTGGGAGGCGGAAAATGTAGGCACTGAAAAGAAAGGGAGTGGGTAATGGTAATTAAAAGGAATTAAGGAATAGAAGAAAATGAATATGGTTCTTCTTATTTGGGTTGAACTTAAATGGTGGGATAATCAGGGCTTCGAGTATTAAACTAGATAGAAATATGGAAATCCCCTGAAATTGTTGTGTGGTTTGTTATTTAAAATTATTATAAACTATTGCATCTATATAAAGAAAAATATATGCATTTTTCCTATGATTTCCTCACATGAACAATCATTCACATTGGTACACTGCACATCTTTATGGCCTACATTTTTTATCTTTTTCCCAATACTCTGTTATTACCTCATTTAATCTTTTTCTGGAATACATACCTGTGACTGTTCAATGAAATCAGTAGTTTTTCAATAAACAACCAACCATCTCATTCTTTTCTTTGACAATTTGAATTTTTACAAAACCCTCTGTTGTACTATTGTGAGGCAAAATTCAGAGCGGAAATAAGTTTTCTGTTGAGCAAATAAAAAAGTTCTTCCTCTTTTGGGATATTTTTCTTAAAATGTTAATGTTTCTTGTACCAATAAATCTAGATGAATGGGAACATATTGTATCTTCTCAGTTATTGAGCACAGCTCTAAGCTCATACAAATTTGAATGAAACATGTAGCTCTTGGGGCTATGCTGACTGTGGTCCCATCTACCTCCAATACCCAAGATATCTCTGATCTTCTCTCCAGGTGCCCAATTCTGACCTTTCTTCAAGGTACAAACTTCTGGATCTTCACCTTCCACTTTCAGTGCCCTTTTTTATTTCCCTTGCCCTTATTATACCTGTCGTGTTTTTTTTTTTCTTTTTTTAAATTTGATTAGTTTCTTTTCATATTTAGGATCCTTGCTTATACACTACTACATTTGTGTGCCTTAATAAGACATCCTCCTTCAGAAGACAAATTGCAAATAGTCACTCCATGGACAGGCAAATTAAAAGGAGGAAGCTTTTTGTTCTGGTGGAAGATTGTGGTCCCTACTTGCACTTTGGCTGGGTAGCCACATGTACAACTGCACGACTACGTACAGCAACCCGCTCATAAAATCTAGTACTGAAAGAACTAGTAATAGGCATTTAAGCAATAGTTACATTTATTTTGATCTTTATTTGACTTAGCAAGATCTTTTTAAATCATGAGAAAAATGACATTAAGATCTTTTTTTCTCCCCTTCCTCCAAAATACAAGATCATCCTGACAATATAGGTCTGTATCTCTGGCCAAATAAGAGCAGGACGGTGCAGGAGAGAGGAGGCAACAATTAGATAATTGAATGAATAGGGCTGTCTTTGAAATTGTGGTCACAATGGAACCAGCTTCAAATGGTTAGATTTTTTTTTTTGGCCCTAGCAGGTTATGGAGTAAGAGTCTAATTTTTTTCAAAGGCTGTTCTCATGCTCACACAAGCTTGTTTTTATACATCTCATTTAATTTCATATTTTTCTTGGCTGCGATGTCAAAGTTGTAACATTTCACACGATGATGTAGTGCCAAGATGCGATTCTACATGTTGGTCATGTGGTGTGTGCTGTGTTTGGAGCAGCTGCATAATCCTGTCACAGACACTGAAGAAAGACTACATCCTTTGGCTGGGTTTCCTAAGCTCCTGGAATTTAAAATCTTAGCCAGTAGCTAGGGGCAAGTCATCTATGCTCATTATGTTACTCTTTAATGTGTAGATTTTTACCAATATGGCCTCATTTTTTAAGTTGCACCAGTTCTCTCATTATGCCATATGCAGGTTAGCAGCCATAAAAAGCATTGCATTAAAATCAGGTGCTGTTGCTATGCTGCTTACCATCTGTTGTAGAGTTATTTTTAGTTACCTCCTTCATTAATCACCATGACTGTGAGGGTGAAGGGACTGTGTTACCCGTCTGTGTTTATAGGAATACTACCAACTACTTCTGAATCAGCTTTTCCTTTCCTCATTTCAGACATCACACTGGGTTATGCCTGGAAAATGTATTCTAGTGGAGAAATTATTTAATGGATTGATGTTAGATGAACTAGTTTATCATGACTCTGGTATTTGTATTTTTGTGACATGTTATATTATGGACATTTACATTGAATAAGGATGCCTGAGAGTTAACAGGGAAATGTGTCAATTTGTATGATCAAATCCATGATGGTGAAATCTTCACAAAAGTATATATTAATTTGGAGTACTTTTTTTTTTTTTTACTATGTCTGGACATCCACAGGTTTTTCTAAATATCTCTCTACTACTCATTGACATAACTTGGGGTACACATTAGAAATTCCCATGAGGACTTCTGTTTGAAATAAAATGGTGAGACTCAGACTGTTTTTTATTTTCAGTTGGACTGATAAGGGCCATTTTATTGCAAAAGCCCCTACTGGCAGTCTTTATTTACAAGTGGTGAAACATTTTAACCCTCAGATTTATTTAATAAATTTGCAGTTTAACCGTGAGGCTCTATTTAGGCCACATCAAGTCAGTGTGCATGATAGCACCATATTTTGTCTACTGAAAACATGGATTTCATTTATGTCTCAATGCACATTGTACATTTTGTGTACATTTCCAGAATGGCTGTATCATTTTGCATCCCTTCGACTTGGGTTTCCAACAGTTTCTTAGTAGGGAGAATTTGTAAGTTATTTTTCTCTCTCTCCACACACACACACACGTATCAATATTTGAAGCATATTATTAACCCATTTTACAGATGAGGAAATTGAGCACCAGAGAAGAGAAAGAATGCTCCTAAGTACTTATAATTAGATGAAAAACAAAACTCAAGTCTATCTTACTCCAATTCTTCTGCATATACGAGGTGTGATCATAAAATATGGTGAATATTTAATTAAAAAAAATATTACAGTAAAAGAGACATTGCCATTAATCCTCCTCAACATACTCTTGCTCACTTTGAACACACTTACCCAGTCATTCTTGCCACTTTCTGAAGCAGTTCTGGAAGTCCTCTTTCGTGAGTGTCTTTACTTCATCCTCCATCATGACGATATTCTGTGTCACACATTACTTCTGGTATGGCAATTTCTGTCAAATAAAAACATTACAGTGTGTCCTCATCCACCTTATTCACTGGATCTGGCACCATGCAACATCTGGCTCTTCCCCACAGTCAAACTGACCATAAAAGGAAAACATTTTAAATCGATTCAGGACATTGAGGAAGCCATGACAGCACAACTGAAGAAACTCACAAAAAAGGATTTCCAGAACTGCTTCAGAATGTGGCAAGAATGATGGGATACGATAAGTGTGTTTGAAGCAAGCAGGAGTATTTTGAGGGGGATTAATGGCAATGTGTCTTTTACTGTGATAAATTTTTTCAATTTAAACATTCACCATATTTTTTTATCATACCTTGTTTCCCTTTATATTGTATGATTATAGTCTCACACAATTAATCATTTTATTCATACAAAATATGTGGTTCATGTAGTATTTGAGGCACATTTATACCAAAACTTGATTTTTTGGTTTATCTAAAAAACTAAATTGAGTTGTTTATCTAAAACTCAACCGGGTGGCCTTTTATCTAGCAGCCATACTGGATTTATTTATTTATTTATTTATTTATTTATTTACTTATTGTATATTTATGTAGATAATTTTTATTGAAAGTCTATACAATTTAATTTTTATTTTCTATGTTTTTAGTGCCATAGAGTGAAAATCATATGTCTGAAATATTTTAACAATTTTCCTTTGCATTAATTTGGAGTGTCAGTGATTACCAAATTAGAAAAAACTGTTCCAAGTTCTAATGAGTTTCTAAATGGTTCAGAATTTCTTTATCTCTGTTTTCTTTTTTTTTTCACTTTGACATGGACATTATTAATCTATTATAAAAAGTATTTGTACTCTTTTTAGGAGATTAAGCAATAAAACATTTTGAAAAGAAATATGAGACTAAGATTTTTCATGACTTACTGACTCCAAAGAGGAACATTGTCAAGTTGATTTCATTTATTTAATTTTCCCAGAACTATTAATTTATGTATAAGATGAAGTTATAGTGGAGTTGAACTGGTGATCACTTTCTATATAGTCTGTAAATATTGAACAAGCACATATTGTTGTTGACTTGTTTTCACTTGGAAACAAAAATAAACTTAAACTTATACAAAGTAACTTCAGAAAATATTCGATGGGTTCTAGCAACTTAATTCAGATTTTAAAATAGGAAGAAAAAATAGTGATAGTAGCATGAGGGATAGTTCTAGAAAAGATAAATAGTTGTGAGTCTGATACAAGTGATTCTACAAATTAAATTTCATTTGTAGAAATGATAGTAGGGATCAACAAGTTTAAATATTAAATATTTTAAAAGTGCAGACAGTAAAGATCCCACAGGAGAAGGTAGAAAAAGACATATGAAATCTGACAATTAAGTTTGCATATTTGTTGCAACAATGTTGCTAACCTTTTTTGATATCAGAGGGATTATGCATTCTGAATTTGTACCAACTGGACAAGCAGTAAACCAAGTTTGCTATTTGGAAGTGCTGAAAATGCTGCATGAAAAAGTTAGACGACCTGAACTTTTTGCCAACAATTCCTGGCTCTTGCATCACGACAGTGCACCAGCTCACACGGCACTGTCTCTGAGGGAGTTTTCAGCCAGTAAACAAATAACTGATTTTGCACCCTCCCTACTCACCTGATCTGGCCCCTAGTGACTTCTCTCTTTACCCAAACGTAAAGGAAATATTGAAAGGAAGACATTTTGATGACATTCAGGATATCAACGGTAATACAAGGACAGCTCTAATGGCCATTCCAGAAAAAGAATTCCAAAATTGCTTTGAAAGGTGGACTTAGGCACTGGCCTTGGTGTATAGCTTCCCATGGGGAGTAATTTGAAGGTGACCATAGTGATATTCAGCAATGAGGTATGTACCGTGTTTCCCCCAAAATAAGACTGAGCCGAACAATCAGCTCTAATGCATCTTTTGGAGCAAAAATTAATATAAGACCTGGTATTATATTATATTATATTATATTATATTATATTATATTATATTATATTATATTATATTATATTATAGAACTGGTTTTATTTTACTATAATATTAATTTGTGCTCCAAAATACACATTAGACCTGATTTTCTGACTAGGTCTTATTTTCGGGGAAACATGGTAGCAGTTTATCTAGGATGAGTTTGCGAACTTAATTGTCCGACCTTGTACTTATGCATAAATACTATTTAACTCTTATTGCATTCAATAAAAATATTTACACACAGAAATACATTTTTAAAAAAACAACAATTTTTAAAGAAATAATCAACAAAACTAGATACAGAGATGACTAAGATGAGTGAATTATTAGGAATTTAAAATAACTAAAAAACATGTTAAATAATTTAGTGGAAAATGTGAAGCGAATTCATGACAAATGGAGAATTTCAATAGAAAAATAGAGACCATATAAAGAAATGATAGAAATTTCAAAAAGCAGGATATTAGAGAGGAAGAATTCTACTGAAGCTATATTAGCAATGTCAGCATAGCAAAGGAAAAAAGTCAATGAACTTGAAGATAAGTCAATAGAAATTATTGAAATGGAAGCACAAAGGGAAAACACATTAAAAAAAGAAAGTATTCACGCATTGTTGGAGAATATCGCACTGTTCATGATATAGGAGTCCAAGAAGAGAAAAAGAGAGATGATGATTAGAAGAAATATATGAAAAGATAGTAGCTGAAAATTTCTCCTGCAATAATGAAAGGTATTAAACCACACATACAAATATCTCAGAGAACCCCAAGCATGAGGAATAAAAAAAAAATTCTATATACATCCTATTCAAACTGCTGTTCATTAATGATGATGAGAAAATATAAAAACAGGTGAAAGGAATAAAGATCTGAAAAACAGGGTTATGATATTAATAGTCTTATCTTGTAAAATGATCAAATAATCCTGTTTTAACTTGGAAAAAACAGGAATTAAATTTGTTTTATTACTTAAATGTTGTAAGAGTAATCCAGAGAGAAACTAAAATATCAATAACATCAGAAATATATTAAAAGGTGTAGGCCTGCAGAGAGGTGAATCCTCATCAATCATAGCAGGGAGTCCTTAAGTAAATAAATTAGTCCTTAGATATCTAAATTTGATAAATTCAGAAGTAGCACAAGAAATATAAAAAAAATGTATACACATTTTAGGAAAGGAAAAAAAACTGTATTAAAATTTTAATGTTCAGTATGTACCAATAACAAAAGATGAATACAAGTCATGTGTATACTTTTTTTGGCAGCCCCTGTAGTTTTTACACATATTGAATAACCATTTGAGGAAACAGTTAATTAAGATTAGTTATTTTACAGTGTAATTTTCGAAAAGGTAAAATTATGACTCATGCAATTATAAAATGGAGGTGTGTCAAATATTTTATTCAACTCATTAATTAAAATGAACTATTAAGATGCTATGAACTAGTAAAATGCAGTTCAGAAAGCATTCCAGCTACTAAATATTATGCAATTTAAGAAAGAAACATTAGGATAAAATTTCTTACTGAGATGCAAAATTCCTTAATGTCCTATAGGACAATAAATTATATCCTTTAGGATTATCTTTTCCTGGACCAAAATTGGTTGCAGTCTGTATGAGATAAAATCATAGAAGTTAACATGTAACTTCACTAAGTCTTGGGCTTTTCCCAGTGGCCTGAAGTGTTGATTTTGCGAAATTAGTCTACATATAGGAAAGAGTTAAAAAATGTTGGTTTTCAGCCAGGTGCATTTGTTATTTTGACAAAAATAAAATAAAAAATAAGTATATTTGTCTATTAAACAATAGCATTAACATTTGATGCTTAATATGTGCTGAGCACTTTGCAAAATATTTTATGTGTATTAAATGGTTTAATTTTACCACAGTCTTATAGAATAAATAATATTATTTTTGCATGTTACACATAAGGAAGCTGAGTTACAGGAAAGTTAAAAAACTAGGCCAACACGTCATCAAAATGGAGGCGTGAGGTGAGCCTCTGTAAATCTCCCCTGGAATTTACAACTAATCGAACAACTATAACTCCACAAAGGACTCCCTGCAGAGCAGACAAGGAAGACAAAGAGACCCTCTACTGAATTCACCTAAAGGTGGGCAAATTGCACCAGTGGGGGAGGGAACAGAGAAGTGCGGGGACAGAACTGCGTGGGCGCCGGCCACAGACCTGGCTCAGTGCTCTGAGCTCACTGCATCCCGGAACTATCACAGCTATGGGAGAGGGAAGAACTCAGACTGCTAGGGCTCTGTTTATGGCCCACAGGGCTGAGGGGACAGCATATAACACGGCTGAAACCAACGCTCACGGCAGAAACCTCGGAGCAAAGACTGAGGGAAGAAGGCTGAAAACGGTGGTTTAAGCCCTCACTGCGGAGCAGAGAACAGAACCCTTAGGCCCTTAGAACGGAACTGAGACCAGCCGCTCCTCCCTACCCTCCCAGCGCTTCCCTGCCCCCACCTGACTGGTGCTAGAAGTGGAACAGTAGCAGTGTCAGATCAAAAGAACAGAATATTTGCTATTCTGAGAACTGTGGACCACAGACACAGATTCACAGCCCAACTAGTTCTGGCAAAGGGGAGAGAGTAGTGGAAGCAGGACCGGCTGTGGTGATGGTCACCACCATTGCTCTGAGCCACCTCTCACAACTCACCGCACCCCTGTCCCCACCTATCTGGGTGGATCGCTGCAAGAGTAAACAGAGCTGCTGAAACACATGGGCTCTGAATCTGGTGCAGGAAGAGCTTTGGAACTTCAAAAGGTCTCCTCATACCCACATGGACACTGCACCCTGTGACCCAGGCGAACTATTAACAGAGGAGAAGCCCATCTCCCAGGGAATACCCCAATTGTGTGAGATGCTGGAATAATGCAGAGAAAACATAGCACTATCATGTGAGAGAAAGAAAAAAGTCTGCAGTTGGAGAGAAAATAAAACATTCTACCAATAAGTACTGGAAAACAAAAGAAAGACCTCTTCCTATAAACCTGTTGCAGAAGCCACGCCTGTACATGTCTAGGAAGAGAAATAATAAATCAGAAATTGCCATGAATAACCAAGGCAACAAGACAGCTCAGGAAGAAAGTGAAAAGTCTCCAGAAAAGGAACTTAAAGATATGGAAATATGTGACTTAAATGACAGAGAATTCAAGATTGCAGTTCTGAAAAAACTCAATGAGATATAAGAAAACACAGAAAGGCAGTTTAATGAACTCAGAAACACAATCAAAGAACAACATGAGCATTTTACAAAAGAGATTGAAATTTTAAAAAAGAACCAAATAGAATTTCTCGATTTTAAGAACTCAATAGAAGCAATCAAGAATGAAACGGCCTACATGGAGATTAAACAACATACTTTTAAAGAACAACTGGGTCAAAGAAGAAATTAGAGGAGAGATGAAAAGATTCATAGAAACAAATGACAATGAAAATACATCCTACCAAAATTTTTGGGATGCAGCAAAAACAGTTTTAAGAGGGAAATTTATATCATTACAGGCCTATCTCAAGAAACAAGAAAACTCCCAAATAAATAACCTCATGTTACACCTTAAAGAACTAGAAAAAGAACAAGTGAAACCCAAGGTCAGCAGAAGAAAGGAAATAACAAAAATCAGAGCAGAACTAAATTAAATAGAGAATAAAAGACAATAGAAAAAATTAATATGACAAAGAGCTGGTTCTTTGAAAAGATTAACAAAATTGACAAACCCTTGTCTAGACTCACTAAGATAAAAAGAGAGAAGCCACTAATTAACAAAATCAGAAATGAAAAAGGGGAAGTTATCACGGACACCACAGAAATACAAAGGATCATCCAAGAATACTATGAAGGACTATATGCCACCAAATTCAATAACCTAGAAGAAATGGACAAGTTCTTAGAAACATATAGCCTTCCAAGGCTGAACTACGAAGAACTGGAAAATCTAAACAGACAGATCACCAGTAATGAAATTGAATCAGTCATCCAAAGCTTTCCCAAAAGCAAAAGTCCAGGACCAGATGGCTTCACTAGTGAATTCTACCAAACCTTCAAAGAGGATCTAGTACCAATCCTGCTCAAACTCTTCCAAAAAATTGAAGAAGAGACAGTACTCCCTAACTATTTTATGAGGCCAATATTACCCTGATACCAAAACCTGGTAAGGACAACACAAAAAAAGAAAACTACAGACCAATATCTCTGATGAATACAGATGCCAAAATCCTAAACAAAATTCTAGCAAATCGAATACAACAATGCATTAAAAAGATTATTCATCACGACCAAGTGGGGTTCATCCCCGAGGCACAAGGATGGTTCAACATACGCAAATCCATCAATGTGATACATCACATAAACAAAATAAAGGACAAAAATCATATGATTATATCAATTGATGCAGAAAAAGCATTTGACAAGGCACAACATCCATTTCTGATTAAAACACTTAATAAAATAGGTATAGAAGGAAAATACCTTAACATAATAAAGGCCATATATGACAAGCCCTCAGCTAATCTCATAATTAATGGTGAAAAACTGAAGCCCTTTGCTCTATGTTCAGGAACACGACAGGGATGTCCCCTATCACCTCTGCTTTTCAACATAGTGTTGGAAGTCCTTGCCAGAGCAATCAGGCAAGAGAAAGAAATGAAAGGCACCCAAATTGGGAATGAAGAAGTTAAATTATCACTCTTTGCAGATGACATGATGCTGTATACAGAAAACCCTAAAGACTGCACCAAAAGCTATTAGAAACATTCAACGAATACAGTAAAATTGCCGGCTACAAAGTCAACGTACAAAAGTCCATTGCATTCCTATATACTAACAATGATATCTCAGAAAAAGAAATACAAAAAACAATTCCTTTTGCAATTGCAGCAAAAAGAATAAAATACCTAGGAATAAACTAAACCAAGGATGTGAAGGACGTATATGCTGAAAACTATAAGACATTTTTGAAAGAAATTGAAGAAGACACAAAGAAATGGAAAGACATTCCATGCTCATGGATTGGAAGAATCACCATAGTTAAAATGGCCCAATGCAATATACAGATTTAATGCAACCCCCATGAAAATCCCAATGGCATTTTTTAAAGAAATAGAACAAAAAATCATCAGATTTGTTTGGAACCACAAAAGACCCCGAATAGCCAAAGCAATCTTAAGAAAAAAGAACGATACTGGAGGTATCACACTCCCTGACTTTAGCTTGTACTACAGGGCTACAATAATCAAAACAGCATGGTATTGGCAGAAAAACAAACACATAGACCAATGGAATAGAATTGAGAACCCGGAAATAAAACCACATAAATATGGACAGGTAATTTTTGACAAAGAAGCTAAAAACATACAATGGACGAAAGACAGCCTCTTCAATAAATAGTGCTGTGAGAATTGGATAGCCACGTGCAAAAGAATGAAACTGGACTGCTATTTGTCACCATGTACCAAAATTAATTCAAAATGGATCAAAGATTTAAGCATAAGACCTGACACAATAAACTGCATAGAAGAAAGCATAGGTACTATAGTTATGGACCTTGGGTTCAAAGAGCATTTTATGAATTTGACTCCAAAGGCAATGGAAGTAAAAGCTAAAATAAACTAATGGGACTATATGAAACTTAAAAGCTTCTGCACAGCAAAAGAAACCATCGACAAAATAAAGAGGCAACCTACTGAATGGGAGATTTTTGCAAACAGCGCCTCCGATAAGGGGCTAATATCCAAAATAAACAAGGAACTCATGCAATTCAACAACAGAAAAACAAACAACCCAATTGAAAAATGGGCAGAGGACCTGAAGAGACATTTCTTCAAGAGGTCATAGAAATGGCAAATAGACATATGGAAATATGCTCAACATCACTAATCATCAGAGAAATGCAAATAAAAACCACAATGAGATATCACCTCACCCCAGTCAGAATGACTATCATCAACAAGACAAATAGTAACAAGTGTTGGAGAGGCTGTAGAGAAAAAGGAACCCTCATACACTGTTGGTGGGAATGCAGACTGGTGCAGCCATTATTGAAGGCAGTGTGGAGGTTCCTCAAAAAATTACGAATAGAATTACCATATGACCCAGCAATCCCTCTCCTGGGTATCTACCCAAAAAATATTAAAACATTTATACATAAAGACATGTGTGCTCCAATGTTCATTGCAGCTTTGTTTACGGTGGCCAAGACATGGAAACAACCAAAATATCCTTTGATAGATGAATGGATAAAGAAGTTGTGGTATATATACACAATGGAATACTATTTGGTGGTAAGAAAAGGTGATATAGAAACATTTGTGACAACATGGATGGATCTTGAGAGTATGATGCTAAGCGTAAGAAGTCAGACAGAAGAAGCAGAGAACCATGTGATTTCACTGATATGTGGTATATAAACCAAAACAACAAAAGAACAAGACAAGCAAATGAGAAACAAAAACTCATAGACACAGACAATAGTTTAGTGGTTACCAGAGAGTAAAGGGGGTGCGGGGTGGGAGATGAGGGTAAGGGAGATCAAATATATGGTGATGGAAGGAGAACTGACTCTGGGTGGTGAACACACAATGGGATTTATAGATGATGTAATATAGAATTGTACACCTGAAATCTATGTAATTTTACTAACAATTGTCACCCCAATAAATTAAAAAAAAAAGATAAAAAAAGAAACTAGGCCAAGATACATATAGATTAAACATCATATGATTTTTAAAGTCTGTGATTTTAACAATGTGCTAAGATAATAAAATTCACAGGAAGAGGAGAAGGTGGCTGTTTCAAACTGTGAATAGAACACATTAAGATATGTGGAGGTTTCTGGAATTTAAGTAATTAAGAAAATAAATGAAACTTTCTGATGTGATGTTGTTCGTATTTAGGAGCTGCCAGGAACAAGAAATGAAGCAGACAAACTTGAAATGCTTCCGTACGCAAACAGTGCAACACAGACCTTCCATTTGAATATCCTCGTCTTTTGCACAATTTTAGCCTTATAAATTCATTTCAGCAGATTAGCTCTTTGAAAGTTAATAATAGCACATAATTATAAGCATCTTTAGTGAATGAATGCTTTGGTTTATGAACTGCTGTTTTCTCTGCATGATTACTCAGCCTACCAACTATTTTGCTGTTCAGATTTCCTTTTTCAATTACAATTTACATGATTGTGTTTTCAATATGGAATATTTACTTGTTGCCACATAGTTTTGTTTTTACTACAATGGCTGGTGTCTTAATATAGGTATGTTTGAGGATATTTTCTCTGTTTTAAAACAGAGCTTTTTTTTTTTTTTTTTTTTTGGTTTGTTTTTAAATGCTACTTAGAACACTATATTAATGAATTGAGTCCATGCTATTTCACTGTTTTTATATTTCTTCAAAGTTCTACTTAATGGTTATTGACTATGGAACCCAAGTCTCTTATCACTGAGTCATATGAAAAAGGAAACATTGTAGGAATAGTGCTAAAAGAGGAAAAAAATAGATTTCGGTCATTTTCGTGTGTGTGTGCATGTGAATATCTCTATAACCTACTATACTAGCTTTACCTAAAACCCACCCACCCCACCCAGAGGACTTTGTTTTTCAGTTGTTTTCTTCAGCAGAATATTTCTTTTTTCTCACGTTTCATAGGCTGGTGTCAGGGGTGCTGTCTTCCTGTTTCCTTTCACTGCTGTAAACCATAACTTTGGTACATGTCTGCCTGCTCCTTGGGGACTAGAACATTTTTCTCTACCTCCTTGCTGGTGTCACCTCCTCTCCTCCTGTCATTCTTCCTCACCCAGTGGAGACTTGCTCCTGGACCATCACCTCCTACCTGATACTTCTTATCCTTTCTGCTCTTTTAATATCCCTGTGGATAAAAATTCTAATACCCCTAATTGTTCATTCCTTGACCTTTCATTTCCAATAATAATTTTCTCCATATGCTACTCCATCCACTTCTATAGTCATATTCTAGATTTTGTTTTCAATGTGCTTATGTCTTCCTTGTTCCTCAATTTCTGCATTATTGCTTTATGTTATACAGATATTTTTATTACACCTTTTAAATTTATTGTCATTTCTTTACTATGTTTTTTTTGTTATTTTCTTATTGGTTACTCTGTTTACAGTTAACATCTTAATTTATAAAAATCTAGTTCAGATTAACACCAAATTAATTTCAATACTATACAACATCATTGTTTCATAGAACTTGCCACCAACCTTTATGCTGTTATTGCCATAAAGTGTATCTTGATACATTGTGTGCCTATCAACCTAAATTTATTTTGTTGCTTAATGCAGTTCTCTTTCAAATGAGATAGGAAAAAAGTTATAAACAAATATACATTTATACTGTCTTTTATCTTTATGTACATAAGTTACTTTTACCAGTGTTCTTTATTTTTTAATGTGGAGTTGATTTACTGTATAGGGTCCTTTCATTTCAGCCTCAAGGACTGTCTTTAGAATTTCTTGTAGGGTATATATGCTAGTGATGACGTCTCTCCATTTTTGTTTACCTGGAAATGTTTTCTTCGTTGTTGAAGGATAGTTTGCAGGATATAGAATTCTTGTCTGACAGTTTATTTTTCTTTTAGTGCTTTGAGTATGTAATTCCATTGTCTTTTGGCCTCCATTGTTTCTGATGAGAAATTAGCTGTTAATCTTATTGGGACATCCCTTGTATGTGATGCGTAGCTATTCTCTTCCTGCTTTCAAGATTCTCTGTTTGTGTTGGGTTTTTCATTTTGATTATAATGTGCTTTGTATGCAATTTGGAAAATTTTGAGCTTCTTGATTGTGTCGATAAGTATTTTTCATCAAGTTTTGGAAGTTTTCAGTAATTATTTTTCTCAAAATATTTCTTCTAATTTTTTCTCTCGCTCCTAGGATTCCCATGATGTGTATGTTGTCACTCTTGATGGTGTCTCAAAGGTCTCTTAGGCTCTGTTAATGTCTTTTTATTCTTTTTCTTTCTGTTCCTCAGGCTGGGCAATCTCAATTGATTTTTTTTTTAAAGTTCATTAATTCTTCTGACTGCTAAAATCTGCTCTTGAGTCCCTCTAATGAGTTTTTTTTTTTACTTAAAATATTGTATTTTTCAACTCCAAATTTTTAATTTTGTTCTTTTTAAATTTCTATCTCTTTATTGGGGTTCTGTATTTAATAAGACATAATCTCATACTTGCTTTAGTTCTTCAGATTGATTTCCTTCACTGTACTGAACATATTTATAATAAGTGATTTAAAATTTGTCTAGTAATGTTTGAACTTCCCCAGACAGTGTCTATTGATTTTCTTTTTTCCTTTATACAGGCTACGCATTCTTTTTTCTTTGCATGCTTTCTAATCTTGCATTGAAAACCAGACAATTTGAATATTATAATGTGGAAACCCTTGAAATCAGATCCTCTGTTCTCCCCAGAGTTATTATTGTCACTGCTACTTGTAATTTGATGACTTTTCTAAAGTAATTTTGTAAATTCTTTATTGTGTGTGGTCCCTAAAGTCTCTTCTGAAGTCTCTGTTCTGTTAGCTAGTGATTTTATAGAGATTTCATTAAATGCAGTGTAAAAGACAAAAGTAAACAAACAAACAAACAAACAAAAAAAGATCTCCCAATCTTGGCAGTTTTGCTCTGTATGGGAAAATTCCTTCTTACCTTCAATATTAAGCTAAGCCATTTAAAACTCTGCCTTAGTCTTCACTTCTTATTTCCACAGAACCTCAGAGTCCTCAGGAAGTAAGAGCCTAGGGTCTTCTCAGTTCTTTTCTGAGCATACACATATGCCTGACTATGTGTGTGACCTTCTATATTCCCAAGAATATGTTGAAGATTTTCAAAGCCCCTTTGTAAATCTCATTCCCAGCTTTTACTCCAAAGCTCCTTGGCTAGTCCTTAACAGTCCCTGACAGCCCCAGCTGTCATTCACTGCCTCAAGCAGCAGCAACCAACACATCAGCCTGCAAATGTTTTTGACTAGGGTCCTCAAGAAGCAACTTTTGCACTGAGTCAGTTTCAAATTAGGCAAAAATGAAGACAAATCTTTTGAGCTGTTCCTCTAGGGAGATACCAGACAGGTCAAAACAAATTGTTATAATTCTTTCTGAATGAAATCCATTCTTCTCTCCAATATCGGGAATTCAGATTATTATTTTCTGAGGAAAGGGGAAGAAGAGTGGGGTAAGTATTAAGTGCCACAAAGTTCACTATTCTTACTAAAAATAAGTTGTTTTCATTTGCTAATTCAGTGTTCCTGGCAACTTTATAGAAAACAACTATGGCAAATAACAAGAGCTGATTGTACTATGTAGCGTGTTGTTACACGACTACGTCTCAGAAGGATCATGAGCTTTATTTGTCTATTTGTTCTTGGCTTCTATTATTGTATCTGCCCCAAAAGTAGTGTTTTGTAAATGTTTATATTAGTGTACAAAATAATGGACATAACTATACATTATATTAAATTATTTATATTGTATTGTATTTGCACACTCTAGTCTAACACAATACTTCAGCAAACACAAAAACTGAATTAGTTTTGTTTCTTGATTGAAAAATTATAACACTTCACTTTTGGATTTTTAAAATCAAGGCTATAACTAAAGTTTTGATATATCTGCTGCATAATCCAACATGATTTTGATTGTTGTAAATCCACCTTCTGCAAATAAAGCTGGTTTGAAACTTAACACTGGATACATGTTGATAAGAATAAAGAGAAAGTGGTAGCCTGAGGGAGTAAATCATAATCCTTTTTTAGCAAAATGTTTTCTCTCAAATGATTGTCAAATTCTCAAAAGATTATATAAACCTACAGATGTTTCATATGTTTTAAACTGATGATGCGTGGAAGATAATTAAGTACCAATTGAAGTGAAACACATTAGCAAGTTGTCTTTGTGGCTAAGGGTCCTTTGCTTTTTGCATTTGTGGGAATGTGTTATTGATCAGATATAGTGGACCAAATTTACCATTACTCATATATCTTCCACATTCTTATTCTTATCTATATCTTGGAGAGTTTCATATGGAACTTCCTTTTCACACCTGGAATCACAAAGATAGATTAACTTGTTTGACTTAGAATAATGAGGGGGACCGCAATTTTTTTTTATCACAGAGAAATTGTAAGGCAATTTCTCTATGTTTAGGTTGTCTAATTTTCTTTTCAAGAAAGCGACTTTGCCAGTCTAATCCAAATTTTTAAGGAAAATGCAAGCTCTTCTTTTAACATTATCTTGTCATAAATAATTTATCAATTTGGTCATAGTTTGAAATGAAACAATTTGTAATGCTGTCTCTAAAATCTGAAGAAAATTTAGTACAATAAAATCTCTGACCTCTTTTGGAAAGTGTAATTTTTTTCTTTTTCTTTCTTTTTTTTTTTTTTTTTGCACAATACATGAGATGGGCCAATATATATTAATTAGCCCTTCCTTGAGGTTCGTGAAAATGTTGATAAAACTTAGTATTTATATTAATAGTAACTATGACATAAATATTTAGATTGGATCATGTGAATTGCTAATAGTATTTGACCATTTTCATGTAGAAAAGTGGGAATTTCATATGATCCAACTTAATATGATACCAATTTCTGAACAATCAGATTATTTCTCATTTATTTTAAGTATTATTGACAAATTTTTGAAGACGTCGGTGAGGTCTGTAAAAGATAGTATCTGTTAATTTGTGGTTTATTTAAAATATTAATTATTCCTGAAATAATTAAAGTTACACAGACTTTGAGGAACTACCTTCCTATATATATTGTGTTTATTATATGGCAAGCATTACATTAAGTGATTTATAAACATGATATAATGTAATTCAGTAATTTATGAGGCTGGTACCATTTTTTTCAGGGAAGAAAACTGAGGCTTACTTAATCTAAGTAACTTTCCCAAAGCCACACAACAAACACAATTTAATTCCTTCTCTTCCTTCCAGTCTTATTTCCTTGGGAAGCTTTCCCCAACTACCTCATTTGGGGCAGGACCTCCCCAGATAACCTGTGCTGTCATGGCTCGTGTATCTCTACTTGTCTGAGCATCTAGTTGATCACTAGATGATCCATGAGAGTAGGGGCCATGAACATACCTGCAACCCTAGTATGATGCTTGGCAAGTAATAAGCTCTTCATAATTATTTGTGAAATAAATTAATAAAGTGGGAAAACGGCCATTGTTGGATATCAGGAAGTCTGTTTCAGTACTGGTGCTCTTTACTACAACTGCACAGCATGCTTATATTTGAGAATGGCAATAAATTAAATACTGAAGTCTTATTTATATGTGTGCAAATTATAGGCTTTATTCAGTTTAAATAATAGCTCCTGGATTATCTCATGAATGTTGAGAGAAAGCAGACTAAATTCACCTTCTGAAGTTATAGACAAAAGAAAAATTGACTGCTTAATACTCCAAAGTTCTAAGAAGCTAAACTAGTCATCTTTAAGATAATCTGCTATTTAATTTCCATCTCGTATTTCTGACATAATTAATTATGTTTCCTGTATGTATGTTGTTAAAAAATATATTGCAGGAATATCTGGCTAAAGGTCTAGTAGGAGTCCAGATTAGAAATGAATACTCTTAAATATAAGGTACTGAATTTGTTTCACAATTTGCGTTCTAATTAAATTATTTTGTAAATTTGTACTTTGGAATAGGTATAATGAATTTGGAACTGGGCTCACTTGAATTTATCCATCTTAGGAATCACTGACTTTATTCTACTTTGTTAGAATATGAGTTTATTACATACTTTTAGGGACATTTCAGTAGCTTTATTCTGTTGACTCATATTTTTATGTATTTGCAATCCAAAATTATTATAATAAACATTACCATATATTTTGATATATAAATATATTTCAAAATACTATGAGATAACTATTTTATGTTTTATGTCCTGCTTCATAATAGAAAATTTCATGTTCAAAGGAAATTGTTTTGTGCACAGTAAAGAGTAAAACTGGTTTTGTTCACTGATGAAACTTCTCTAAAAAGGCACTAAAATAAAAAACAGATATTGTTGAAAACTTTCAAGGTATATTTTCATGGTTTGTGCAACAAATGGAAAATGATTTATAAATGATAATGCTACTTAATACCTTGCAGAAGAAATTTTCAATTTATAGGAGTAAGCACATCTGATTTAGTGCCCACAGTTTTTTAGCTGCAAAGATTTTTAGTGCAACAAATATGTAATTTTATATCTTCCATTTAAAGTACACTACCTTTACAAATCTCTGCCATTTAGTGTTTTCTGTTTAATTAATATTACAGTAAAATAGCTCCTATCAAGAATTTAAGTCTTTAGCAATATCATTTTCTGAAATTCCGCTGAAAATCTAATCATTACCAAAAAAGACCTAAAATTTCATGCACTTTGCAGGAGGAATATTTCAGGCCTGCACTCATACCTAATTTATGTACATTTTAACATCAAGTTTAATAACCTGGTTATTTATTTTCCAAGGTTGTAAAAACTTAGAAATAATATTGAAATGGAAATGAGAGCTGCTGTGGCTAGGCACACTTGAAAGCAGTGAAGATTGATCTGAGAAATAGTACTTGAAAATATAAATCAAAATATAAATTAGGTATAATTCTCTCACAAACCAAAGCAAACAATAATAACTACAAGAGAAACAATTACAATAAAAAGAACCATGAAAAAAGAATTTAGGATCATTTAGTTCAGGGGAAAACTACTGTCCTTTAATCATTTCCTGCAAATATTATACTATAATAACTGATATTAATAATAGTCACACAAGATATTGAACATGATTTTAAAACAGTTCAAATAAAGTAAATATATTCAACTATTTTATCAAATTGAATAATAAAAAAAAATATTGGTTCATAAAGACAGTTAACCTGGAACTCTGGAATTCTTAATCAGCCAAAACTTATTTATAAGGATTTCTGTAATCACTTTACAACACCCATTAACACGATGCATGAAGGGGGCCAAAAAATAGAAAAAAGGACCATCATTTATTGAGTATCGACTCTAGGTCCAGTATTCTGCTAGACTTAAATATATTACTTAAAAACTTCGTTCTTGCCAATTTGTCCAGGAAATTTGCAACAAATACTAGAAAATAAACTGGAGACACATTTCATGAAATATACTCTAAAAGGATCTTGAACAGTGAGGCATTCTGGCAACTCTCACCAGGGAGGAGCCGTGGGTTGATTAGGTGGAAACAACAGGAAAGTCAATTCTGAGCAACCGTTGCCAACACATGTTGTGATATATTATACAAGGAAAGGTTTAACCTGTGAAGGAAGGGGCAGATCTTTGATGAAGCAGAAATGAGCATCACATAGTTTGTTGACTAAACTGGTACTAAGTGTCCAACTAACTTATAGTCTCGGGTAAAGTGGAATCTTCTAAGATGTAGTTAGCAGAGAAGATGTTCTCTTCTCAAAGACCGTTTCTGTGTTGAGCAGGTGACTTTCTAATATGTGAATTGACCAGTGCTTCCCAAACTTTTGTTAGTGGAAATTTGTTCTCTTGAATGTTATGATAAGAAAAATACGGACTTCCATAACTTCCAAGATATCTATCTGTCATCTTCACCCTGGAAGGAGGATTTTTGTTGTGGTTTGTTTGATTTGGTTTATTGCAGGATCTCTCAGAGACTATACTAGGCTGTTGTATATGGTGACTCTCCAAGATAGAGATGAAAAGGCAATAACATTACTATTTTTGAGACATATTTATGTATCAAGCACTGTGCTAATCACTTTAAATTCATTATTTGATTTTACCCATAAAGTAAGGGGTAACATTTTATCTCCACTTCACAACAAAACAGAATAATAGAGAGGCTAAACAGCTTTTCCAAAATCATAGATTTGGATGAGGTAGGTAGAGTCTGTAGTCTGACTTCTGAGCAGATGCTTTTACTTAAGAACATTCTAAGTTCATTTGACCAGTAGCATTTTGTTCATGTAAAATCATTTCTAAGTGTGTGTGAAAAGACATTTAAGAACTGTTGGAGTAGACTGTGAGCAAGTCCAGATAACCTGATTATCTTTGTGTTACTAGTGCCCTAAATAGTACTTACCACTAGATAGCTGATTAAAGCATCATCATCATCATCATGGGAATAGTATTCTAAATGTCACAGTTTAGAAAATGATTTGAGCCAACAGCAATGACAGAACACTAGTAAGAATATGGCGCAGACAAGCATAACGATATGCTGAATATGAATCACTCCTGGGGACAGGTTGATGCCTATATGAGGAGTGGTACTTCCCATTTATTTGTTTCATTCAATGCTGAAAACTCATGGTATAGGAGAAAATTTTTTACAACAATTAGTTTAAAATATATGTCATGCTATTTAGTACACTCTTGAAAAGGTATAAGGTAATTATCCACTGGGCATTTACATATTCAGCAAGGAATGCATTTGTCATTTGAACAAAAGAGGCTTTATCTGTACTGGCTAGAAATGGTTAAGTTCTATAACAAATAGACCCAAATATGTCTAATATTTAATTATTGTAGGTTGTAATAGATTTTTCTTATTCTACTGGCAGTATTGGATGGGTGAAAATATTGGGGGCATCCCTGCTTTACACAGTTCTTCAAGGATCACGGCTGACAGGGTTTCTGCCCTCTTTAAGGTTACTCTGAGGGTCTGCTCCATGCCAGTATACCAGTGACAGAGAAGACTATAAAGGAGCACCTGCTGGAGAATTTTATGGGCCAGACCTCTAAGTGGCACTCTGTACTTCCATTCGTACCCCAGAGGTTGGAACTCAGTGATATGGCCACACTTACTTCCATGGAAACTGAGAAATGTGGGGCTGGGTGACCAACTACTTTCCAGTTTCAAACCTGTTATACATGAAGGGAAGGAAATACTTTGGTGGACTGCTAGGCACAGTGTCTCATCTATGGAAACTTAACTCCCATCCATATATTGTTTAGCTTCTAATGTCAGCAATTTTCCTTTGGATCTTGATTCAATGGTTTAAGAAAAGCACAAAAACTGAGAATCCAGTCCAGAATCTGATCACTAGACATATTTTTTTTTTCACCACACAGTATAATGACGTTTGTTGCAAATACAAGATGTTATGCTTTTGATATTGAACTATGCCTGCTGCTGAAGGGAAAATGGTACAAAATTTTTTGTAAGGGGGGTGGGGGGTGGGAGATGAAGGTAAAGGGGATCATATTTATGGTAATGGAAGGAGAACTGACTCTGGGTGGTGAACACACAATGGGATTTATAGATGATGTAATACAGAATTGTACACCTGAAATCTATGTAATTTTACTAACAATTGTCACTCCAATAAATTAAAAAATTTTTTTAAATGAGGAAAAAATAAATATTTTAAAATGACACTAGGGCTAATAAAATATGTCCACGATTTCCAATGGTCACACATAAGGCATGATATTTTCAATATTTTGAAATATTATGGTTTGTAAAAGCTGAGTGTATCAAACTGCTAAAACAGATTAGGCTTGGATGCAAATGTTCCAGTAGCTACTATTGTATCTATATTAGACTAGGCTAGGCCCATGTTGTAGTGTAAAAGTTTTCTTGAAACCTTATCTCCTTAAATTGATAAAGATTTATTTATTCCTCTCACTCTTGACCATTGTGGGGCATTGATAGCTCAGCCTCACATAACCACAAGGATTGAAATCTGATAGAGGTTTTACCATCCTATAGTTGCCTCATCTGGAATGCACAACCTCCCAGTCACTAGAGCAGAGAAGGAAACAACCTGGATACTCACACACGTGCTTCTCACTGCTTCAGATTGGAAGTGATGTGTACCAATGTCACTTTCATTTTATTAGCTATAATGAGTCACATAGTTCTACTTAATTGCAGGGAGACTGGGAAATGTAAAAGAATAATTGGTGGGCATATATGTTAATGTTACAGCTTCTGCTACAGGCACATGTCCATAGACTGATAAATTTATTCACTCATCAAAAATGATAAATTGAGGTGCTCGCTTCGGCAGCACATATACTAAAATTGGAATGATGCAGAGAAGATTAGCACGGCCCCTGCCCAAGGAGGACACGCAAATTCATGAAGCGTTCCATTTAAAAAAAAAAAAAAAAGATAAATTGAGGTTATATGCCTGGTCATAATTCAGAACCATATCCAAATGTCGTTATAGAATCTGAAGCAATAATTTTCCATTCAAATACATCCAGAGAGTAGATAAGGAATCTGTGCCTATCCCAAGTTAAGACAGTCAACCTTCCAGCATTTGAGAAGGATTAATCATCCGTTTATTAATTGATGGAGCTTTGAAAATACTTTTTAGTAAGACATTGTTCTGTTACCCCTGGGTCCATGTCTATTCAGTTATGCAAATTATCTGACATAAACACCAAATGCTTTGCTGCTGTCTTACAGACATGAAAAAATTATTAATAAGTATTTCAAATTGGGTATTATTTTAATTTTTCTGAATTGTTGTGGATTTTTTTCTGCATGAGAATCAAAACCCATTAAAAGGATCATGGATGTTAAAATTTTGAGAAACAGTTATACACATAGTATGGTCAAGCTCCAAAGGGTCCTCAAAGCGCTTGAAATTAATTATATGTAAGAATTTTATGTGACTGGGCACGTATTCTGGCAAGAGTCATTCAATTCTCAGAGATTTAATGAACATCAAAGGAAAATCATCACTGGCTTTAATCAATATTTATTTATTATGTGAATAAATAAATGAATGCTGACAAGCATTATTTAATTAAGATTCCATGAAATGTGGGTTATACAGGAATCAACACTATTTTGGAGATATTCAGGTTGCAAAGAACCTCCTAGAGTGTTTTAGTGCAGTGATTTACATAAATGAGAGGGCTCTTTCAATGAGTTTTGTCTTCTGAAAAACAGAAGAAAAGCAGGACCTCAATGGATTTGAGTACTATGTGAAGAAGAGAAGCAGAAGAAATTCACTAGTAGCAAACAGGTTAAGATATTTAAAAGTTTA